>NC_142471.1:16060606-16363636 GCF_049115385.1 Moschus berezovskii | reverse complement strand
CCCTGTCCATCACCAACTCCCGGAGTTCTCTCAAACTCATGTCCATTGAGTCGGTGATGCCATCCAGCCATCTCATTCTCTGTCGTCCCCGTCTCCTCCCACCCCCAATCTTTCCCAGCATCAGAGTCTTTTCCAGTGAGTCAACTCGTTGCATGAGGTGGCCAAAGTATTGGAGTTTTAGCTTTAGCATCAGTCCTTCCAGTGAACACCCAGGATTGATCTCCTTTAGAATGGACTGGTTGGATCTCCTTGCAGTCCCATCTCCCTCCTCATCCCACCCCTCTAGTTTGATACAGAGCCCCTGTTTGAGTTTCCTGAAACATACAGCAAATTCCCGTTGGCTGTCTGTTTTACATATGGTGATGTAAGTTTCCATGTTACTCTTTCCATACGTCTCACCCTCTCCTCCCCTCTCCCCGTGTTAATAAATCTGTTCTCTATGTCTGTTTCTCCATTGCTGCCCTGCAAATAAATTCATCAGTTCCATCTTTCTAGATTCCATACATATGTGTTTAGTATGAGATATTTATCTTTCTCTTTCTGACTTACTTCACTCTGTATAGGCTGTAGGTTCATCCACCTCATTAGAACTAACTCAAATGCATTTCTTTTTATGACTGAGTAATATTCCACTGTATATATATGTACCACAACTTATTTATCCATTCATCTGTTGATGGACGTCTAGGTTGCTTCCATGTTCTAGCTATTGTAAATAGTGCTGCAGTGAACATTGGGGTACATGTGTCTTTTTCAATTTTGTTTTCCTTATGGTATATGCCTAGGAGTGGGATTGCTGGGTCATATGGTGGTTTTACTCCTAGTTTTTAAAGGAATCTCCATACCATCTTCCATAGCAGCTGTATCAATTTACATTCCCACCAACAGTGCAAGAGGGTTGCCTTTTCTGTAAAGCTCTTGTTAGTTTGTCACCGGCATAATGCAGCAGTTAAACTGTTTCTTCATTACTCCTGAGGCCCTTGATCTTTTCTGTCTTTTAATTTTCCTTTGGCACGATAATCAGTTATTCTGTGTGTGTGTTTGTTTTATTGAATCTCAGTGTGGAAAAATGCTAACTTTTCATAGGTATGCTTGAGGAGAAAGGATTTGGCAGTGTTTTAAGGTCTTTATAGTTATAAGAATAGTATACGTTAATGGTATCACAGTTTACCTGCTTCTCTGCTCATTTAATACAAATGGATTGTGCACCTCCATTGTGCCTGTATGGGAGATTAATAAGATAAAGGGTGGAACTGTAGACGCATCTACTTGCTCTCTTTGTGTTTCTCCTTGTGTTAGATTACACAGGTAGGGGTGAAGGACTGAATTATAAAATGAGTATTTCTTATTGGGCCTCCAATATTCTGAGTGACTTTTACATTTCTCATCTTATTTGATTTTATGTCAACACTGTGCCATAATGTTATCTCCATGTACAGAGGTATTAGCCTAAGCTTAAGTTTTGTCATGTAACTTGCCTCAGTTACAGAAATAGCTGGGCTTATGGCCAAGGTCTCTTTGGTTGCAAGTCCCTTTCTTGGGCCATCTGAACCTCTCCAGGAGAGATTTTTTTAAGGGAGGTTCTTACTAATAGGCATCAATAGTGAATTCTTATGTCAAGAGAAAAATTGTCACCTTTGAAATGTGAAGAGTAAATTATTTAGTAATCAAGACTTTGATAAATTCATCATTTACATTTTAACTACAAAATCTAAATATTGTATAAACGGTTACTTAAGTTACTGTAATTCCACATTTAAAAAAATTTTAAAGAAGAATTCAGTTACTGAAAAAACTAACTCATTAGTTTACATCTATTGACTGATGTATAGGTTACTTACTGAACTGCTACTGCTAAGTCACTTCAGTCGTGTCCGACTCTGTGCGACCCCACAGACGGCAGCCGACCAGGCTCGAGAATGTCTAAATACAGTGTTACACTGTCAGTTACATAATCCAAACTTTCTTATAGAGATTTTCCTATAGAAAAATAACATTTGGAAACTAGCAAGCTATTATTATTTTACCCAAATTGGTGTTTCTAGTTTGTACAAGTTAGAAGTGAAAGAGTTGGAAGCAAAGCAGTGGAAATCAAGCTTGAATCTTTTACATGTGAATCAGATTTTCCTGGAGTTTATCCCATTCACTCAAGATTATGCTTTCCTGAACCCATAGTGGTGTCATGAACTAGAACAGTCCATCACGTTCTAATATAGGAGCTGCCTAAAAAATGTGTAGATTTCAATTTAGATTTAGTTGGTTCCAGTAAACTATTTCTCAGTTATAGGTGGCCTTCCACTTATTAGGATCATGTCATCAGTTCTGTTTGCATTTAGATGAAACCCATTAGAATGGATCGAATAGAGACTAATGTTCGTATCTGCCAGTTTTGTGGCTTTTCTTTTGGCAGCACAAAAGCCAGCTAGCATCATTGCTGTATGAGAAGGATGTGTGTACTGTGTGGAGAAGAAACAGGAGGGAGGACTTGGCCAGAGAGGGTTGGATGGGAGGCAGCCCAGGGTTTTCTAGTGACTGGAAGTCAGTGACACAGACACATTTATAATTTACATGTAGATCCCCTAAGACCCTTGTGATGTTAATATGAACACATTTTATCATAATGAAATAAAATTTTATAAGAAGTCTATACCGTCGAAGAGGGAAACAGATGGTCAGTTTTGTTTAGTAGAGGATTAAAAACATGAATAAAGTAGGCAAGCAGTAAGGAGAAAGGTGTGGGGAAAGGGCTAAGTATTTATTACAATTCATGGTTCTGGAAAGAATAGGCTTTGGGGCTAGGTGTGAGTTCATGTGGCAGCCACATTTAGCTGTGTGTCCTTAAACTAAATTTCTTTGGATTTGAGTCTACACGTTGATCAAATGGGGCTATTAATCCTTTTCTTCACACATGCATGGTCAGTTGTGTCCGACTCTTTCCAACCCCATGACTGTAACCCACCAGGTTCCTCTGTCCATGGGATTTCCCAGGCAAGAATACTGGAGGGGGTTGCCATTTCCTTCTCCAGGGGCTCTCCCCGACCCAGGAGTCTAACCCACGTCTCCTTCATTGGCAGGCAGATTCTTTACAACTGAGCCACATGGGAAGCCCTTTACGTGAATACATATTGTTAAGATAGAAATACTGTAAATGCATTTTGCCAGGTTCCTGGCATAAAGGGAGCCCTTACAAGGGCTTCCAGCTTCCCTTACAGTGTGGGCTCCCAAATGTAATCAAGTGACTGTAGCCAAGAAGGGGGCAGAGGAACTGAGAAAAAACGGGAATGTTCTGAAGAAGGTTTACACCCAGGAAATATTCAAATTCTTTGATGAATGAAATTTTACTCATAAATTTGCATCCTCAAACAACCATTTGAGTCCTTCAGTTCAACCCTTTGCAAACTTTTCTGTACTCAGGGAATTTACATATACCATTCTGAGAAATTCTCTCAAAGATTTTTATGTTAAATATATTTCTCAGTCATTAACACTGTTATTAATTAGCTTTTCTCAGTAGTTAAATGATAGCCTAGGAAGACATTAAAGAAAGCATAAGAACCATATGTATAGATAGAGATATCAGATCATTCTTTTAACAAATGAACTTGATTTTACAGATTAGGATATGAATATTGAAATATTTATAGAGGAAAAGTACTTATTTGAGCTAGTGAAATAATCTTCACTGGAGGGTTTATGTGCTATAATTACTGAGAAGAGACAAAATGTTACCTGTCCAGTATGTCTATAAGAGACATATTCTATATTTCGTCACCCCCTCTAGGGAGCAAAACCTGTTTTTACAGTTGCAGGATGGTTGGGGACTGAAGGAAGAGTGAGCAATCTGGCCAGTACAGAGCTAGGGCAGTACAGTGAGATGCTCAATAGCAAAGTATACAGGACATCGTTTACCCTTTCTTTCAGTTACTGAGCTCTAATTCATTGGGGAATTACGGTGGGCTGGGCACTCTATCCAGTGCTGTGACTATCGTGGTGAACCCTCATGCATGGATGGTATTATCCTCATTCTCTGTGTTAGGGGAATTAACACTCTGAAAGTTTCCGCAAGCCCAGGGTCACACAATTACCAAGCGTACAGCTAGAGTTCAGACCCAGATCAGCTTGACAGCCAGCCCTGTGCTGATTCCCTGATTCCTCACCCCTCATTCCCACCCATTGAGAATACAATTTTCCTAGAATATTGGACTCCGTGAAATAATTCTTTCCTGGAACATGGAAGGCCTTGCCGGGGTTTCTGCCCCTAAAAAATTCCTAATAAGGTGCTTCTCATAACTGATCCCTCCCCCCAATAAAAGACACGCACAAAAGAGGCATGGAGGGCAGGAAGTTGGTGATACTGAATGTCAGAAATCAATTGACTTCAAGCCACTTCCACTTCTCATGTTAACCTGAAATACATCCTACCTTAACAAGATCATAATCTTATTAATGGTAAAATAAAGAAATGTGAATGTAATTAATTTCCAAATTTTGGAAGTTTCCAAATTTTCAAGATAAGTGGTGAAATAATTTTGTGTTGGCTAATTTCTTGGGTTTTGAAATCAGTGCATTCCTGTGTGTTTGCCCATGCCCTCCATCTCATACTTACAATTTTTTATGAGAAAACTGTGGAAGAAGGTGATTTTATAATGAACAGCTCACTCAGGGCCTCAAAATAGCCAAATTTTCAGAACCTAGATTAAAAATTTAAATATGGTTTGTAGTATGGTAAGAAATTAAGACCACCATCAAAAGTGTACTTCAGCTGATGACATAGATAAAATATTAGAATTTGAGTCACCATCAGCTTTGCCTGATTCTTTTGTCATCACCAGGATAGAAGAGATCTTAGGCTTCTTGAAGTGATACTCCTTTTTTTCCCTTGGTAATAAGAGCAAGGAGTAAAAATCTTTTAGTTTGGGAAAGGGAGTTGTTAAAAATTGGAGTCTCCAAAAATTTTATTATTTAGAATAGATGATTTTGGGTTCTACTAGGCAGCCTCAGTGTGAATCAACAGGAAATTCACCAGCAGAAGTTAGAGTCCATTTACAGTAAAATAAGTGGTAGATGCCAAAGGCTTTTATCCCTGCTAATGTTTACATGAACCCTCTAAATTAGGTGGCTTTATTCTCACTTTGCAGATCAGGAGAATGTGGCTCAGACATTAAATTTATCAGTATGTTGTTGTTATTCAGTCACCAAAATTCTATCCTACTCTTCTGCGACCCCATGGACTGTAGCCCTCCAAGCTCTTCTGTCCATGGAATTTTCCAGGCAAGAATACTGGAGTGGGTTGCTGTTCTCCTTCTCCAGGGGATCTCCCTGACCCCGGGATTGAGCCTGTGTCTCCTGCATTGGCAGGTGGATTCTTTACCGTCTGAGCCACCAGGCAAACCTGAATGTATTAGTAACAGAGCAAAAATGAGAGACAGAAGTTGAGCTCATGGTTGTCAGACTCCAAAGTTTTTCCCCACCCATGCTTCACTGTTCTGCTTACAGATTATTCATGGATCATGTAATTTTCTTGCATTTGAGGAAGTCTTTTACTTCCATTTTTCATTATTTTCTAATCAGTTTCTAAATCATTTTTATGCCTCCCCATCACCAATGTTATCATTCATTAATTTTATGTAATAAATGCCAGATAAGAAGTGCTTTTTAAATAACGATGCATGGCTTAAGCTTGTGTTTTTACCTTGAAATATTACATGGGGACTGTAAGTACTATTGCAAAGCACAGCAATTTTGAGTCAGGTCCAAAAAGATCATAATTGACATTGGCACCACGGATTTACAATAGTCCAGGGAAACAACATTTGTCCGAGCCATAACCTTGAGTACTGCATTTGATTTTGTTAGTAAATCCTCAAAATATCCAGTCTCATAATTCCCAGGTACCTTGCTGCTACCTGACTGCTTCAGGGTAAAGGAGAGAGGGCATGCTAGCAGGTTTTTGAGGTCACTGTACGCTATACTGCCCACTGCTCCCTCCCTCTCTTGAAGAGACCTGCTGTCCCCTAATTCAGTAACATCATGAATATATTTACTTAGCTCTGTCAACACTCAAAATACATTTGCCTGCCCTTAAGTACCAGGAGGATAACCATATTGATGTTTAAAAATGCTGAAAGCAATGAAATTTCTTTCCTTTGATGAACGGCCATTACTAACGATCCCTGCTCTACTATCCCTCTTCAGCAGGCATTGTTCTTTACCATCTAAAAATAAATGGATTCATTATGCATATTTATTCCATCCACATTTGTTCCAAATGGAATTAATATATTAATACTGGTAATTCAAGCATGTGAAGTCTACACATTCGCTCGTCTTCATTAGTGTAGGATTAGTAATCCTGATCATCCTCCTCATTTCCAGTCTGTGATTTGTTTGAAAAGGTTTGGGTCGCGCCCCATCTTAGCAGAAATTGGATCTTTGAAGGTGACCATGAATACATTGAAAGTCTGTGTTTTCTCTGGTGACTGTGTTTTCCCTGCCTAATGTGAGCCTTGGTAGTGCTTTCCCACAGACATTCGGCGTGGTCAAGACACCCGGGCTTTCTCTTGTTGTGTGTGAGTCCAGATTCCCTCTTTTTTCCCCTGAGCACCCCATGGGAGAGCCTGACTAGTCTTCATTTGATTTTACATAACATGTTTCAGTGGATTTTCTATGGACTAAGATTAAAATAATCATGTAGCCCTCCATTTGGCATCTGATATCACGGTTTTTTGTTTTCTGGTGGATTAGTTGGGATTTTGTTGGCAGTGTCGGTGTTGGGGGGAGGGTGTCCTTAGGTGCATTTGGCATTCTCGGCTTTGACCTGCTTTCCTAGAGCTCCATTTCAGTTTTATCGGAACCTAAATTATTAATACGGTCTGTGCTGCGTCTGCCCATAATGCTAAATCCTGCTTCTCTTTTTTTTTATAAAGTGCTGTTGGGAATCTCTGAAATCATAGATAAAATGATTTTTTAACTTCTGTGGAAAGCTCAGATGGGTCTAGTCATGAGCTCTGGAGTCACATAGGCTTGGATTTGAGTCTCCCCGCTGTCACTTCTTTGCTGAGTAGTCCAAGGTGGTTACTTAACCTCCCTGAACACTCGTTCTCTCTTCCTTAGTAACACCCATTGCAGAGAGGGGTTATGAAGACAAGGCTAAATTGATCATGAATTATCTGGCTCAGAGAAGGGACCCAAGAATGTTAATTCCTCCTGCTTCCCTACTTCTTTCCTCTTTCCCTGACCCACTTGGAGGAAATGAGAATCTTGTTCTATGCTGAGTGTCCTTCAATGAGAGTTGTTAGTTAAAACGGGGGAATGCAAGCTTAGTGAGGTTAATGATAAAGAAGAGGGTAAAAAATGAAGAGCGTATGTGAACGTAGAGAAAAATAGGTATTTATATAAAATGTAATTCTACCTTTAACATTTACACCTCTTACATATATTCTCTCTACATGTATATGTTTCATGTTGAAGTCGCTCAGTCATGAATGACTCTTTGCAAACCCATGGACTGTATAATCCATGGAATTCTCCAGGCCAGAATACTGGAGAGTGGGTAGCCATTCCCTTTTCCAGGGGATCTTCCCAACCCAGGAATCAAACCCAGGTCTCCTGCATTGCAGGCGGATTCTTTACCAGGGAAGCCCATTTGTTTCATACGTGTGTGTGTGTGTCTGTATTCCATAGGTAGGTAGATTCCACAGAGATTATTTAAACTCGGAGCTATATTTCGTTAGTTTCCGTTAGGAAGAACTGTGGTTTGTGGTGAGAGCATTGGAGCTGGTCTGGAAGGTGAGGCAGGGTCAGGACAGTGGGGTCTTGTGGAGGTGCAGGGCTTTCAAAGGGCACCCCACCCCCAGCGCGGGTGTGTTTGTCCTGCGTGGCGGGCTTTCCAGTCCTTTTCCCTGGCTCGGCCTTCGTAGGTTTACTTTTGCCTTCCCGTTAAAGGTCTCACACTGGCCGCTGCTCCTTGGCTTCCAGAGTGAAATCCGCTTGGAGGAAACCTATCAGTGCAAGTACAGTTTAGTGACTCTCCTCTAAGTGCCGAAAAGACCATTTCTGATACTCGTTCCCCAGGGTCAGTGAACAAAACGTAGGCAAGCCACAGACAGACAGGGTGTCTTGCTGAATATTACCGTATTCAATATAGTCTTCAATCGCAGAAGACTTTTTTGAAGGCCTTTGGTAATACTTAATAACTGTTGTGCCACTTTTCCCTCCTGCTGGGTTACTTGTCATTTCCTAGGACGTCCTGTCTTACTTAGTCCTTCTCACCACGTAAATCACTGCTGTGCCTCATACACGCAACATTCCGCACAGGGTGACCAGCATCACCCTGAGAGCGTTCCTGTGATTCACTGCGACCTTTTGAAATGTCTTCCCAATATGTTTCTATGCGTGTCTGCTTTCCTGCCTTCCTCTCCCTTCTCTCTCTTTCTTTCTCTTCCCTCTTTTCCCTCCTCCTACCAGAATTAATGAAAATGGGATAATACTGGTATCTCCCATTTTGTGACCTCATTTTTTCCTCACTGAAAAATACAGTATGAACATGTATTCGTATCATACATATGGTTCTGTAAGGCTTTCAGTGGATCTGTGTAACATTTTACTTAATGGATGTACCAAATTGTATTCAGCTAATCCCTTATTTTTATGTGTTGAGTTCATTTCAATTTTTGTTATTATGAAAAATGACACAACAGACAGTAGAGCTTCATCTTTTTCTGAAACCACAGTGTTCTTGTTTTCGGCTCTGATTATTTCTGCTGGTTCCTCCATTCAAGGTCCTCCGTTCTCAAGCCAGAGCCAGCATTTGCAATGTCATTTCCCACAAATCCTCTAGTTGAGCCTAGTTCTAGTCAGAATGACTCTACCTTTCCCCTTTCCCAGAGAATTCCCTTCCTTTCCCATCGCAGGTCTTAGTGTTGCTCTGCCTATACTATCTCCTTCCGCCTTTCCCCTTCCAACTTTTAGGGCTCAGCTTCAAGCCTCCCTTCTTCCTGGGACACAGGTTTACCAGCTGGAAGTCATTTCTTTGCTCTTAATGATCACAGTTCTTGGGAAACCTAAGATACTCTCCTTGGAGTTAGTCTTTTGTATATGAATACCTCTAGGTGAAAAAAGTTACAAGTTTTTTCCTTTGTTAGTGCTTTTTAAAGTTTCTTTTTCCCTTGGGATATCTTCAGAGTACTTCATATATGGCTCTCCAGATAAGGGGTGAAGTCCCAGGTCTTCATTTTTTTTTATTTTTCTGGCTGCGCCTTGGAGCATGCAGGATCTTGGTTCCCGACCAGGGATCGAACCCACACCCCCTGCATTAGAAGTGTGGAGTCTTAACTGCCAGAGCTCCAGGCAAGTGCCAGAATGTTACAAGTCTCGATTTTGAGTCTTGGCAGGGCCTCTAAGTTTGCAACCTCAGCTGATTTTTCCTTGCATTTTATATTGAAGACCCTGGCACCATGGTATGAATAGACCTACCCAGCTCCAAAAGTTCTCTCATGCTCTTACTGGACTGCAAATTCTTGGCTCCAGGTTATTACTGGCTGATAATGCATCCTTCCCAGGCCGCCTTGGCTCTGTCCTATTGCGTGAGTAAACGACAGTGACTACACAGCTCTTCATCCAGGGCTCTGTGCCCTTCCTCCAGCTTCAGTTAAGAGTTTTTAGGCCCATGGCTTTCAACTAGCATAAGAAGAGGCTGTGTCACCTTCACCTGGAGATAGTGTGACCAGCCAGCCTACTTTGTCCAGGGCTGAGGGGTTCCCCAGAATGTAGGACTTTTAGTGCTAAAATTTGGACAGCCCTGCTCCTCTACCCAAGGGCATGTTAGAATTGATAGAACATGGCCAGAAGTGGAGCCAGGGACAAATAATAGAGTAAAGGGGAGATCCTCTGAGCCGCTGTCTCTGAAGTCCTCTCATTCTGCGTCCTTTGAGGGTCTTGCCTTCCATCTGTGATGTCTTCCTAACATCACTCTTTCTCTTTCAGGAATCCAGTTCCCCTTTTAAAATTTCCAGTGTCATCAGTGGTCATTATTTCTTCCTAAATTTTCTGCCTGATGGTTTAAGCACAGTGGACCCTTCTACATGCTATGCCATAGCAAGTAGAAGAAAATACATAAAATTTATCTTGGGGCAACAACTTCTGCTTTCTTTATATAGAGTTTTATGGAGGTCCACATTGCTTGTGCTTGGCATTTTTCTCTCTGTTCTTTAACTCTCTAGATCGTTTGTTTGACTCACCTTTTTTAAAAAATTAATTTGTTTTTTTAATTAATTTATTATTGAAGGATAATTGCTTTACAGAATCTTACTGTTTTCTGTCAAACCTCAACATGAATCAGCCATATTGTTTTGAGTATTCCCAAGTCTAACTAGCCAAAGCTCTCTCTTCCTTCCCCCAATCTGAGCCTATGAAAGAATACTTTAACCTTCCACCAGTCTCACCCCTGGAGAGGCCCTGGCCTGGTTGCCACTTTCCACCATGTAATGGGGCATTGAACACAAGCAGACATAAAGATCTTTATGTGCATGCCAAGTCGCTTCAGTTCTGACTCGTTGCAACTCCATGAACTGTAGCCCATCAGGTTCCTTTGTGTGGGGGATTCTCCACGCAGGAATACTAGAGTGGATTGCCATGCCATCCTTCAGGGTATCTTCCCGACCCAGGGATCAAGCCCCTCCCCATCTCTTGCGTCTCCTGCATTGGCAGGGGTGTTCTTAATCACTAGCACCACCTGGCAAGCCCATTAAGACCTTTGTGCTAAGTTACTTCAGTCATGTCCAACTCAGCAATCATATGGACTTTAGCCCGCCAGGCTCCTCTGCCCTTTACTACCTTGCAATTTCATTCTGATTTAGTCTCACTTCCTAGTTAGAGAGAATCCACCATTGTTTTTTTTTTTTTGGAGGGGGGGGAATGTTTAGATGGGCCACTATAGATCTACATAGAATCTACATCTGTCAGAATCCACCTGCAATGCAGGAGACCTGGGTTCAGTCCCTGGGTTGGGAAGATCCCCTGGAGAAGAGAAAGGCTACCCACTCCAGTAGTCTGGCCTGGAGAATTCCATGGACTGTATAGTTCATGGGGTTGCAAAGAGTTAGACGACTGAGTGACTTTCACTTTCATAGATCTACATAACTAAAATGTTACATGTGCAAGAGAATCACATTTTATTCTAGTTTACCTGGTTAAGATAACAAACGTGCTTGTTTACAACAATTTGAAGTACTGGGTTAAAAAATTCATTTATCATTCCTCCATTTTCATACCAATCACTCAAATAATGGACTAATAACAACTTTCATAGGCTACAGATTAAAATATATGATTGAATCACTTCATTAGAATGAATAGATGATTAATTTTATTCCATTTAAATGAAAAGAGCTACTGTAGCAATCTGCATTTGAGCCTACAGGACTTATGTAAAGGACAAATACATGGGTTTTGAAGGGCAGAGTTGTGTGGAAAATTCCCACAGAGTGTCTGGAGTCGTGGAGTGTTATAGGTGAAAGGAACCTTTGAGGTCACTGAGCTGCCCTCTGTAGAGCCTGCTTCTCCTTGACAACAGCTCTGTGAATTGCTTGTCAGTCTCGGTGTGTGAATTTCCTTTGACTCCAAGTGTCCTACCTCTAAACATAGCCCGCACCGTTTCTGGAAGTTCTAAATGTTAGAATATACTCTTATTTTGAGACTAACTCTAGTTCCCAGTTATGTCCACCCATATGCCAGCTCTTTATATAGATGAGGAAAGCGATGTGCTGGTGCTGCTGCTTCTCTCCGAGATAAACGTTCTTTCTTTCGTTGGCCAGTCCTCTTAAGACAGTTGCAAGACCCCTTAACTCCTGCCTGCAGTGCAGAAGACCTGGGTTTGATCCCTGCATTGGGAAGATCCCCTGGAGGAGGAAACAGCAACCCACTCCAGTATTCTTGCCTGGAAAATCCTGTGGACAAAGGAGCCTGATGGGCTATAGTCCATGGGATCACAGAGTCAGACACAAGTAAGTGACTAACGCAACAACACAAGCATCACATGGGACCCCGAATTGACAGAGTAGTTTGCTTGTGGATTGTCCAGATCATAATGGGCTGATGTAGCATAGCCTCAGCTGTTGCCACTAATTTGAAAAAGGGGCCAAGGTCACAGTCATTTTAGGGAGAAGACAGTTGAGAGCTTGTTCCATCCCTCTTCATGGGAAATTTGTTTCTGTTTTGCATATAGATTTTATCCTTCCTTTTTAACTTTCAGCTTGGCCTTCTGGTTGGCATTGCAATGTAGTGTATACATTTGACTTGTTTGTGAGTACTTTGGAATATTTATAAACAGACTTTAAAATAGATTTATAAAGATGCAAAAGCTTTGTCCCTTCTAATACTTTATCTTCTGTGTCTTCCATTGAAATTATTTCCCATTACTTAATCACTTAGAAATTAATTACTAAGTATGAGGGATAATTAATTATCAACCATAAGTCCGACATCATTCTTTCTCTTTTTCTGTTTGGCTTCTGCCCTTCCATTTTGTTTTTTCTTACCTTCTTTATCATTATAAAGTATTGACTGCTGCTGCTGCTGCTGCTAAGTCACTTCAGTCGTGTCTGACTCTGTGTGACCCCATAGATGGAAGCCCACCAGGCTCCCCCGTCCCTGGGATTCTCCAGGCAAGAACACTGGAGTGGGTTGCCATTTCCTTCTCCAATGTGTGAAAGTGAAAAGTGAAAGTGAAGTCACTCAGTCGTGTCTGACCCTTAGCGACCCCACGGACTGCAGCCTACCAGTGTCCTCCATCCATGGGATTTTCCAGGCAAGAGTATTGACTAGAATTCACTAAAACAAATGGAAATAGTTCAGTATCAGTTGGGTCCCAGAGGGAAACCGATTGTGTAATGTGGTAAACTTTATCAAAGGTCAATTTTTCGTATATTTCAGATTAACCAATTTAATAGTTAAACAGTTGGCTTCTCAGAGACTACCTTTTATGGACTGACTCTTTAGAAACCAAGGCATGTGGAATTATTGTGACAGAAAAATTAGGCAATATTAAGGGCACAGAAAAGGAACAAAATTCTTAAATAACTTACTATAGTGCAGTGAATGTGAAATATACATATTGTTTTGATTCAGAAACATTTCAGTTCAACAAATATGTTTATGCCTTGTGAATACAGAGAGAAATGAGACACATTTCCAGGTCTTTGGGAACTGGTAGTTCCATAAGGGAGATAAATTTGAAAGAATAAAAACAGTCTCATAGATGATAGAGAAAATGTATAAAGTGATACAGAGGTTTGTATGAAGGGGCAGGTCTTCAAGGACAAAGTGGCATGGCCCTTGAAGCTGCCCACAGAGACTGAGCAGTGTGGGCAAATGGCATAGAGAACTCTCGGAAGCAGAGTGGATCAAACACCATGGCTAAATTGGGGTGGAAGAGAAAGGAAGGAGCCAAGCAGGACGGGTCAGAGACGTCGAATGTGAGTGTCTGAGAGCTTGCTTACACCTTGTGTTCAGAAAGAAATGCAGGGATTCCCCAGGTTGTTCAGTGGTTAGGACTGTGCGCTCCCATGTGGAGAGTCCAGGGTTGGTTCCTCGTCAGGGAACTAAGATCCCACAAGCCACGTGGGAATATGGTGGGCTTGGCTTACATTTATATGACAGGTGTCCCTTCCCTTTCGCCTGCTTTTCCTTATTCCTGTCAACTCAGTATTTTTGCAAAGTGAAAGGAAATGTTATTTTATGTTTTTTTCTTTTTTCTTTTAACTTGACTTTTTAGTATTAACTCGGAAGTATCAAAGTTCTATACCTGGGCCACCCGAGAGCACAGAAATTCACTCAGCTGATAAATTAAAAACCTGGAGAGTAATTACTGAATTACTTTGAGAAATGTTGAGGCCATTGCTTATGGGCTAGGCTGTCATTCATTGGACATGATAAATTTAGAAATGCTAGAGAAAAGGCTTCCTAGCTTTAGATTGCAACAGCCTTCATGGTAAGAATGTATTCATGTTTGCCCATATACTCTTAAGTATTTGTTATATTCACAGTAAACCCTCTATAACAGTGACACGCTTTAATGAATTTTTCCATTTTGCAAGCAGTGATTTTGTAGAGATTTTTAAAAAGATGTAGAAAAATGGAAGAAAATCACTCACAATAAACTACATGATCAATCTGTTTCTTTCACAAAACATCTTTAAATGCTTAATTTTCAGAAGTTCTAAGAAATGAAAAAGAAAATGTCTTGGAAAACAATTTAATAGGGGAACAGTTTTTTTTTTCCTAACAAATATGTTCATTAACAAAAATGGGCTTGATTACATTTGAAATATAAGAGTGCTCTGAAAGTTTGCCTAACTGATTCTGGTAGCATGCACTAGATTTAACTTATCTGAAATGTGCTACTTTTATTGACAGAACAGTTCGGTTTGAAGCTGCATTTTAAAGCTTCTGCAAAATATTCAATGCATTCAGCTGACCTTTTATAAACTACTTCTGGGAAATGTACATAATGTTTTAGTGGAAAATGTTGCTTAAATATTAAAGCGCTAATACCCGTAAGGAATGTCATCAGCCCAAAATTCATGAGATTAATTTTTTTCTAGTTCTTGTATGTTTGTATTTGTGTATCTGTATTTTTAAGTTCATTAGCTTGATAGCTGCATATCAGTATTTGCAGTTACTAGTTCTAGCAGAAATGAGCAGACATCTAATTTTTTAGCTTAGTTGAGAGTCAACAGAGACAAAATGAGAGAAAACAGCCCACAGTTTGCTTTTTTAAAGATAAAATAGGTATCTGCCACTCAGTGCAATCGACAGTTATGTTAAACAGGAAGTTCCCTTGGAAAGAAAGTTGCAAAATACATGATGGCCCTTGACAATTTAAAGAAGTCTTTTTATATTAGGATAACTGTGTCTTGATGTATCTATCTTTGAGTTTCACTATCCAATTATTATAAAGTGAGAAACACACATGGTTTATGAAAAGAGGCCTTCTTAGACTCAGCGTTTTGTGCTCTCGACTACAGCTGGGACATTTCCTTGAGATGTGACTGGGAAGTCCCAAGGTCCCTCATGTAGTTATGGGGAATGTGGCAGGAATGCCTAGCCCAGAATTTTAGCTTGAATTTGCAATTTAATGTAGTGCTTTTAATTGCATTCTCAGTGATATTTACTTTCATCTCATAACAACAAATGTCATGAAATGTCTTAGTAAAATATGGCACCTAAGCTCAGACGTGTGGAACCAGGAATCCCTCAGCTTTTATGTGAACCTACAGCAAAAGGCGTCCTTTTTCCTTGCAATTAAATGTCTGGAAAATTTTGAAAGGAACTCTGTGCTTTGAATATTATTGTTTTTATGTTTCCAGGAGAATTTTTTAAATTGAATTATAATTCACTGGAGTCAAATGCAGTGATGCTAAGTACATATTTATTCAATTAGGCAAATGCATTATTGTTTAGCCCATTCAACCCAGTAAGATAAGTGTCACATCTCATCACCCATGGAAGTTCGCTGTGCCATCTCCCAGTCAGTATCCCTCGTCCACTTGAAGTGGTCATTGTTAAGATTTCCAGCACCATTATTAATCAAAGATCAAAGACAAATGTTTAAAATTATGTTTTCTTTTAAGGAATATTCCCCTCTTAAAGAATCATTGAGAAGTCCATGCACTGACCAAGAATAAGGATATAAAACTTGGCCACATAGAATTTCAATGAATTGTTTCTAAAACACATGCAAGCATCCTAAGGGTTTAGGTGTTACTGAAAGAGGACAGGTCCATTTCCATCCTGTCAAAAAGATTTCAAGTCATTTTATTTCTTAGTGCACTTTTTAATTTGGCTCTATATTAATTTCTACTTCTGATAAAAATTGCTGGCCATGGTTAGTGTGGTGTGTGCTTCCTTGTATGGGGTGGGATGAATGATCATTTAGTGAAAATTGAGTAAGAATAATCAATAAATGTCATGGATGAAGCCAAAAAGCTCAGTTAACCCCCCATCACCCTCCAATGTAGAGAAGTAATGTTTGCCTTGATCCTACCAGCCTCTGTGGGGTAAGAGGAGGAGAATTAAAATATTCTTCACATCTATTTCTTTTCCATGAATGTGTGCCATTGCTTCAGAGGTAAGGCTTTGTCATTTGGTCCTCATAGTAACCAGACAAAGAGTACTTCTCTTCTCTCCCTTGGGGGTGGGAGTGAGGGGGGAGGGAGGGAGGGAGGGGGGAGGGAGGGAGGGAGGGAGGGAGTGTGTGTGGGGGGGGGAGTGAGAGGGGGGAGGGAGGGAGGGAGGGAGTGTGTGTGTGTGTGTGTGTGTGTGTTGCCCCTAGAGATTTTCTTTTCCCTCCTTTTAACTTATGTGCTTTTATTGATAAATAAATTTCAGAGGCAGCGTTAGAATAGACTGAACAACGCAGAGAGAGGAAAGATTCCAGGATGGAAGGCTACTTTTATTTCAATACTGCAACACATGATATAGAATGAAATTGCACTGCCAATGTAATTTATTCTCTTCATTAAAATAGACAAGCGTTAGACAAGCCATAAAATTTCCATCTGCATCCCCAGCAAGCTCCCACCATCAGAAACAGCCCCTTCTCTCTAAAACACCCAGGACGAAAACACTTTAATAGTAGAGACCAACAGAATTATACTATTAAATTTGGGGAAGCCATGGATCCTGTCATCTGTTCTTTGGATTACTGCATCTGTTTCAAAGGATGTTACTGAGGACACGGGAGCTGGATCACAAAGAATCTGCAGTGCAGCAGAGGGAAATGAATGGGCCCCCAGCTTGGTGATGCTGCTGTAGTTCTGCTTTCATCACCTCAGCAGCCTAATCACCTTGAGAAGGAAAACAAAAGGCATTTTTACACAGTGTGCTGATTAGTCTAGAAGTGAAGCAAGCCCGGTTGTTTAAGCACATTTTTCACCGTTGCCTGAAGGACAAAGGCTTTTAATAATGGGAACTTGCCATTCTACAGCAAACCTCCTTCGTGGGCTAAAGGGGAAATGTGCTATTATTCTTGCAAATTTCAAAGCCAAACACTCGCTTGACATTTCAGGCCTAGAAAGCAGAGTCTTGAAAAGGTGGTTCATAAGGCAATTGTTCATTTTCATCTTCTTTTTAGCAAACTGCTCCCCAACTTGGAGAATATTGTTTCAATTTTTTATAAAGGCAGTCTGATGAAAAATTTAAACATACTCTTTTAGGAGCGAGCCTCTGTCTGGTGTCACGCCTAGCTCCACTTTGGTAGGAACGGTTATGTAAGGCTCTCTGTGCCATCTCTCTAAATAATAGACATTTCTCATGAATCCAGGGCTCTCATGCTAGCTCATCTCTCCCTGAAGACTTCATGTTGATGGCCTTTCTGCCTTGGTTACCATATGTATAATAGAACATTTTAATATTACTCTGCTGAAATAGCGTTGGTAGGGTAGGGGTATCCTTATCCCAGAGGGTAAAATACGGTGTAAGTGGTACAATTGTGTAAAGTTAGTTACAAATACAAAGGATGTCAGTGCAGTTTGCCCACTGGATGAAGTGACAGAGTACTACAGTGCTTTGAGAAGGAATCCCAAGGATTCTGAGCAGAGAAGGTGTGAAAAATCAAAGTTTTGGATTTTTGGAATCTTAAGCATGGGTCGACATGTTATTGACAAAGGAGTTTCACCTACGTTATCACACTTGATCCTTGTAACTCTGTGGAAAGGATATTCTCATATTCAAGAAGTTGTATTACTTGCTCAAGGTCGGTTATCTACCAGGTTACTTGGAATCCTGAGTGCTTCTCCCCCGTCCTCCCTCTTTCCTTCCTTCCTCCTTTCAACATTGAAAGTGTAGAATGTTCTCTTCTGAATAAAGGTGGCCTGGGCCAGGACAACTAGCCTCTTAGGCTCCAGTGTTTCTCTCAAGAACAGTTTAGGCCTTGAAACACAGGAGTGGTATTTGAGCCCAAATTTAAAATATAATGTGTGCGTGTGAGAATGTGTGTTTATCTCCTGCGTGCATGCATGCTCATTCACTTCAGTTTTGTATGACTCTTTGTGACTCCACGGACTGTAGCCCTCCAGGCTCCTCTGTTCATGGAATTCTCCAGGCAAGAATACTGGAGTAGAGCTATTCCCGTCTCCAAGGGATCTTCCCGATCCAGGGATCAAACCCGCATCTCCTGCATTTGCAGGTAGATTCTTTACCTGCTGAGCCACCTGGGAAGCCCCTGTTTATCTCCTATGTGGGTCCAAAACTTGAGATTCAAGGAAAGTTTCATGCTTGGTGATAAAGCATGCCATCAGCATCAGATTGTTTTCTCTAGCAGTTAAGTGAGTTCACACTTCTGCCGTGTGTTGACCTCACTACATCCTCTCCAGCATTGAGGGTTTACTTCTTTTCTTTGCCAGTTTCATAGTTGAGCAGTGTTCATGTCAGTATTATTTCAGTTTGTAATACTTCATTATTAGTGCAAGTGAATATAGTTTCATCGGTTTGTCAGCCATTTACATTTCTAATTTATAGGTTGCTTGCTCACGTAACTCACATGTCTCCTGCAGTTGTTCTTTTTTACTTTTTATGGTATTCCCTAATTTCTAATTCAAGAAAATTAGAGATTCCAAGGGAACATTTCATGCAAAGATGGGCTCGATAAAGGACAGAAATGGTATGGACCTAACAGAAGCAGAAGATATTAAGAAGAGGTGGCAGGAATACACAGAAGAACTGTACAAAAAAGATCTTCACGACCAAGATAGTCACGATAACGTGATCACTGACCTAGAGCCAGACATCTTGGAATGTGAAGTCAAGTGGGCCTTAGAAAGCATCACTACGAACAAAGCTAGTGGAGGTGATGGAATTCCAGTTGAGCTATTTCACGTCTTGAAAGATGATGCTGTGAAAGTGCTGCACTCAATATGCCAGCAAATTTGGAAAACTCAGCAGTGGCCACAGGACCGGAAAAGGTCAGTCTTCATTCCAATCCCAAAGAAAGGCAATGCCAAAGAATGCTCAAACTACCGCACAATTGCACTCATCTCACACGCTAGTAAAGTGATGCTCAAAATTCTCCAAGCCAGGCTTCAGCAGTATGTAAACCGTGAACTCCCAGATGTTCAAGCAGGTTTTAGAAAAGGCAGAGGCACCAGAGATCAAATTGCCAACATCCGCTGGATCATGGAGAAAGCAAGAGAGTTTCAGAAAAACATCTATTTCTGCTTCATTGACTATGTCAAAGCCTTTGACTGTGTCGATCACAATAAACTGTGGAACATTCTGAAAGAGATGGGAATACCAGACCACCTGACCTGCCTCTTGAGAAACCTGTATGCAGGTCAGGAAGCAACTGTTAGAACTGGACATGGAACAACAGACTGGTTCCAAATAGGAAAAGGTGTATGTCAAGGCTGTATATTGTCACCTTGCTTATTTAACTTATATGCAGAGTACATCATGAAGAACGCTGGGCTGGAAGAAGCACAAGCTGGAATCAAGATTGTTGGGAGAAATATCAATGACCTCAGATATGCAGATGACACTACCCTTATGGCAGAAAGTGAAGAGGAACTCAAAAGCCTCTTGATGAAAGTGAAAGAGGAGAGTGAAAAGGTTGGCTTGAAGCTCAACATTCAGAAAACAAAGATCATGGCATCTGGTCCCATCACTTCATGGGAAATAGATGGAAAAACAGTGGAAACAGTGTCAGACTTTATTTTTGGGGGCTCCAAAATCACTGCAGACGCTGATTGCAGCCATGAAATTAAAAGACGCTTACTCCTTGGAAGGAAAGTTATGACCAACCTTGATAGTATATTAAAAAGCAGAGACATTACTTTGCCAACAAAGGTCCGTCTAGTCAAGGCAATGGTTTTTCCCGTGGTTATGTATGGATATGAGAGTTGGACTGTGAAGAAAGCTGATCACCGAAGAATCGATGCTTTTGAACTGTGGTGCTGGAGAAGACTCTTGAGAGTCCCTTATACTGCAAGGAGATCCAACCAGTCCATTCTAAAGGATATCAATCCTGGATGTTCATTGGAGGGACTGATGCTAAAGCTGAAACTGCAATACTTTGGCCACCTCATGCGACGAGTTGACTCACTGGAAAAGACTCTGATGCTGGGAAAGGTTGGGGGCGGGAGGAGAAGGGGACAACGGAGAATGAGATGGCTGGATGGCATCACTGACTCTGTGGACATGAGTTTGAGTGTACTCCGGGAGTTGGTGATGGACAGGGAGGCCTGGCGTGCTGTGATTCATGGGGTCGCGGAGAGTCGGACACGACTGAGCTGACTGATGGTATTCCCTGTCTTTCCACACAGAAGTAACTAGGAAGGCCAGTTCGTGAGGTTCTAAAATTACAGGTAGAGATTGAGTTGGTACCCACATGAAACACTAAAGCTAAAGTCTACTTTTATTTCTTTTACCTTTTAAGGATTTTGTTGTTGTTGTTGTGGACCACTTTTAAAGTCTTGATTGAATCTGTTACAACACTGTCTCTGTTTGTGTATGTTTTGGTTTTCTGGCCAAGAGTCATGTAGGATCTTAGCTTCCCGACCAGGGCCTGAACACCCACCCCTTGAATTGGAAAGTGAAGTCTTAACCACTGGACCACCAGGGAGGTCCCTATGGTCTATTTTTAAATGGCCAATTCCCTGATCAAGGAACTAGAAATACAGAAACTCAGAAGGTATGAATTGTTAATATTTCAGGTAGATAAACAAGGCCAATTTAGCATTGCAGTGTAACCTGCTGTGGGTAGCAGTTCCCAGAATTTAAGCCAAGTGAACAAACACATCTAGTTTGCTGTTTCCATACAATGTTTTTGCATTAGGAAACCGAGACACTATCTCTTAAGTTTGCATTCAGAGTAGAGTTTAGGTAGCTACTCATTTTCTCTCTGGCACAAACAACTGGAAAATTTAATACCTATTCTCTGCCCCTGGCAGAGCAGTAGCTTGAGGTGTGTGACAATTTCAGACACGTAACCACAGGGAAAGCAGTGAAGAAATGTCCAACCCTGCCTAGATAGTATTCCAGAGGTCTGGAGGAGATGTGGAAAGCATTTCCTCTATTTGCAAGGTCAATAGCACTCAGGTTAAAAGGGAGGCAGAGCAGTTGGTTTTTGATTGAGGATTTTCAAGCACAGGGATTGGATACTTTCGTCCTAAAAAGTAATTATTTTGCCATTGGCAGCAGAGGGACAACTGAGGTTTGATGTAGCTTTTTGTTTAATTAATGATCAATGATTTATCGGAGTATAATCGCTTCACAATGTTGTGTCAGTTCATGCTGTAGCACAAAGCGAATCGGTTATGTGTCTGTATGCCTCCTCTCCCTCTTGGCCCTTCCTCTCACCCTCCCATCTCAGCCCCCTGGGTCATCACGGAACTCCGAGCTGAGCTCCCAGTGCTGTAAGGCAGCTCCCCACTAGCTAGCTGTTTTACACGTGATGGTGTATACATGTCACTGCCACTCTCCGGGTTTGTCCCACTGGCCCCTCCCCCTCATGCCCACATGTCCTTTCTCTAGGTCTGCATCTCTATCCCTGCCCTGAAAATAGGTTCATCTGTTCCGTACCATTTTTCTAGACTCTATACATATGCGTTAATATATGATATTTGTTTTTCTCCTTCTGACTTGACTTCACTCTTTATGACAGACTCTCTCCATCTACATTCTTGCAAATTTTAAGTACATATGAAGTTGCTCCCATGACTGTTGTAATTTATTAGTAGTATTATCAATTACTATTATCACTGTCACTACTGGTGACACCATTATAGTTGATCATGGTGATTAGGCATCAGCTCTGCAGTCAGATTTCCAGAATCTCTCTGTGTTACTCTTGTCTCCATTGCTTTAACTAAATGTGTGCACTTGAATTTGTTCATTAACCACACAAAGTCTGTTTGCTCATCTCAAAAATGAAGATAGCCGTAAGCTCTGTCTTGAGGTGATAGTTGGGAAAATTTTCTGAAATGGTCAGTATAATCATCTCTGATGCTTTCTTATCAACCCATTAAGAACATACTTCAGATTAAATCATGGTTTAGAATTTCATAGATAAGTTTCTCATTATTAGCCAACAGGAGGTATTTCTTAAACATTGGGCAACCAAGAGAGAAATGCTCCCGACAAGTGAGAAGTACTTGTAACCTTGTTCGATATTATGTAATTCAGTTTTCCCTTCTCAGAGCAGATTGTTCTTTGTTGTTTTAGAGACTTTGAGAAGTGTTCAGTGAAAATGATGATAGATCCTATCTATCAGGCTTTGATTAATAAAATCGAGAATAGAATTGGAGAGTGATCTTCAAAACGTGTTTATCTTATATAACCTACTTCATAAGAATGTATGCGCTGTTGGTTTTCATTTCATTAATGCCATTTTGCAACTTCAGTTCAGTTCAGTTCAGTCGCTCAGTCGTGTCCGACTCTCCGCGACCCCATGAATCACAGCACGCCAGGCCTCCCTGTCCATCACCAACTCCCGGAGTACACTCAAACTCATGTCCACAGAGTCAGTGATGCCATCCAGCCATCTCATTCTCCGTCGTCCCCTTCTCCTCCCGCCCCCAACCTTTCCCAGCATCAGAGTCTTTTCCAGTGAGTCAACTCGTCGCATGAGGTGGCCAAAGTATTGCAGTTTCAGCTTTAGCATCAGTCCCTCCAATGAACATCCAGGATTGATCTCCTTTAGAATGGACTGGTTGGATCTCCTTGCAGTATAAGGGACTCTCAAGAGTCTTCTCCAACACCACAGTTCAAAAGCATCGATTCTTCGGCGATCAGCCTTCTTCACAGTCCAACTCTCACATCCATACATGACCATGGGAAAAACCATTGCCTTGACTAGACGGACCTTGGTTGGCAAACTTACATGTATTTTATATTAAATGTTACTTCTGTAACTTGAAAAAGCTAAGTCCTTTACAAAGAACATATTGTTCATATAGGCCGTTTTCCTCTTCTCTCTTTTCCTTCTATTTCCCCCTTTTTTTTCAACAAATATTTTAGTGCCTGTTTGTCAGGCTCTGTGCAAGATGCCAGGAAATAGTGGTAAGTCATTGCCTTACTCTCTGATTTTAGTCTGTTTTTCCACACCTAGAAATTTATTACACATCTTCTATTTCACACTTAAATGTTTGATGAGTTTTGGTTATTTTTCAGAGAAAGAGCCACAAAATAGCACTTGTTAGGATATTGTCTTTCATCCTTTGGGAATATCGGAACTGTCTATGGTTAGGTTTTATTTTTGTTATTGTTTTCATCAAAGTACATGGTTCCTACTGTTTATGATGGTATAAATTGCCTATAGCAAGTGTGATTACCATATTTTCCCATTACCTTGGGGAACAGTTTACTAGGACATATGATTTGTTATGACAACAGTCTGCATATTCATTGTGTTATTTTTCTGACAATTATCTGCATTTTTTTCATTAGCTCTTTCTTCTTCTGAGATACCTCTTTACATCATATCTAGGTCCCTTGAGCAGCCTTGAATAATCTCACATTTTGACAAGATACATGATGGTCTAATGCCTGTTGTTTGCTTTTCTCTTAAAATTAAAAATCAGTCACTTTCTTCCTTTTAACTTCAGTGGGCTGGTAGCACATGGCTGTTAGTTTTTAAAATGAAACTGACCTTATATTTTCCTTTAAACATTTAATGTTTCTCCCAGAAGAAGACAGAATATAGAGAGGCTATTATACACATATATTCCTTTTGCTTGGCTGTCGTGCCTTTTTTACCCTCCATTTTTTAAAATCAGAGTATAATTGCTTTACAATGTTGTATTAGTTTCTGCTGTACAACGAAGTGAATCAGCTGTATGTATACATGTATCCTCTCCCTCTTGGACCTTATTCTCACCCTGCCATTCCACCCGTCTAGGTCATCAGAGAGCACCAAGCACCAAGCTGAGCTCCCTGTGCTATGCCGCAGCTTCCCACTAGCTATCAGTTTTACACAAGGGAGTGTATATACGTCAGTCCTAACCTCTCAGTTCATCTCATGCTCCCCTTCTCGCACTGTGTCCGCACGTCCATTCTCTACATCTGCCTCTCTATTCCTGCCCTATTAATAGGCTCATCTGTACCATTTTTCTAGATTCCATGTGTACGCATTAAAAGATAATTCTTGTTTTTGTCTGTCTGACTTACTTCACTCTGTATGACAGACTCTGGGTCCACCCACGGCTCTACAGATGACCCAGTTTCATTCCTTTTTGTGGCTGAGTGGTATTCCATGGTATATACACACCACATCTTCTTTATCCATTCATCTATCAATGAACATTTAGGTTGCTTCCATGCCTTGGCTGTTGTAAATAGTGTTGCAGTGAACACTGGAATGTATGTGTGTTTTTGAATTACGGTTTATCTCAGTAGTGGGATTGCTGGGTAATGTGGTAGTTCTGTTTTTAGTTTTTTAAGGAACCTCCATACTGTTGTCCATATCCCTTTTTAAAAATTAATTTATTTTATTGAAGTATAAAATGTTTCACTTTTGATTCCTCCTGTAACTCATTTTAGGGTTTGTTGTTTTGTTTTTGGTACTTTTGAAGTTGGTCCATCTTAAGGAAACCATAGTGTTTCAAATTCATTATCAATAGCATCAACATATTTTCTAATAAAAAAAACATTCGCATATCGTTTCAGTCCTCCAAACTTTAAAGATATGCTGCCCTGTATTCCTGGTCATACCTCTTGAGCTTGAAAGGACTGTGAGTTGTGAGCCTAAGACAGTTGTTGCAGTGCGTGTTCTGAACCCTGTAGCCTCCTTCCCTATGTTGCTGCATCTTGGCCCTTTCTCTCCAATAATGTTCTCACCACCTCTTGGCTGGAGGAGTGATGTATTGGTTAGGAATACCCTCAGCTATAAATACTGGTAGCTCTGGCTGCCAGGGATGTAGATAAAGAGAAGTTTCCTTTTCTCACAGAACAAGCAATCTGAGGATAGACAACTGCTGGTGTATGTAGTTCAGAGGTTTAATGACACTGGCCTTCACTCCTTACTTGCCTAGCTCTGTGCATCAAATCTGCATTGAGAGACAAAAGAAGTGAAGGACAGGGCTAGCTACTTCAGTACCTTTATTAAAAAAAGAAAATTCCTTTCCAGAAATCCCTAAGCACATCTGTCTCACTGGCCAAAACTACCTCTTCCAGAAACCTCTAGCTCCAAGGGAGGCTGGAAAAGGGAGTAGTTATTCTTTCTACTGTGGAGGTTGGAAAACAAGAACAAGAGAACCAGTAAAGTACCAGAGAACAAGTCTACCACCATCCAAGTTAACCCAACTGATTCATCCTCCCAAGATCAGCTGTCTTGTAATGTGTCTTGTGTGGACTCTTCCCTGAATTGCTCAAGCAGAAGGTTTCCCTGTCCTATTGGTCCTGCAATTGTCATCAGCTCAACAGAGCATGCTCCCTGAGCAAGGGCCACATGACCACTCACAGTGCCCAGTGAGGCCTGTTGTAAGAATGAATGAACCTGTAGGCATATGGCTCCTCTGGACGTTGCCTGAAGCCTGCTGCTGGAGGTAAATGGAGAATGCTGAATGAGGAAGTCTCCCTTCCACCTGCTGTGCCATCCTGGTCCGTGGGCATTCCCTTGATGAAATGCAAAACCACAACCCTGACCACTGGTGTTCATTAAGATACTGTGGGGAGCTTTTTGCCAAAGCACTCCTGGCTAACATGTGATAGAAATATTCTTGTTTGGAACAGTAGACTCCCTGCTTTCCAAAAATGTTTGTACACATTTAAATAGTGATGGTCATTTGGTCTCTTGATACAGATTTTAGCTCAGCATGGCATTCAATACAGTTCTGAAATGATAAAATATACAAAATAATCTATTCATAGGAAATATTCTTGATTGTACCTGAATAAGCGTATAGTATATAATATAGCTTATACTTCCTAGAATTTACCTTAAGATAATTAAACTACTGTGCAAAGATAATGTGTGCAGAGTTTGGGGGATTTTAATAGCAGTGTTTTATAATAAAATTGGGAAGCATTGCAAGTCATCACTAGGATTTGGGTTAAGTAGATAATGGAACACTATGGAAGGATTAAAAATGATCATGGAGGTTATCCTAATAGCATAGAAATGTTCCTGGGTATGTCATGTAGGCCATGCAGATCTAAGGCATAATTCCTTCTGAGTTTACAAAGCTGGGATTATGCATTTTCTCCAAAATGGTAGACAATGACTATCTCTGGGATGTGATTTTTTTCACTTTGTTTTTCTACATTGCTTAATTTTTAAAACAATGTGTGTTTTGCAGTCAGAAAATAGGGTTTTCATAAATAATTTTCACAAAAAATATACTTTAATGGAAAAGTAGTATAAGGTACCATACATGAAACCTCTACTGACTAGAACCAAACTAACAATACACTCAAATTAACAGACCTTTTTCTCTTTATGTTTACGAGAATGGGAAACCAGAACAAAATGATCTATAAATAGGAAACTTATTCTCTTATGATGAGTAATATCCATTATGTGACCTCCTGCATGTTCCTTTCCTACTGAATAAAGAAGATAAAACTATATGAAACACAAGTGGACTAATGCATTTATGAAATATTTTGAACATCAAGGGCTAAACAAAAAAGTATTTTCTGAAGTTTTTGATTGAACAGAAATTAAATTCACAATTCCATTCCCTGAACAATCCAATTGCTAAAGCAGTCACCAGAAGTGGTTTAAAAATTCCTCTTTGGAATTCTATTACTAAAGACCACAGGTATAAATGAAAACTTCCTAGAGTAGATCACTTATATTCTATTGTCTTGCTTTTTCTGTGTAGCATAATTAGGTGTGGCAAAACTCTGATTAACTCAAATGCAAAATGTGTTAGAGAAGATGAGGGTGTGCATCAGCCCTGTGGAATACTGAATAGCTTCTTTAGGTGGTCAAGTACGAAAAGAAGAGCCCAGAAGACAGATTTCAAAAAAGAAAAATAATCTATTGTCTTGATCCTAGACTCTATCAGATATCATTCATCTTGCTGATATAAGCCTGCATCCAAATATAGTTTTCAGACTGAAGAGTAACGATTTAAAGTTGTATTACTTAATAAAATAGATCTATCTGGACTTGTATTTTTAATTAGTAATTTAAGCAGGTTTAGTATTTTTTATTTTCACCCATCTTTCTTAGAAAGAACTTCTTAGAAAGAATCCTTCCTTGTAACTGTCAACTTACTTTTCTTTTATGAATAGCTCATAGGTAGAAACCAAGAAGAAATAATTCTGAGTTTCCATTTTTAGGTAAGTGTTTAGGTAAATGTTTACAGCGTTAAATTCAAAAGGTAAAAGTGATCTGTCATCCAAAGTATCTTTTGCCTTCAATAAATCCAGTTACCTAACTCCTGTCACTAAAAAGGAAAAGAGAGTATTTTAGGTAGTACCCTGCATTTGCTCCTTACATGGTGAGAAGTATTTCATGTCTACTTTATTGAAACAAAATGAAACAACTACCACACTCCGAGTTTCTTGACTTTTTAGCCGAGTGGTCTTGTTCGGTTGGCTCCCTGGAATAAAATATGTTTTATTAATAAAAACTAACAAATAAAAGTAAAATTCATGAAATTAAATCTGCACCTAATTCCTTAAAGTCTTGGTCAAAGCAGGTGAATTCAGTAAGCCCAAAGGTGTTGTTGGGGCTTCCCTGGTGGCTCAGTTGGTAAGGAATCCGCCTGTAGTGTGGAAGAACTGGCTTCAATCCCTGTGTTAGGAAGATCCCCTGAAGAAGGGCACATGCACACACACACGGACACACACTATACTAACCACATTAAGATGTAAACCTGTGGTTAAGAACTATATCAGAACTGTTGCTTGGATTATGGAAAAAAGGATATTTCATATTCTAAACTTTTTTTCGGAGTCGTTTTTTTTTTTTTTCTATTATAGTTCAGAGGTCTGGAGAGAATTAATGATATCAAACACTAGAAATCTTAGAAATTACAAGTAATGCTTAATCTTTTAAATTTGGTCAAATTAGATTTCTTGGCCTTATTGTCAGGAATTTTCAAATTTCAGGTAACATGATTCAAATTAGCATTTAATTTAAATTAGCTTTGTTTTAAAAGGAATCTTCAAAAGGCCAGTTGATAGAACTTTGGCTGAATTACTTTAAGGAAAGAATAAATGAAATTAACAAAACAAACTTAGGAATTAAGAGTCCATGACTGGGAATTCCCTGGCTGCACAGTGATTAGCACTCCATGCTTCCACTTCAAGGGGCACAGGTTCAATCCTGGTCAGGGAGCTAAGATCCTACATTACACATGGTATGATTTAAAAAAAAAAATACATCTGCTAGATGTTTCAAACTGACTAATACACAATAGGGTGCTTTAATAAAAAGTCATAGTTCATTTGATTATGATTTGAAGAGATGTTGTTAGGTCTTCATCATGTTAAAGCTTGGTGTTTATCTGTAGAGAGAAACTGTTCTAAGGCCACTGTTCTGACCAGCTCTTTCAGTCAAGGTAATACATAGGCTCCAGCTACAGAAGAGTGCCATTGAGGTCACTGTATCACCGAGTGTCAACCCAATTGTGAAAGTGAGGATAACAGGTGCTTATAAAAGAGTACATAATCAGGGCAGTTTGCCAATGATATTAATCCTCATTACCATTTGTGGAGACACAGCCAGTAGTCAAACATCAGATATTCCCTGAACACTTCCTTGTGGCAGACACCGTTCTAAGTACCAGGGATATAACAGTGACTGAGATAGCCTGAGGCCCTTCAAGGACAGAGCTGGGATCTAGTGAAAGAAGCTATTTATCATGTTAATAAACAGACAAACAGGCCAGTAAGACAACTGCAGATCCAAATACACGTCAAAAAGAATTAAACTGATACAGCCACTATGGAACATGGTATGGAAATTCCTTAAAAAACTAGGAATAAAACCACCATATGACCTGGCAATCCTACTCCTAGGCATATACCCTGAGGAAACCAGGGTTGAAAAAGACACCTGTATCCCATTGTTCATTGCAGCACTATTTACAATAGCTAGAACATGGAAGCAACCTAGATGTCCATCGACAGATGAATGGGTAAAGAAGTTGTGGTACATATACACACTGGAACATTACTCAGCCATAAAAAGGGACACATCTGAGTCAGTTCTGATGAGGTGGATGAACCTAGAACATATTATACAGAGTGAAGTGAGTCAGAAAGAGAAATATCATATTCTAATGCACATGTACGGAATCTAGAAAAATGGTTCTGAAGAATTTATTTTCAGGATAGCGATGGAGAAACAGACATAGAGAATAGACTTGTGGACATGGGGAGAGGGGAGGAGAGGGTGAGATGTATGGAGAGAGTAACATGGAAACTTATATTACCATACGTAAAATAGACAACCAATGGGAATTTGCTATTTGGCTCAGGAAATTCAAACAGGGGCTCTGTGTAAACCTACAGGGGTGGGATGGGGAGGGAGATGGGAGAGAAGTTCAGAAGGGAGGGGATATATGTATCCCTATGGCTGATTCATGTTGAGGTATGACAGAAAACAACGTAATTCTGTAAAGCAATTATCCTTCAATAAATAAATAAATAAAGGCACATTTAACCTAGGTAGTGACTAGGAGAGCTGCTTTATTTAAGCTGGTCAGAGGAGGCCACTCAGAGGAAACATCATTTGAGTTCTGATCTGCTTTGTTAAAAGGAAAAAGTTCCTCTCCAAGAAGAGTTTATTAAATACAAGGAACAGTAGGTACAAAGGCCCTGGAGACGTGTCATACCTGGATGGCCTAAGCTCCAAAAGATGGCCAAAGTTCCAAGAGTAAAGCGTACGAAAGAAGAGTGGTAGAGAGCCTGGTTGAGTTGGGTCTGGACGTGCCTGCTCTGTAGCCGACTGCAGCTCCATCAGCAGGACAGTCGGCCACGTACGTGTGGATGACAGTGGTCCAAACCCGACGTGGGACAGTTATCTGTGAGTATGGTGAGTGATTTTGAAAGAATGGAGCTTGGTGAGGGAGTATACAGAACAGAGGGTGACAGCACAGAGCTTGGGGCATCTCAGTATTTAGGAGGGGAGAAACCAAATAAAAGACTGAGAAGTACCACCCAGTGAGAGAGGAGGAACACCGATAAGCCTGACTGGTTGTCTAGGGAGGAAATAATTGATGAAGGAGAATGTGGCCAACCATGCTGGATGCTTTTTATAAGATGTAGACTACTGGTGACCTCACTAAGGCAGTTAAAGAGAAACATGAAAGGACCTTTTATTGAGGCATTTTATGGAGATGAGAGAAACGAGGTAGCACGTGGAGGAGGAGTGGGACTATGGGAGAGGTTTTGTTTGATGTGCTTTGTAAGCAGGCGAAGGATGAGAAAAGCATCTCATTGGTGGGAAGGAGACTGTAGACATGAAGAAACTGACACTGCAGAAGAGAGAGCAAATGATGACAGGAGCTGAGTTCTTAAGTCAAGCGGAGCCGCGGATGACGTGAGGGAACCAGTGCCCACGTGGAAGCAGTGGCCTCAGGAAAAAGTAGAGGCGCTTCTTCTGTTGCAGAATGAAGGGAAGCAAAGTACCTAGGGCAGACTCAGGGAGACTGGTAGGAGTGCCGGTCACAAGATGATGCCGCACTCACCCTATTGTGTCTGTTTTCTCCCCTAAAGTATGAGGCGACAGGAAGTACAGGGTGAAGGAGGCTTTGGAGAACGAAGAGAGAAGACAGAAGTTAAATTATTTTCTATTTTGATGGGAAATGATGTGCTAGGGAAGTTTTATAAGACCATCTGGCACTATGGAATATCCATTCACGATTTATGGCAACAAATGTGAAATCATTCCAGTGTGTGAGGTCAGATGATTTTCTCTGGGATTATTCAATTGGTCAGCTCCAGGTGCAGCTGGATTTGCCTAAACATGTGGTAAGAGGTTCCAGGAGGGTGTGGTTGAAACACCGAAGGCATAGTATATAAAGGAAACAGTTGACTAGTCTTGCTGAGATGTAAAATAAAAGCTAATAAGGAAGAAATTGAAGGTAAGAATGGGGTATTGGCTATAGAAAAAGTGGAAGGGGCAATAGAGTTCTACAGCCAAGAGGCACAGGGTGGTGGCTGAAAGGCTAACGGTTTGTACTTTGGAGGTGATGCAGTCATAGATCACGAGGTGTAGTTTGTGGCCATGTGAGCATGAGGCTGCAGTGAATGGAGCAGAGGAGGGCAAAGGCTTGGAAGGCTTTGGGGATATCAGCTGTGTGAGGGTTGAAGCTGCCAAGAAATGCGCATGGATGCAACAGCAGGACTGATAGGTGATGGCTTGATGTCTCTGAGGGTCTGGGTTTTTGAAGGAGGGAGGAGAAATGGTTTGAAAGTTGTTGCAAGGGAGAGCCATAAGGACATCCACTCCCACTCCAGGCCCTGAGCTGTGGGAGGCGTGGAAGAAAAACAGATGTATCTAAGGAAGCCAGTCCATCTCTGCTAGAAGAGCAGGGCAATGAGAAGATGCAGTGAGTGTCTGAGACACCTGGACTTCTGATAGTGACCAAGGGGATTGTGGATAATAGGTGGGGTGGGACTGTACCTAGAAACCTCGCAGAGGAAGGGTATCATCCAGTAGAGTTCAAAGCACCAGACTGGGGCCAACGCAGCTCATTCATCCTCGTGCCACCAGGCAGAAGGTGGATAGGGACTTCCCCAAGGGACTACTCTGTTAGGCAGCTTCCTGAGCTGGGGACACCCAAGAGAGGAACCAGGATGTTCATTTCCCTCAGGCCAGTAAATGCCGTGCCTGCATCTACCATAGATAAATATGCATCCAGAGGAAATATGCATCTGGGTATATCATCTTACCAGTGGTAGTGAGAGTACCACTGACTCTATGTGAGACTGGAGCCAGTAGATAAATACTAGGAGGCATGAGTGCTCAACTCCCAAATAACTTCAGAGGTTTGTAAATTATATGTGTATGAACTCCGAATGTATTTGTAGTAAAGCGGTGACAGTGGAGGGTGTCAGATTCTCAGGGGAGTCTGTGAAGACATTTCACACACAGGGTGGATAAACCAGAGTTCTAGAGAGGCTCCAGGGCTCACCATCCTTTGTTGTTTTTCAGTTGCGAAGTCGTGTCTCACTCTTCACAACCCCACGAGCTGCAGCACACGAGGCTTCCCTGTCCTTTACCATCTCCTGGAGTTTGCTCAAATTCATGTTCATTGAGTCTGTGATATCCTTCAACCATCTCATCCTCTGTCATCCTTTTCTCTTCCAACCTTCAGTCTTTCCCAGAAACAGGGTCTTATCCAATGGGTCGGCTCTTTATACCAGGTGGTCAAAATACTGGAATTTCAGCATCAGTCCTTTCAATGAATATTCAGGGTTGATTTTCTCTAGGACTGATGGGTTTGATCTCTTTGCTGTCCAAGGGACTCTCAAGAGGCTTCTCGACCACCACAGTTTAGAAGCATCAATTCTTCGGTGCTCAGCCATCTTTATGGTCCAACTCTCCCATCTGTACATGACTACTGGAAAAACCATAACTTTGACTAGATGGATCTTTGTCAGCCAAGTAATGTCTGTGCTTTATAATATGCTGTCTTAAGTTTGTCATAGCTTTTCTAAGAAGCAAGCATCTTTTAATTTCATGGTTGCAGTCACCACCCCCAATGATTCTGGAGCCCAGGAAAATGAAATCTGTCACTGTTTCCATTTCCATTTTTCCACCATCCTTTAGACCATTTTATTGGAAAAGTGCATTGTACTCACTGCTCCTTCCCTGGGCTTCCACTAAAGCAGTCAAGTTCATGTTTGATTCTTTCTTGTGATCTTTTTATGTATGTGTTGCAGTGACTGGAGTATAAGATCTTTGAAGGCAGGGATATGCCTGAAATCATCCTTGTCTTCACATTACATTGCATGACAAGTTCTTGAAAGCGTGTCATTTCTGTTCCTCCCTTGCCTTTTCTGCGAGGGTAAGAAAGGCGTCGTGAAAAGACAGGAAGGAGAAACAAAAGGAAGGTGAGGACCGTTCAGTTCACTTCAGCCGCTCAGTCGTGTCCAACTCTCCGCGACCCCATGAATCGCAGCACGCCAGGCCTCCCTGTCCATCACCAACTCCCGGAGTTCACTCAAACTCGTGTCCATCGAGTCAGTGATGCCATCCAGCCATCTCATTCTCTGTCATCCCCTTCTCCTCCCGCCCCCAACCTTTCCCAGCATCAGAGTCTTTTCCAGTGAGTCAACTCGTCGCATGAGGTGGCCAAAGTATTGGAGTTTCAGCTTTAGCATCAGTCCTTCCAATGAACACCCAGGACTGATCTCCTTTAGAATGGACTGGTTGGATCTCCTTGCAGTATAAGGGACTCTCAAGAGTCTTCTCCAGCACCACGGTTCAAAAGCATCAATTCTTCGGCGATCAGCTTTCTTCACAGTCCAACTCTCACATCCATACATGGCCGCTGGAAAAACCATATCCTTGACTAGACGGACCTTAGTTGGCAAAGTAATGTCTCTGCTCTTTAATATACTATCTAGTTTGGTCATAACTTTCCTTCTAAGGAGTAAGCTTCTTTTAATTTCATGGCTTAAATCAGCATCCACAGTGATTTTTGGAGCCCCAAAATATACAGATTATGAGAAGGACAAAAGAAAACAGGAATAGTCTGAACTCCCAGGACTAATTCTTATTAACAGTGTAAATCAACTATACTTCAATAAAATTAATTAATAAAAAACAATGTAACGTAGTCTTCTTTTACAAGGTCCCATTTTTTTAAGTAGCTAAGTTACATTCTATAAACAGCCATGATAAAATAAATTTGAAATGTATTCCTAAATTAAGCCACAAAATATAAGCTCTTATGGTTCTAGGATTAATTATGATTATTTGATTCAGGGCTATTTCTTTTATTTCTGTTTATTTTTTTTAACTTGAGGTATAGTTGATTTGCAGTGTTATGTTAGTTTAGTTATACAGCAAAGTGATTTAGTTATCATATTTTTATATATTCTTTTTCAGATTCTTTTCTATTATGGGTTATTATAAGATACTGAAAATAGTTCCCCTTGGTATACAGGTCTTTATTATTTATTTTATAATAGCAGTATGCTTCTGTTAATTCCAAATTCCTAATTTATCCCTCCTAGAGCTATTTCTTTCACATAAGTATTTAACATGGAATTCTCTCTTATAAAACATAAACCCATCAATACCTAAAAATTGATATAAAAGAAATAGTATCTTTAATTTTTAAATCCATTAGCGTAAAAGTTTAATTTGTATTACCATAAAAGTTTCCACTTTTTATACAGCCACATTTTAGAGGGGAACTTCCTTAAAAAGGATAAAAGCAAAGAATTAACACTAGCAATTTCTATCACAGTCCTTTCTTTCAATCAGTATCTAAGCAAAGCCAAGAAGAACTGGGGCAAGGAGCTATTTTTATGTTTTATGTTCTTTATTTCTGGGATTTGCAGGAGAAACGATGGTGGAGAGTTAGTTTCCTGACTGCTGTTCTTAACTCTAGTTTATTTGGAAAGTGTTATTTTAAGCTAACATTGGTTCTCGTTATTTTTTCCTCAAGGATTTACCAAACAATGTCAAATTCAATTTTCTATTGAGTTTGAATATAATGTCTGCTCTTTTTTGTGATAATGAAAGTGGTTCACTCCTGAGAAGAGTTTTTCAAGAAAGTGAAGATGTATGCATGTCTTTTTAAAGAAACCTATAATTCCAGGAGAATCATTTAGTTATCTGAAAGACTTAAAATGCTCTCCCTTAAAAAATTCTCAAATCTTCTCTGACTTTTATTCTAACAAATATGTCATCTGTTTTGTGAGGTGGGGTAGAGACTGGCTTAAATCCTAATGCTTTGTTCTTACAGTCATGGAACAATTCACAATTCACAAAGTCCTCAGTGATCAAGCCTAGCGTGTTATAGATGGTGGGATGGAACTGAAAACTGGGCTGTTCATTAGATTTCGATAGATGGTATACAGTGCTCTGCAGGGGACAGCACAATCCCCATGACATCATGGACCGCACATGGGCACGGAGACACCCCAGCCAAGCACAGCCACTTCGTGCCTGGTCACGGGCTCCACTGATGAGAGCTGCACATGGGTCTCCTAGCCCTGCCTGCTGACATCTACTGTTAAGGCTGGGTCCTAAGGGACCATAAATAGAGAAGTTCAGGGAGAGAAAGGATAGGTTTCTGAGACAGTGTTTATTTGAGAATCTGTTTTCATTCTGAAGTTTACTCTTGTGATCTTCGTATTCTTGGAGGGTTGTTGAATGTTCCTGATCTCCTCTTCTCCCAGGTCAAGCAGGGGCCCATGCAGGGAACGGAATGAAGGATGGAGCCTGTCTTATTCTGCCTGGGCTGCCCAGCAGTGGACCAAAGGTCTCAGTCACACACAGTATATTCAAAACAGAAAATTCCCCCCCACAAAAGTAGTCTCAGTTTATATTAATCAGTCAACAGAGTTAATGATGAAATGAAGATTGTGTGGCCAGAAATTCTAGACTGTAAATAATCTCAGAATCTAGAGATATGTGGGACAAGGATCATCAAGGAAATTTTTACAAAGAAGTTTATACTGAAATCAATAGATTTTTAATTAGGTGATGCTTGAATCTGGGCTTATTACTATGCGTGCTGTAATAGTTATGGAGAACTTGTATAGACTAAAGGGACTTAAAGATTTAAGATTATTTTTTTTTCCTTTATTCATATTCTTTTTTCTCTCTCACTTCATCCTTTTGTCCGTCTTTTCCTTCCTCCCTCTACCAAGAGAATCCAGTTTGATTTACTAAAGCCAGATAGAAGCCTCATTCAGCTGCACTGTGCGTGTAAGCCTACATCCACACAGTATTTACCATGCCTGGGTCTTAGAAACGTTAGTGGAATACAAAAATAAGTGGTTCAGACACTTTTATTTTCTCCTTGCTGATCACCCACACTCTCTTCTTTTGGAAAGAGAAGGAAGGAGGGAGAAATAAATGTTGAAAGCTTTCAAGGAGCAGTCCAAAGGTGCTAAACTCATTTCATAAGAATATCACAGGAAGAAGGGTTTCTCTCCTATGATCTCAGGGCCTTCATTGTATCAATTAATGTCTGGCACCACAGTTTTCTGGGATCTACTTACCCAGCTGTCCATCAGCTTGAACTTCTAACTCATGAGTTACTGTGAAATGAGACTATCTGCATTTTTTTAGACGTAGACACTTCTGCCAGTTCACAGGCATCTATGTTTGTGTAGGGGCATGAGTGAAGTCCAGAGGCAAGGGCTCTATTATCAGAAGCTGGAGGAATTTTCACTCCTCTGTTTTTTGATTTGCTGTTTATTTTAATTCATAATTCAAATGGACAGCATAAATAGGCTGCCACTGAGCACCTGTCTTTTAAAGTGGGATTATTTTTCTTTCATTTTAAATGCGTTTCTGGGTGTTTTCAATGCGTTCGCAGCTCAGCTTTTTGTTTTGTAATCCTTGTTAGAAAGCAGTTTTTAAAGTAGTAAGGATGCACCTTTTTATTCGGATGCTTGCTAAGCTGTTCAGTGGATCCCTGCAGGCCTGAGCAGCTGTCGCCTGTCCATCTCTGACTGCCCTCACCACCCTCTGTGTCAGGAGCCTGAATTGTAGGTAGCTGCCTCCTTTCTGAAGCTCAGCCTTTGGACCTCACTCCAGGGCAGTAAGATTCAAAATAAAAATTAACATCATGACATTGTGTGTAGTTTTATATATTTTAGTAAGAGGACCTGCACCAGATGAGTGGTCTTTTATTTCCTCTCTTCACATGGGGGACTTCCTAAATGCTCCTGCCCTTGGATGGAGCGATGTCTGTTAGCACTGAAGTGAATAATTCTCTATTTGGCAGTTATATGTCAGAGCGAGTCTCACAGATGCAGCAGATGAACATTCTGGGTGACTGCCATTAGCGTGCATCTGGGGAGTTACTTACTAGTTATTCGCAGATTTGGGAGTGGGGGATGGTCAAGGAAGGGGAACAGAGGAGTTCCCCGCTCATTGTTTTATCTTCTAAGCAATTGTCCCCAAAGAAAAACCTTCTGAGTGTGAATCCCTAACTGAATCTTTTTCTACTGAAATGCCTGTGGTCCTGTTAACTGTGGGAAGCTTTTGAATTGGAGGTTTTCCACTGAATTAAGAGAAGTAAGCCTGGCCTCTCTCACTGTTTACATTTTAATTGTTTGAAAAAGCAAAGCTTTTGAGGAGGTAAGTTGCTGCCCTGAGTGGCACCGTTTGCTTTTGTGAAAGCCGACTTATGAAACAGTCTGTGTGAAACCAATAAAACAGCTTGTCACTGGAACTAAATTATTCTCTCTGGAACACAGCTGAGTCAGTGGCCCGGGGAGCATGGAAGGGCACAGGGGACTTAAAGGTGGGACGGCAGCAACAGCATCTGTATTTTCTCCCAACTGGTGAGTGAAGGGCTGATGGAACCATAATGATCCCAAGGAACCCAGTTCGGTTTTTCAAGCACACGCATCCAGGGGGCTCTTCGTGTTCACTGACCTACAGTTCTTACTGTAATGTTTCTCCTTTTCCTGTTGCTCCAGCTTTCTCTTTGATCTCCATTTGTAGCTTTCCACAGCTGCTTTTCCTTTAGAGATTTGACCTGGGGTTTAAGAGACTCTCTGGATTAGAGTCCTAAAAGTCTCTTTCCTGGAGAAGCAGGACTGAGAGGATTGCCTGAGCAACCAAAAGGGCCCCCTTTATCCACTGGGAGACAAACCCATAATAGCTTCTACAAATTAGTTTCTTCCTGTCTCCCCTCATTTGTAACTTGCCAAGAGTTAGAGGATCCCCATGTTGCTTGCTCATGGTAGAGTAAGGATCTTTTCATCCTCTTAGGTTTTTTTTTTGTCACATTCATTTAAAGCTAGAGCATTTTTTTTTTTTTGCTTCTGTCCCTTTATGCTGCTCCCTCCCTTTTTTATGTCTCCTCCCTCATACCTATTCAGCCTCTTCTGAAAGCCAGGACCTTTAGCTACCATCTAAGCTCCATAATTAATTAGCCTACACTTAATGGATGTTTACTGTGCACCTTACTATGCATATTATAGATATTTGTACACTTTGTCTTATCTCCTTACTAGATTGTAAATTCCTTAAAGGCAAGTCATTATTTGTCTTTGACACTCCCTAGAATAGTGCCTTATACATAGTACATAGTGCGTAGTGAATAAATGTGGCCAGCACTATGGTTTTCAATTGACGTGAAAAAAAATGTAAATGATAAAGATATTAGTTATTAGGCTGTAGTCCCTGCACATTGCATGCTATTTCATTTGTTTCTAGGAAAATGCTTACTAACTGGTTAGAGTTCTGCTTCCACCCCACCATTCGCCTGCTGTTTTCTTACCTTACCTTGTGTTCCTCTAAGTTGTGGCCTACCTTTGGGAGATGTGACATCCACAAAGCCAATGCCCTTAACCTTCTTATCTCTCTATGAATATTTGTATCAATTAGAAGGGAGAGCAGAGAGGGAGAGAATTTCTGTTTTACCCTCATTCTAGCTCCTGTTCCAGTGATTTCTACTCTTTTTATGTTTTCTCCTCTTTTTCTTTGTATTTAGAAAAGAGTAGGATTCATATGTGCTTTTAGCAGATGAGGCGAGTTATTTGTCAATCCAAGGAACCTGAGTCATTTTGAGGCCATTTATATGTGAAGCACTGATTTATGTCTGAAGAAGGATTAAGATGTTCAAATATTCTGGAGGGTTTTTTGGTGTTTTAAAAACGGGGGTGGATTTTACATTCACTGAAGATTTCATGGACTAATTTATTGCGGAGTTATCTTCCTTAGCATCAAACAGTTATCCCCAACTAATCTTTGTTTACTATTTTCATGAGAACTGAAAGACATTTCCTTCAGTTTTGAATTGCCTGCCAAAGCTATAACACATGAGGTCTTTGTACTTCTTTCTCCAATAGCCTATGAAATCCAGCATTCAACTGTCTGCAGAGACATCTTGCAGAAAAAGATCTTTTTCTGATTTCTCTGGTTGAATTCATGAGATCACAAGTTAAAAGGTTGAAGTTCAAGTAGCAAATAAAAGGCCAAGTTGTAACACCAAACAGTTTGCACCAAAAATCTTCTGCATTTCTCTATTTAAAGCAGCCACACTAAGCTGTGTTGGTGTTTTCCTTTTTCTGTGTTTCTCTCATGAGCCTGTACTGTCACCACTTACTCAATTCCTGGAGCAAGGCTTCCTCAGAAAGCAGTGCATGCCTGGGAGACCAAAATGGCAGTTCAGTTCAGTTCAGTTCAGTCGCTCAGTCGTGTCCGACTCTCCGCGACCCCATGAATCACAGCACGCCAGGCCTCCCTGTCCATCACCAACTCCCGGAGTTCACCCAAACTCATGTCCACAGAGTCGGTGATGCCATCCAGCCATCTCATTCTCTGTCGTCCCCTTCTCCTCCCGCCCCCAACCTTTCCCAGCATCAGAGTCTTTTCCAGTGAGTCAACTCGTCGCATGAGGTGGCCAAAGTATTGCAGTTTCAGCTTTAGCATCAGTCCTTCCAGTGAACACCCAGGATTGATCTCCTTTAGAATGGACTGGTTGGATCTCCTTGCAATCCAAGGGACTCTCAAGAGTCTTCTACAGCACCACAGTTCAAAAGCATCAATTCTTTGGCGATCAGCCTTCTTCACAGTCCAACTCTCACATCCATACATGACCACGGGAAAAACCATAGCCTTGACTAGACGGACCTTTGTTGGCAAAGAGGGCTGTAAATACGTGTGGGGGATGTGCACATTGCATCGTCTTTCCTTCTGTCTTTAGATGTTGTAGTCTAAGCTCTCTTAGAAGTTAATGGCTATGTTCTTCACTTACCGTACAATTATTGAGAACCTGTCATATGCATGCTTTGCTGTACCAGGCATTGTGGAACTTAGTCGGTGTGAAACAGCTGTAAGTTGATTTCTTGTATGGCTCATGAAATCACATTTTCTTTTAGAGGAATCCCTTCTATAAAATAGAAGTATTGTGTCTCATGAATGGTAAAACTACTACTGCTGCTGCTACTACTGTGACCACCTACCAAGTCTAGGGGTTTTACATTCTGTCGTATATCTTTGAATTTTTAGCCCTCTGAAATGGGTTTTTGTCTCTGTTTAACAGCTGTGAATCCTGAGGCTCACATAAGTCAAATTAGTTGTTCTGGGTCCCATACGTAATGTGTTTCAGAGCTGAAGTTCAAACATAAGCCAGCTTTACCCCTAAGCCTGTGTCCTCAGTCACTATCTCCTGCTTTTTCTGGAAGTTGTCAAATAGCAGATATCCTGGATCAGCCATAGTTTCATCTAGCTCTGGGGTTTTCTTTCACACAACAGGTAAGACAGCTGCATGAATAATTAAAACCCAAGGACCCAGGTTTCTCTACCACTTGGACTCAGAATGGGTTAGCTAGGGTGACGGAGACTTAATGCTCAACAAGAGTTTGCTTGGGAAACAGCAGCAAGCAAGATGCAGGAGTCCCCTTTTTGCCCTCCAATGAATTTATCTTGCTCTGTCACGAATGAGGCTTCAAAGAATATGTAGGAAAGAAAGCCATTTCCTGGCTGACACCTCCAGTGCAAGGGCAGCAAGCAGAGCAGAATATGGTGGTGGTGAGGGAACAGAGCTTACAAGTTCAAGATCACACTTGAAATCACAGAGCCTTTTTCACATAAGCTGTGTTTCACAATGGCCACACAACATTAAGTGTTTCAGATGGTGATTCTCCAAGCTTGTTCCCCAGGCCAGCAAAATCAACATCAGCTGGGAACTGGATGAAAATACAAATTCTCAGGCTCTACCCAACATCCATTGAATCAGAAATTCAAGGGTTGAGTCCCAGCAGTCTGTGTTTTACAAGGAGATTCTGGTACACTGTGAATGTGACAACCACTGGTTTAGGGTATACCTTCCTTCTCATTGCAAATAGGTCTAGTGAAGCAAGCAAAAGGGACTGGTTTATAATATCAACTCACCTATCATGAACCTAACTTTATCAATTTATCATTCACCATTTTTGTCGAGAACTTCGACAGATATCAATATTTTTAAACTGAAGTATAGTTGATTTACAATGTTCTGCCAGTCTTTGCTGTACAGCAAAGTGACTCAGTTATACACATATATACATTCTTTAACATTCTTTTCCATCATGATTTGCCACAGGTTATTGAGCCTAGTTCCCTGTGCTATACAGTACAACCTTGTTGTTTATTCATTCTGTATATAATAGTTTGCATCTGCTAACCCCAGACTCCCACCCCATGCTCTTCCCCCACCCAGCTCCCCCTTGGCAACCACGTCTGTTCTCTATGCCTGTGAGACTGTTTCTGTTTTGTAGATAGGTTTGTTTGTGCCATATTTTAGATTCCACATATATTGGAATATAATGATATTATATGATATTTATCTTTCTCTTTCCGACCGACTTCACTTAGTACGATAATCTCTAGTTGCATCCATGTTGCAGCAAATGGCATTATTTAGTTCTTTTTTATGGATGAGTAGTATTCTGTCATTTATAGGTACCGTATCTTCTTTATCCATTCATCTGTCAATGGACATTTAGGTTGTTTCCATGTTTTGGCTATTGTGAACAGTGTTGCTATGAACATGGGGGTGCATGTGTCTTTTCTAATTAGTTTTGTCCAGGTATATTCCTAGGAGTCAGATTGCTGGAGCATATGGTAATTCTGCTTTTAGCTTTCTGAGGAATCTCCATACTGTTTTCCATAGTGGTTGCACCAACTTACATTCCCACCAGCAATGTAGGAGGGTTTGCTTTTCTCCACACTCTCTAGCATTTGTTACTTATAGACTTTTTAATGATGGCCATTCTAGTATGACCAATATAAGGTGGTGCCTCACTGTAGTTTTGATTTGCATTTCTCTAATAATTAGTGATGTTGAGCATCTTCTCATGTGCCTACTGGCCATCTGTATGTCTTCTTTGGAGAAATGTCTATTAAGTCAGCAGATATCAGTTTATTTCATCCTTATAATAATCCTGTGGGATGTTCTTTATTCCCACTTTACAGTTGAGGAAACAGGTTTAGAGGTGACTTGTCCTACAGCGCACAGCCATCTTCGATTTGAACCAAGTTTTGAGACATGTGCTCTGAGAGTTAGGGAGCTCATCATCCCAAGGAGCTCATCATCAAGCAGGGAAATAGATACACAACAAAAATTAAAAACCCTGTAATCTCTGTATGCTTTCATGATACTCTCAGCATCCAAAAGAGTTAACCAAGTAAAAGTTTCTTTTAAAATATCCATATAGAGAATTCCGTGGAAGTCCAGTGGTTAGGACTCTGAGCTTTGACTGCTGAGGTTGAGGGTTCAATCCCTGGTGGGGGAACTAAGATCCTACAAGCCATGTGGTGTGCCCCTTCCCCCCACCCCGGAAAAGGAGAAAGAAAGAAATATCTATATTCCCTCCTCTCAAAAAGAGGCACAATAAAGAGATTAAACATGAAATCGTTCTGTCTATAGTTCATAATCATGGAACAATGTGTGAAGAGTGTTTTTAAATCCATCCTGTGAGTGTGCATAGTCAGTCATTCAGTAAACACTATGTGTTTACTGCATTAGGTACTGGGTAGAAACTTTGAAAAATAAAGAGGGAATAATATTTGGCCTCAAGTCACTTACAAGATTCTTTGTGTGAATCATTAGAAAACAATAAAAGAGAGAATATCAAGACCTAAGTAATATGATGCAATAGTGGTTGAATAAAGGGTGAGATCAGTGATGGTCATTCAACCCAGCAGTGTTTTTCACTGGTGAATAAGTCTATATAATCAGTACATTGAAGTTTGTTGCTCTGGGCCTGGGGCAAAGAGGCATGAGGCATAGCTTATATTGGGTGGGTGTGTGGGGGGAGCAGTGTGAGGGAGAAAGGGAGAGAGAATGTGCATTTATTTGTATGTACAAATCTGCATATGCATAATTCCAGTTTGGAGTTACGCACATGTATAATCTCAACAATAGTTACTAACTGTTCATTGAATAGACCTGTGTAGTTATACTTTCTTTAACGTACAATCATATCTCTTCTTCAACACTGGAAATTTATTATCAATTCTCTGAATCTCCACCAACTTAATAGGCAAAATACTGTTTTAGTTTGTCTCATTTTAAAGATTTATACATTTGAGTATTTTTTCATATTTTAACAGCCTGTGCCTATTATCTTTCATGAGATTGTTTCCTTATTTGTAAAAATTCTTTATTCTTGCAAAAGAATTATTTTTCTTTATATGGATGAGAGCCCTTTGTTGTATGAGTTGCATATATTTCTTCCTGTTTGTACTTTTTTTAGCCATAATTTTTTGTGTGTGTGCCATAAAGAAGAGTTGCATTTTTATGTACACAAATGTATAAATTTTATTCTCTGACTTTTGAGCTTTGTTTCCTACTCAGAATTCCTGGCTGCAAAACCATTAAAATACCCATATTTTCAACTAGTTGTTTTATGGTTATTTTCTATACACTTTCTAAAGAAATCTAAAATTTATGTAAAGAATGAGGAAGAGCCCTAACTTCATTCTTTTTCTTCTAATGGCCAGCAAAGTACTCTAGACCCAATCATTACACATAACCCACTGACTTCAAATGCAACCTGCTATAGTGTATAAAACTCCCAATTTTATTTGAGTGATTTAACTGTTTTTGAACCAGTTTTCAGACTTCCTGGCATCTTCCCCAGTTTAGTCTATACTCCTAGTTATAAGAGTATTCCTAGAACACCAGTTGTATGAATTACTAGTAATAAAGGAGCACACTTGCTTCCTGTGGATACTACCTCCAGTAAAAAGTAGAGAGATATAAACATTATTAAAGAGTACTTGCATCAAGGATATAATATAATAATAATAAGGTTTGTGATTTTTAATGGTATATTCTCCAAGAATGTGAGACCTGTGAAGTTATGGAGCAGTACCTAGAGAAGAATAGATTCTCCATAAATTGAACGCATGAATCGGAAATCTGGTATTGTTATAGTGTCTTCTTTTCACTTTTCAAAAGACTAATGTAGTTCATCTAGATAAAGAAGCAATAGATCTAAATGGATATGGTTCAGCAGCTCTGAATTTGGTACAATGTGTCAAAAGCCATAAAACTTTTCAGTCTTTAACCCAGTAAAACTCACTTCTAAGAATCTCTTCAAAGGAAAAAATCAAAAAGGAAGGGGAAAGTTACATGTATAAAAGTCTCATTATAACACTGTTTATATTAGGAAAATCTTGATAGCAAGGAATCAAAATAGAAAATGAGATAAATTGTTGAAAATAATGATTAAAAAGCATAAATCAAGATATAGTATACCAAATCAACATTCAGAGAAATAGAGGAAAACAATAGAATGGGAAAGCCTAGAGATCTCTTCAAGAAAATTAGAGATACCAAGCGAAGATTTCATGAAAACATTGTCACAATGAAAAACAGAAACAGTATGGACCTAACAGAAGCAGAAGGTATTAAGAAGTGGTGGCAACAATACACAGAAGAACTATACAAAAAAGATCTTAATGACCCAGATAACCACGATGGTGTCATCACTTACCTAGAGCCAGACATCCTGGAGTGCAAAGTCAAGTGGGCCTTAGGAAGCATCAAAATGAACAAAGATGGTGGTGGTGATGGAATTCCAGCAGAGCTATTTTAAATCCTAAAAGATGATGCCGTTAAAGTGCTGCACTCAATATGCCAGCAAATTTGGAAAAGTCAACAGTGGCCACAGGACTGCAAAAGGTCAGTTTTCATTCCAATCCCAAAGGAGGGCAATGCCAAAGAATGTTCAAACTACCGCACAATTGCATTCATTCCACATGCTAGCGAAGTAATGCACAAAATTCTCCAAGTTCATATCCTTCACCAGTATATGAACTGAGAATTCCCATGCATTCAAGCTGGATTTAGAAAAGGCAGAGGAACCAGAGATCGAATTGCCAATATCTGTTGATTCATCGAAAAAGTAAGGGAATTCCAGAAAAACATCCACTTCTGCTTTATTGACTTTGCTAAAACCTTTGACTGTGAGGATCACAACAAACTGTGGATAATTCTTAAAGACATAGGAATGCCAGGCAACCTTACCTGTCTCCTGAAAAACCTGTATGCAGGTCAAGGAAAAACAGTTAGAACCAGACATGGAACAACAAACTGGTTCCAAATTGGGAAAGGAGTATGTCAAGGCTGTATATTGTCACCCTGCTTATTTAACTTGTATACTGAGTACATCATGAGAAATGCCAGGCTGGATGAAGACAAGCTGGAATCAAGCTTGCTGGGAGAAATATCAATAACTTCACATAGGCATATGACACCACCTTTGTGGCAGAAAGTGAAGAGGAACTAAAGAGCCTCTAGATGAAGGTGAAAGAGGAGAGTAAAAGAGCTGGCTTAAAACTCAACATTCAAAAAAAGAAGATCATTGCATCCAGTTCCATCACTTCATGGCAAACTGATGGGGAAACAATGGAAACAATGACAGCCTTTATTTTCCTAGGCTCCAAAATCACTGCAGGTGGTGACTGAAGCTATGAAAATAAAAGATGCTTGCTCGTAGGAAGAAAAGCTATGACCAAACTAGATAGCATATTAAAAATCAGAGACCCTACTTTGCTGACAAACGATTCTGACAAAACCATTGTCAAAGCTATGGTTTTTTCCGTAGTCGTATATGGATGTGTCAGTCAGACAATAAGAAATCTGAGCGCTGAACAGTTGATGCTTTTGAACTGTAGTATTGTAAAAGACTGTTGAGAGTCCATTGGATTGCAAGGAGATCCAACCAGTCAATCCTAAAGGAAATCAGTCCTGAATATTCACTGGAAGGACTGATTCTGAAGCTGAAACTCCAATACTTTGGCCACCTCATTCGAAGAACTGACTCATTGAAAAAGACCCTGATGCTGGGAAAGATTGAAGACAGGAGGAGAAGGGAATGACAGAAGATGAGATGGTTGGATGGCATCACTGACCCAATGGACATGAGTTTGAGCAAGCTCCAGGAGTTGGTGATGGACAGGGAAGCCTGGTGTGCTGCATTCCATGGGGTCACAAAGAGTCAGACACCTTTGAGCGACTGAATTTACTGTCTAACCAGAGAAGCCCCTAGTAAAATATTAATCTTGGTCAAATATTGTAGCTATATACTTGTGATCTAAAACTTGAGAAATGTTCTGTGACAACCCAGAAGGGAGGGATGGGGTGGAAGTTTAGAGGGAGGCTCAAGAGGGACGAGACATATGTATGTGGCTGATCCATGTTGATGTAGGTAAGAAATCAACACAATATTGTAATTATCCTTCAAGTAAAAATGAATTAAGGGAAAAAACTGAAGAGAAATTTTAAGTTCTGTATTTTGTACTAATAGCAAATGTAAAAAATACAAGCTATTTTGGGGACGGGGTGGGTTGACGACGTTTTTAAGAGGAGCATTTTTGTAATGTACTTAGCCTTGTGAGTACCATGGGGATGCAGACCACTTTGATCTGTCTCCTATGTGTCTTTGTAGTACTCATCAAACTGCACCTGTTGAGCTGTTATCTCTGTTCCTCACATCTTTCACCAAATCTCGATTCTCACAGAGCATCTTTGGCAGCAGAACAAGCTGGCTCAGTAGCTATATTTCAGTTTTATTCTTTGGTTTTCTGCTCCCACCAGAGAACCTTTCTGGATGACGTTTGTCTTGGCTTCCAAGGGGAATAATGAAGCTGTGGACATGATCTCAGACACCTGAAATCAGTTCACAGATTGCTGTCAATGCTCTCTCTGCATCTGTACAAATAGGCACCTGTTGGATTTGGGGTACTGATAGCAGATAATTTAAGTGCAAAATGCAGTGAAGGACAGGCAGTGTCTGCTCTCAAGGAGTTGGCTTGTAAGTAAATGGTTATTAGGCTGTGCCTCTACTTCTGCCCCTTACATGTTTAACCAGGAGCAGTCACTCCCAACATACAGGCTCAGGTCCATGGATTATCAGGATAGCATTTGCCCTAGAACAGTGATTATCAGTGTGGTCCTCAAACAGCAGTGGCAGGATGACCTGGGGACTTGTTAGAAATGCAGATTCTCAGGCTGCTCATCGGACATACTGAGTCAGGAACTCTGGGACAGGCTCAGTAGAGTGTGTTTCAACAAGCCCTCTAGCTAATCGTGATGGGACACTCAAGTTAACAGCTGTGACTGTTCTTAACACCCAAGTACATTCTTACCGTCATCTTCTTTTTTCTTGCTGCTGCTAAGTCGCTTCAGTCGTGTCCGACTCTGTGCGACCCCATAGACGGCAGCCCACCAGGCTCTGCCGTCCCTGGGATTCTCCAGGCAAGAATACTGGAGTGGGTTGCATTTTCCTTCTCCAATGCGTGAAAGTGAAGTCTCTCAGTTGTACCTGACTCTTAGCGACCCCATGGACTGCAGCCTACCAGGCTCCTCCATCCACGGGATTTCCCAGGCAAGAGTACTGGAGTGGGTTGCCATTTCCTTCTCCACTCTTTTTCACTTGCATCTGTATAATTCATAAAATCTCACAACTTCAGAGGAAGGTACCCCCTAGATCTGCTTCCACTCTGAATCCTCAAGGGAACCATTTTTCATCATTTCTATTTTTAGATGTATTAGTAATGCTTTCCCTGCTCTAAAATATATTCTTCTTTATGTATCATCCGTAAAAAGTATTTATTGCTATCTTCTTTGAGAAATAAAGATTTAGGTTACTTATATGCCCTTCCCTTTTCCTTGCTTCCTCTGAATTTTTTATCAGTTCAGTTCAGTTGCTCAGTCATTTCTGACTCTGTGACCCCATGGACTGCAACACGCCAGGCCTCCCTGTCCATCACCAACTCCTGGAGCTTGCTCAAACTCATGTCCATCAAACTGATGATGCCATCCAACCATCTCATCCTCTGTCGTCCCCTTCTCCTCCTGCCTTCAATCTTTCCCAGCATCAGGGTCTTTTCAAATGAGTCAGTTCTTCACGTCAGGTGGCCAGAGTATTGGTGCTTCAGCTTTAGCATTAGACCCTCCAATGAAAAGTCAAGACTGATTTCCTTTAGGATTGACTGGTTTGATCTTGCAGTCCAAGGGTCTCTCAAGAGTCTTCTCCAACACCACAGTTCAAAAGCATCAATTCTTCAATTTTTTATCATGTATATTTAAAAAAATTTTTGGTTCTTCCAGAGATGACCTTGATTATTTTCAATGAAATACTTCAATTCTTGTCTTCACCATTGTACTTAGTACTGTGTAAAGTGGAGAAACGCATTCACTGCCCTACCTCCTCCTTTCTTCTTCCCTCATTCTATTTTAGTCTGTCATTGTTCCTATTTTACTGTGATAAATTATTTGCTAATTAATTTATACATTGCTGCTGAAAATTGGAAATAGTGTCTGCAGTAGAATGATCATGTCAATATTATTGGCTGCAGAATGAACATCTCTGACGTAATGCCTCATCCCCAGGTGTGCGCCCCCCATGCTTACGAACTGCCTCGGTTTGGTGCCTAGGCTTCCATCCATGGCTATGTGTCCCAAAGAGTTTTCTGTAGTTCTGTAGGTATGAAGCAAAAACATGGCAAAGCAAGTTTGGGAAACACTTGAGTAAACTTAAACCCATTACTATAAGACTTTTCAGAACCTTTCATGACTCACTGGAAAAGACTCTGATGCTGGGAAGGGTTGGGGGCGGGAGGAGAAGGGGACGACCAAGAATTAGATGGCTGGATGGCATCACCGACTCTGTGGACATGAGTTTGAGTGTACTCCGGGAGTTGGTGATGGACAGGGAGGCCTGGCGTGCTGTGATTCATGGGGTCGCAGAGAGTCGGACACGACTGAGTGACTGAACTGAACCGAACTGAACTGAAAATGACTTTGGTTTTATTTTTTTAACTTTTATTTTATATTGAAGTATAGCTGATTAAAAATGTTGTGATAGTTTCAGGTACACAGCGAAACAACTCATCCGTAGATATACCTGTATCCACTCAACCCAAACTCCCCTCCCATCCAGGCTGCCACATAACATTGAGCACAATTCCATGTGCTATACAGTAGATCCTTGTTGGTTATCTATTTTAAATATAGGAGTGTGTACATGTCCATCCTAAACACCCTAACTATTCCTTTCCCCCGACCTGGTCACCATAAGTTTGTTCTCTCAGCTGTGAATCTTTTGCTGTTTCATTTGTATAATTTATCTTTAGATTCTGCATATAAGAAATATCATACACTGTTTATCTTTCTCTGTCTGACTTACTTCACTCAGAATACCAGTCTTGGTACCATCCATGTTGCTGAAAATGGCATTATTTCATTCTTTTTAATGACTGAGTAATATTCCATTATATAAGTGTACTCCATCTTCCTTATCAGTTCCTCTATTGATGGACATTTAAGTTCCTTCCATCTCTTGGCTATTGTGAATAATGCTGCAATAAACATTGGGGGTGCAAGTTTTTCTCCAGATACATATGCCCAAGAAAGGGATTGCAGACCAGAGCCTTTCATTTCTAAAGAAAGTTATGATTCTTCAAAAGAAAGATTCAGTTCAGTCATATCCAACTCTTTGCAACCCCATAAACTGCAGCATGCCAGGCCTCCCTGTCCATCACCAACTCCCGGAGTTTACCCAAACTCATGTCCATTGAGTCTGCGATGCCATCCAACCATCTCATCCTCTGTCGTCCCCTTCTCCTCCCAACTTCAATCTTTACCAGCATCAGGGTCTTTTCAAATGAGTCAGTTCTTCACATCAGGTGGCCAAAATATTGGAGAGTCGGACACGACTGAGTGACTTCACTTTCACTTTTCACTTCCATGCATTGGAGAAGGAAATGGCAACCCACTCCAGTGTTCTTGCCTGGAGAATCCCAGGGACGGGGGAGCCTGGTAGGAGGCCGTCTATGGGGTCACACAGAGTCGGACACAACTGAAGTGACTTAGCAGCAGCAGCATTTCTCAAGTGGGACCCCTGTCTGATGGGCATCTCTAGGAATTAGTCTGATGTACAACTCAGTGTGGAAAGTAATGCCCTCTGATATTTGTCAGTTCTCTAATCAGAAGGCCCCTTTTCTGCCTAAATTCTGCATCCTGTCTTTTGTGTCAGTACTCAGACTTAGTGACCTGCTGTTCGCTGAGATCCTAGCTCTAACTCATTGGGCCCAAGAAAGCACTTTTCCCCTCAGCTACCATAATAACTTCTAAGAGCCACACGTGTATGATCTATGATGTAGTCAAGTACTGCCAGCACCATCTGGCCTTTGTCCAAATGCTTTTCCACTGATTTTCTTGTACCAGATCACATGACTATGATTTGTATGCTTCCTAAATGCTTCCCAGTGGTACTAGTGATAAAGAACCCACCTGCCAACGTAGGGGACATGAGACACAGGTTTGATCCCTGGGTTGGGAATATCCCCTGTAGACAGGCATGGCAACACACTCCAGTATTCTTGCCTGGAAAATTCTATGGACAGAGGAGCCTTGTGGGCTACAGTCCATGGGGTTGCAAAGAGTCGGACACAACTGAGCACACATGCATGTAATGATCTAAATTCTTGGATTCTCTTGTTTTCTTTCAACTTCTGCTAGAGATAGTGACCTTAACCAGCTTCTCTGAAGATAATTTCTGTCTGAAAAGCAGAGCTATTTAGTAATTAATGACTCATTTAATAATGAGAAAACCCCTGAAGTACATTTTCAATTCTTAAGATTTCAGTATCTGAATTCTTTATCTACTTAAATAAAGAGTTCCTTTATTTTGGAAAACTCTGTTTTGGAATATGACCATATAGGAGAACATTTCATTTCAGTCTGATTCATGCTTTTTTCAAGAATAAATTAGACCATTTTTGGGGACACAGGCCTTGTCATATTGTAACATATTGCAGAATCTAGGCAAGCACAATAAGTGGACACAGAGTAGATTTTAATAAAAATATTTGTTAGTCAATTTTGCCTGAATGAAAGCTACCTTCCTTTGCTCTTACATATTTAGGGGGTTTGTTTGTTTGTTTGCTCCCCTTCCTCATGAATGTATGATTTGTCAGAATTAAACAGGTTTATATTTATCTTTCTGGAAAGTACTGCCAACTGAGCCTCCCTTGAGACACTTGGTTTCGTCAACCTGACCATTGTATCCCAGAATCTGGCATTTTCAAAAGAAACCTAGGCCTCACTTGGATTAACCCAATCATGGGATACTTAAGACCAATCTAGATATTTGTAACCTAAAATTAGCACTTCTTGTTTCCTTTGACTAAATGGAGTATTTTGCATAACCATTCATTCAAAAGCCAATCAGTGCCTCCTCTGTTTAAAGCACCATATTCCAAGCACAGAGCAAAACGCAAAGGTGACCAAGACATTATCCTAACCCTCAAATGCCCACTCTTTAATCGGGGACATTGGACATGCAATTAAGTACATAAAATGCAAGCCAGAGGCATGTATGCAGTCATACCACAAGCAGTATTTTTGGAGATGGGAAGTTCTCTGAATACACATAATAATCATGCTTAGGTTATTTTCATGGAATCTCTGATGTTATCCAATCTTATCAACTAATGATGCATCCTAACTAGTAGATGCTGGGAGGAATATAAAGAAACGTAAAACCTGGTTTGTGTCCTTGAAACACTTGTTCAGAAGCCAAGCTGTGAATATTAAAATGTAGGCATGATAGAAGAGGTATGTGAAACAGGAGACATATGAGCTGTCATAAAGCAGATCATGATTTATCACAGATACATAGATTTGCATTTCAGAAACGCTGGTTCCTAGCTTCCATTGGTCTTTTATACTTTCTCAAGAAATCAGGGTGTCCCAGGTGCTTAATAATAAAAGTGATAACTGTGCAGAACTGAGCAGCCCATGTCAAGGTTGGAGAAAAGGAAAGGTCAGAACTCTTAGGAGCAGAGTTACTGACTAAGGAAGTAGTTAGGTTTTGAGGGGTTTTTAGCAAAAGCAGGAAAGACTAAGAGGCAGACAGAATAGAGTAATGATTTAGAGTTTTTGTTCTAAATATTTTTAGATTTGAGTCCCAGGTCTACTACTTTGCTCATTTTAAAATATATAGCATCACTGTAAGGATAAATAATATGGTACAAGAAGTGCACAGAATAGGGTTTTCAGAGACTGACGGCTGTCAGTGCTGGCTGTTGAGTGCTGCTTCCGTTTTTATTGTTCTGTAGTCTCCTTCCTGATCTGTAGAAAGGATAATAATGTCATTCAGAGTGAAGTAAGTCAGAAAGAGAAAAACAACTATCCTATATTAATGAATATAGATGTAGAAAAATAGTACAGATGAATCTATTGGCAAAGCAGAAATAGACGTAGAGAACGAATGGATGGACACCAAGGAGGGTGGGGGTGGAATGCACTGGGAGATTGGGATTGATATATGTACACTATTATGTATAAAATAGACAACTAATGAGAACCCACTGTATAGCACAGGGAACTCTACTTAAAGCTCTGTGGTGACCTAAATGAGAAGGAAATCAAAAAAAGAGGGGATATGTATGTGCATAAAGCTGATTCATTTTATTGTTTAGCAGAAAATAATGCAAGATTATAAAGCAACAGTACTCCAATAATTTTTTTTTTAAATATAACTCCACATAGAATTTTTTGGTAAGAATTAGAAGAGATAAGCATGCGGGAAGCTTTGTCAGGGCTGCAGCTTACTGTCATCTGATGTGTGCTTTGCACATCTTCAGAGGAAATCAGTCCCCTCATTGTTATCATCAGTGTGTGTGGTGATGAGTACAGTTTCTTTTGGGAGGAGCAGATCTTTACAATATTGGCATGAAGTAATCATGTTTGTTAGCGCTGAGTGCATAGTCATCTCTAGCTAGTACTGATGCTTCTACTGCTATGACCACCTCTCGAACCCTAGTGTTTCCCCTCTGCTTCTGTTCATATTCCTTGCTTCCCAAAGCTGCAGCTCTGCCCTAGGAGGAGAAAGTTGTCTGGACAAGTCAGAAGAGCTACTCTGGTTTTATTATTGTGTTTAGTATTTGCAAAACTGTAGGGTAAATATTCGGAGAAGGCAATGGCGAGCCACTCCAGTACTCTTGCCTAGAAAATCCCATGGACAGAGGAGCCTGGTAGGCTGCAGTCCGTGGGGTCACTAAGGGTCGGACACGACTGAGCGACTGAGCGACTTCACTTTTCACTTTCACACATTGGAGAAGGAAATGGCAACCCACTCCAGTGTTCTTGCCTGGAGAATCCCCCGGACGGGGGAGCCTGGTGGGCTTCTGTCTATGGGGTCACACAGAGTCGGACACGACTGAAGTGACGCAACAGCAGCAGCAGCAGCAGGGTAAATATTGTATTTTGCATTTTATACCAGAAGAAAATCTCTTTCCTGCTGAAAGGCTCATGTGGCCCTTAGTGATGGAAAGATAAAGCTGGAATATAAGCCCAAGTATTTCTGATATTTTCCCCCCATTAACACATGCTGTTAATATCCAGATGAAATGCCCATCCTTGGGAAAATTGACTCAAAGATTGTGTGAGAGGATTATGGTCAAATAACTATGTAAATGTGAAATGGTGACATGTTTATTATCTAAGTGTGGCTGCCCAGGAATTCCCATTAACACAGGCAGGTAGAGGTCATAAGCTAGAGCCTTTCTTTTCCTGAGAGAGAAGTCGTGGGATGTGAAGAAAGCTCACTGATGTTTTATCTCTTTGCTAATGTTTTCATGTTATTCCACAGCCCAGAAATATTCTTGGCCTCTGAGTAGATTACATTTTCATAGCAATGCGGAGGATTTAACTCCCACAGATGTTAATGGAAGCCATATAGCTATGCAGCACTTTCAAAATGTACCACTTAATGTCTGAGCCTTCTAATCATGCTAGAAGATTTTTTTTTTTCCCAGCAAATAAACACAAATCTATTTTTGTCCTAACAAAGAAAAGAAACAAGCGCACATTCTGTCGCACTCTGCTCTTGGAGTATATTCTGATTCTTTCTTTGGAAATTCACCAAACATCTGTGAAGCTTTCCCCTAGACTTGATGGCTTTCAGACTTAAACACGACTCCCATTTATTTGGAGACAAACAACCAAACAAAATCTTCAAATTTTTCTACGTTAAACCTATGGGGAAATTTTTTTTCTAGGAAGTGGTAGAGAATAAGCCTCTTTCATGGATTTATTTAGAAAAGCAATGTAAAAAGCTTAACCAAAAGATAGAGATCATTCAGCCTTGTAACTCACCATAGTAGACAATGAAAATCAGAGTGGCAGTAGACCCCACATGGGCTGAAAAGACACCATGGTATTCCCATTGCTTGGCATGTGGTGATGTATTACAGATGTGCCGAGATACCATTGACATTATACAACAACAGTACAAAAAGATGTTCATTTTGAGACATGAGTTTGCTTATTGCCTGTTTTTATAGGCAGTTCTCCAAAGTGTGGTCCCTGGACTGGCAGCATCAGCAGCATTTGGGAACTTGTCAGAAATACATGTTCTTAAGCCCTAATCCAAATTTACTGAACCCAGAACCTCTGAGACAGGTTCCCACATATCTGTGTTTTAAACAAACCTTCTGGGTGATTTGGTGTATGTGGACATTTGAGAACCACTGGTCTAAATACTGGCTAAAGCATTGAATTAACCTGAGTTCTATCTGAGTGCCTCCTGGGTGGGTGGAGGTTTATTCTCTGTTCTTCATGCTGGTTAACTGTACTGGATTGTACTTTGTCAGTCAGTGCTCTGTTTCATGCTCTAGTGAACCTCAGTGTGTGGAGAAATAGAACCTAAGACTCGAAGAAATCAGGAGTTGAGAGAGAAACGGGGACTAGGTACACAGACCTTAGCACACAGTTGAAAGAAGTCAGGCGTCAACCTTCTTGCTAATAGTTCACTGCAGCAGTTTGAGCACTTTTGAACTGTGACTGAGGTTACAGAATGGACCTAGGTAAAATAGCGTTGTTGTTCAGTCGCTAAGTCATGTCCAACTCTTTGTGACCCAGTGGACTGCAGCATGCCAGGCCTCCCTGTCCCTCACCATTTCCCAGATTTCACCCAAACTCATGTCCATTGAATTGGAAATGTCATGTCATATGGAAAGTCAACTATAAAAGCAAATAATAGGTTAAATATAGGCCTGCTTTGTTGACAGTTTTGGGCAATCTGCTTTTAGCTGCCACACCACTCCCAGAGTATGTATTTCTGCTGTGGCCCTAACCATGATGCATGGACATTACTAGTTAACCTTCCCTACCTCTCTGAAGGCAGGGAACACCATGCTTTATTCCTTTTTGGTACCCTTTAGTATGTGCCTCATACATGTTAGGTGCTCAGTGGATATCTGTTGAATTGAAGCAGGCACTTCTGCTTTGGGGAGAGCCGCTCGCTTGCCAAGTATGATGTCACTGAGCATGCGAGGGAAACAGACAGAGTACAAACAAGGGAAAAGCTTAAGAGATTGTAAGGCCCAAGGGGAAGCATGGAGCTGAATAGGGAGACTATTCCAGCGGGAGTCTGATAAGAGAAAATCTGTGATTGGAAGTGGGAGTCTGCGATTGCAAAAGGGAAGGAGATGGTGGGAAAATGTGATGTTTGGAGAAAAACGGAAAGGATTGGATATGAAGAGGGGAGCTTGGATTGTGGTGTTTGACAAGAATAGAGCGTTCAGACAACAAAATGAAGCAAGGTGGGGGCGGCAGAGAAAAGACGGGATGGAAGATATGCAAATACCATGAGCAGTAGGAGAGATCAAAAGCATGGGGTAGGGGGTAGGAATGAGAATTTTGTTTGATCAGCTAGACTTAAGGATTTGGAAGTCCATTGTTGCTTTATGGATTTATCATCAAAAGAAAGCCCAACTCACACAATTAAGCTGCCTGTGCCCCCACAAATGCCCAGCCATCTTCCCTGAAAGCCCCCGCTAGATATTTTGGTCCTTGGCAACACAAATTTTTCCTCTGCAACTGGTTTTAGAGGCTTTCTCTGGATGACAAGCCACTGAGCAGCAACCCCTTTCTTCAGTCTTGTTCCTCTGTCCCTGAAAACCAAGAGGGAGGGCCAGGGGACTCCAGGGTCAGCACTTCCCTCAGGAGCCATCTCTCATCTACCTGACTGCCTCTGATGAGACTTCAGATAGATCCCAAAGTGGTCCAAGGAAGGATTCAGGATTGGGTACTTTTCTCACTGGATACATGTCTTGTGCTATAGGGATGCTCTCAGCCAATTCCAGGGCTTCAGTAGGTCGTGCACTGTAGGGTCAAAAGTATCAGCTTGGTTTCAGTAGATATTAAGCTACTCATTTACAGCTGTCTTCCCAGGTGGCGCTAGTGGTAAAGAACCCGCCTGCCAATGTAGGAGATATAAAAGACATGCGTTTGAGCCCTAAGTCAGGAAGATCCCCTGGAGAAGGGAATGGCAACCCATTCTAGTATTCTGGCCTGGAGAATTCCACGGACAGAGCCTGATGGGCTACAGTCCATGGGGGTCACAAAGAGTTGGACACAGCTGAAGCAACTTAACATGCAAACACAACACATGTTTTATTTTGTTTTTGATAATTTGCTGTTAGGTTTTTCCTTCAAATGCTTGTTAGTTTTAGAAAATGTAGGTAAGCTAAAAAAAAAATTAGGATTCCTCCAGATCCTACCAAATCAGATAATTGTCATTATCTTGGCATGGTGCTTTCTGGTAGGTAGATGTGTTTGCGTCCTAGCAACAGTAATCATATTCCTTTAGGAAAATGCATTGGTGGGAAAGTATCTCGGTATATTGGTCCCATAGTTCATATGTTCCACTGTGAGCTATCAACACTGTAATTTATTGAATCAAGGGATACAGTATAGGAAAGTGAGAGCCCAGCTTGTCATGCATTCCCTCTCACTCTTGCAATTCAAACTTTTCTCCTTCTCAAATTCTTTCATGTACCCCTGCAAATATGCTTGGCTCTCTTCCAATCTAAATTAAGCCTTAGTTACCACTTAGAAGCAGCTGTGCAACTTTGGTCAAGTGTCTCAGCCTCTCTGTGCTTTGTTTGCCTCATCTGTAAATTAAGGATCATAACAGGATCTACCACATAGAATTTATGTAAGGATTAAATGACTTAAAAGTCACACGTTATTTAGAATACTACTGAAGAAATAATGATCATGATTGTGTGGATGGTGATTCTCCCATACCTGCTGGTTCTGTGTCAGGCTAGGTCTTGAATCAAGACTGTTGGGTTCATTAAAATTCTGATCACTCCATGTTTGCTCAGAATTCTAAGTTCCAAGAACTGCTTCATTGCCTGCATTTATATAGCCTTGACTCTTCACCCTTATTTGCTGTTCTACAGCTGTTTGTGAAGGCTAGAATTTAGATGCAACAACTTTCTTTATTCTCTGCTAAAGAGCAGGGGTGGATCAGGTCTGACTTTTCTCATTGGCAGGCGACAGAATTTCACAGATTAATTACCTGAAAGAGAACAGCATTAATGCTAAGTGCTACCAAAAAAATTCCGCTCCTCTATGCAGGAATCATTTGTTCTAATACATGCATACTATATATATATATATATAGTATATATATATATTTATAATGCATGTATGTTTTGTGTGTACATATATATATATATATGCCTTTGAGAAAATGTCATTCCTCAAGAAAACAAAAGTTTTATTTTTTTAAGGTGCCTAGAGATGGAAGTAAAGAAGACAAGTTTGTCTTTTTAAGACTCTTATTTGTAGCCCTTACTTACCCAATTCCCACAACCTCATGCTTGTTCCTGGCTTCCCAGGGACTCCAATGGCCAACTTGGGAAACATCCTGTACCCTGGAATGCACTGCTTTTCCTTCACAGCCATCAGACACACACACACACACACACATATACACACATGCAACATGAAATGCTTCCCTAAAGTCTCATTTTCTCAAAGTGGCATAAGTTTTCATAAAGGATCCGCCCCCAGGACCTTATCTTTAGTGAAAATCCAAGTACCTCCTGGAAAGTGACATTAAAAGTGGGATTTAACCTCTGAGTATCTGACAAGAACAATAGACCTCGCCTTCCACCCCAGATCTCATGAATACTTAATAGGCACACACTTTTGGGGGTTTGTGAATTTCCTGACATTGGCTCATAGAATCCAAGTTAATAAATAAAGCCCCAAGCTTAGATGATGATTTCTATACCCATAAAATGCTAACAAGGAAATAGTTTTCAGTACTTTCACATTTAAAAAATCATTAAGATTATTTAATGTGGTCAAACAAAACAGCCCTGTTCTTTGTGTTAAGTTTTGGTAAAAATCTTTCTTAGGTAACAAAGTACAAGATAATTGGTACCCAATATACCAGGACTGCAAACATTAGGTGTATGAGCTGTGACTTCTAACAGAAATTTACCCAATTGTTGTCATTTGGGTATTTTTTAACCTTTTGTAAAAGTTTAGTATTAATCTCCTCTCTTGAAATTCTAATAAGCACATAGCTAGGAAATGAAACAAAATATAGCTAAAATGTATAATCCACATAATTAGTGGATTATTGATAGAAATAAAAGAATATATAATTAGAAATTAAGTAGTATCCAAGATTCAGAATAACAGAATATATGTATCTTGTTTCATTTTTTATGTAGAAAAGAAAATGAAAATTGCTTTAAATATACTATGGAGATTTGGGGACTGCCAGTGTGTACCCACGTGACCCAGTTTAGACTTCTTTATCAGAATTAAACGATTAAGAGCCTTTATAAAATCTGCAGTTAAATAGGCACACTTTAAACAGACCTTGCCAAATAAGTCTAAAATCTGCTCAGGTTGTAACACTGGAACAGCATGGTTTATTCTTATTTCTCTTTATCCTTTCAGTGGATCCATTCTCTTTGTGTTGTAATCACTTTTCACAGCTCAGTGATTTCTCTGAAATCTCTTAAAGCACTGTTCTTCAAAGGGTCAAAATAAAACAGCATCCCAGAAACCCCAGAGGTAACGCACGGCCCACAGCCTCAAACTCATGGTTGCAGAAGGCAGTTATCAAAACAGGATGATGCTTTTATTTAATACAGTCTAGAATTCAGAATAGGGTGCTTATATTTATATATTTGGTTTTTGCCTCTTCTGAGTGTCTGCCTGCGTTCCTTTTGTTCTTCCTTTCAGCGGCTCTTGCCAAGCAAATGTGGCGATACTGACAGTTGCCACTTTGAGCAGCCTTGCCACTCCTTCTGTTCCCCCTCCATGTGTCCCTCTAGCTGGGCCAACAATGAGGTGACTACACAGAGGTACAACTGGCAGAAGTTAGTAAATAGCATTCTAACGTTAAAAAATAATACACGCTTGTATGTGTTAGACAGATACTTACACCAGAGCCCTGGAACCAGCATCGGCCGACACAGCCTTGCAGAATTCATTCTTGCATTTGGTGAATTTGTACTTCATTTAAGATGAACTTCTAAAGGACAAACACTGGGTATCATTTACTCTCCACATTGTATTAAAATATTTTGCATATAATTAAGCTGCATATGTCTTCAGTAGGAAATCTCTAGTCATTCTGGATAAAGCCCTGAGTTGCTTCATTATACTTTCCTCAATTTAGGAACAGAACATTAAGGAAACATGCCCATTTGCATGCACTTAAAATGGCAGAGATAGTGTCTTAATTAGTTTTAATCCTGAGGAGAATGGTAACTAGATGATGTGCATTTATGCTGAGATTAGCACAATAGAAAATGGGCTTAGACTGCAACGAAAGAACTTACATTACCCCCGTGGATCAATTTCCTGATCCTGTGAGTTGTTCAAATGAGTTATTAAGAGATTAGATCTGCATCAATTTTTAAAAAGATTTACTTATCTATTTTTTAAAAGATTTATTTATTTTTGACTGCGCTGGGTCATCGTTGCTGCCCGCCGGATTTCTCTTAAGTGCTGTTAGTGGGGCTACTCTTCGTTGAGGTGCGTGGGTTTCTTATTGCAGTAGCTTTTCTTGGGGAGCACAGGTTCTAGGCTTGGACTTCAGCAGCTGCGACGCAAGGACTCAGAAGCCATGCTTCAAGTGCTCTTGAGTGCTGGCTCAGTTGCTGTGGCACAGGGGCTTAGTTGTTCCAAGGCGTTTGGGATCTTCCAAGACCAGGGATCGAACTCATGTCCCCTACATTGGCAGGCTGATTCTTAACCACTGAACCACCAGGGAAGCCCTAGATCTGTAGTTTATTAAAATAATTTTTTTAAAAGGTAGTGACCCTACTGGGAGAGAGTAGCCAATTTCTTTCTTTTTTAAAATTTACTATCTTTTAAATAGTTTCTCTGCAGAAATGAGCTGCATTTAATATTCATATCTAGAGGCAGTTATGTCACTTCTGTTTTAATTGATTGCTACTTGTGATAAAATTTAGGATACTTGTCCATCCTAAAGGAGATCAGTCCTGGGTGTTCATTGGAAGGACTGATGCTGAAGCTGAAACTCCAGTACTTTGGCCACCTCATGCAAAGAGTTGCCTCATTGGAAAAGACCCTGATACTGGGAGGGATTGGGGGCAGGAGAAGAAGGGGATGACAGAGGATGAGATGGCTGGATGGCATCACCGACTCGATGGACATGAGTTTGGGTAAACTCTGGGAGTTGGTGTTGGACAGGGAGGCCTGGCGTGCTGCGATTCATTGGGTTGCAAAGAGTTGCACACAACTGAGCGACTGAACTGAACTGAATTGTGATAAAATAGTATTTTAATTTAGATTTTGGACAATTATTTTTTTAATTTCCTGGAAGAATAAATTTGGTGTGTTTATTAGCTTATGCTAACTCAAAGACTGGTTAATGTGTTTATCAAAAAGAGTGACCTGTGTGGGTCCATAGTGGAAGAGAAATGAGTAGAAAACAGATTCTGAATCACCAGCAAGACTGAATACACGGGCCATCTTTTTTTTTATGAGGCTGGTTTAACAGCCTTGTAGTTTCAGGGTTTCCCTCTACTTTGATGTCATCTTAACTTTTACAAAATATGTAGAAATAATCATTCTCATTTTTGTAAATATTGATTTAATGCCTGCAAATATTCCATCACAAAGATATAATCTTCTCATTAACCACTACTCTGTTATTAGACATTGCTTCCAATTGTTTCTTATTGTAAATACCAATATTGAAGTGAACATTTACTGGTAAATCCTTATCTACACGTAATATTATATCTTTTGGAAATAACATTTTTAACTCCATCTTTGTTCCAAGATCTAAAATTGACAACCCACCTTAAGATTAATTTCAAACCTACGTAAGTCTATAGAAAAGATATGTCATGTTAAAAATGTTGTTACTGAAAGTGGGGCCGAGCTGCTTGCTGTCCAAAAGCCAAGACTGGAGGGGCAAGATTGGAGGAAATTCTATTTTGTTTCTGCTACCAGCAATCAGGGGAGAGGGCAGACTCGTGTCCAAAGACCAACTCCCCACTGTTACAATCAGTGGGAAAGACCTTTTAAATAGGGAGTTTCAGGGGTGGATGGGGAGAGGGCTGCATGCAGAAACAGCGCATCCAACCTGGACAGTCATGTTGAAATTAGTCATATGGTGGTCTGATTGGCATCATCTTGATTGTTTTGAGTATAGTTAATCTTCAGTTCCAGGGTTAGTTTGCTCCCAAATCCTTGAGGCCTGTTCTTGGAATCGTGGCAGCTTATGTCATGGCTACAGTCTGGTCATCATGTAGTTAACTTCTTCTGCCTGGTGGGGGTTTCAGTCTCTACAAGGCAGCTCACAGCATATGGTGTAGAATATTATCTATAGCCCTTGAAGAGAAACTCAAGAACCTTGACTTCGTTTAATGACTAAACAATTATTATTTTGTCCTGTTCAGGTGCTTTTCTTTGTTGCATACTTTCTTCTTTCTCTGATTAAACTTATTATTTGGCTACAGCTTTTCCATAGACAGAACAGACTGAGCCCATGGCAGGGAAGGACCGTAGCGTCTGCTCCACTGCAGTGTCGTTGAGACTTTTATTTCTTGTTGTATTGGCTTACATGGTTTTATCAGTTGTTCTCTCTCGTAAGTATCACCATCTACATAGACTTCAGTTTCTTATCTTGGAGATATCTACTTTAAATGAATCAAAGCTAAATTTGAGTAGACAAAACAATGAAGATGATTGCACACCTTTTAGAAAGGATTCTTTTTAAAGCAGAGATTCCCTAAAGAGTTCATTTTATCAGTACCAATCCAAATGTGCTTAAAATATAACTGAATTCACTAGATTTTAGGGCAGACACAACTTTCTGAAAATCAACCATTTGGACTCTAAAAAACAGTGAGGATTTAAAACTCTAAATCCTTGAGGGCTGGTCGTGTAGAACTGGTAGTTTTTAAATCCAATTAATTGATTCTGATGATCAACCAGGTTGGAGAGCTATAGAACTAAGGGTATCTTGTAGCATGCATCCTGTGATGCCTTTGAGATTTAGAAAGTCATCAAACAAAAGGAAGGAGACACAGAAGAGCCAGGAGACTCGACGAGTTAAGGCATCACAGCCTTTAAGCTCACTCTCCTTTCCGTCTAAGAAATCCCACAGCACTCCGCCGTGTTCTCATCCCTGTTCTTTTCTAGACGGGTAAGCAAGGCACTGAGGGACTCTGAAGCCAGAAGATTGTCTAATTCTTATGGACTGTTTTGCTTCACTATAAGGAGAAAAAAAGATTGGTAGAATGTGAGAGTCAGTAACCCCCCCAAAAAAGTTATTATATAAGGCAGCATCTACCATCCTTCTGTTCTAAATTTATACACTAATATGTATTGTCTCTATCCACTTGAAAAAACAAAGAGCTTGCTATCTTACCTAAGAGAAAATTATTTGCCCTCTCCCTATCTCAAAAGAGAAAAGACGATCTCCTGGAGTATTTTTTTTACTCAACTTACTGTGAAGTACTGACTGTAAGCAGTCCTGGGCACATATTGAAGGATGGATATAGCACTGAGAGTGATCATGACATCTTATGCTCCATCAATCCCACAATTAAATCAATTGATCTGGCTCCTCACTTTCTCTGTCTTCGTTCCGTGAATATTTGTATGAAAGCTCCACACTCAGATAAAAATAAATATATCCAGTCCCTGCCATGATGACGTTTTTTTCAATCAATGTTTTTTATTGACATATAGTTGATTTCCAACATTGTGTTAATTTCTGCTGTATAGCAAAGTAATTCAGTTATGCATACATATATATACATTCTTTTTAAAATATTCTTTCCCATTATGATTTATCATAGGATATTGAATATAGTTCCCTGTGCTATATATATAGAGTCAGACCTTGCTATTTATCGATCCTATGTATAAAAACTTACATCCGCTAAACCTAATGAAAAAACGCTTACTCCTTGGAAGGAAAGTTATGACCAACCTAGATAGCATATTAAAAAGCAGAGGCATTACTTTGCCAACAAAAGTCCGTCTAGTCAAGGCTATGGTTTTTCCCGTGGTCATGTATGGATGTGAGAGTTGGACTGTGAAGAAAACTGATCGCCGAAGAATTGATGCTTTTGAACTGTGGTGTTGGAGAAGACTCTTGAGAGTCCCTTGGACTGCAAGGAGATCCAACCAGTCCATTCTAAAGGAGATCAATCCTGGGTGTTCATTGGAAGGACTGATGCTAAAGCCGAAACTCCAATACTTTGGCCACCTCATGCGACGAGTTGACTCACTAGAAAAGACTCTGATGCTGGGAGGGATTGGGGGCAGGAGGAGAAGTGAACAACAGAGAATGAGATGGCTGGATGGCATCACTGACTCGATGGACATGAGTTTGAGTGAACTCCGGGAATTGGTGATAGACAGGGAGGCCTGGCGTGCTGTGATTCATGGGGTTGCGAAGAGTCGGACACGACTGAGTAACTGAACTGAACTGATAGCAAAGTAATTCAGTTATGCATACATACATATATATATATTTATTCTTTTCTTAATATTCTTTCCCATTATGGTTTATCATAGGATATTGAATATAGTTCCCTGTGCTATATATATAGAGTCAGACCGTGCTGTTTATCCATCCTATGTATAAAAGCTTACACCTGCTAACCCCAATGAAGCTTACTTTTTAATAACGGAGAGTAGATAAGCAACCATCCAGCCTCAGCAGAACAGTTGTGGGGGAGGAGGTGGTTCTGTGATCCTCAGAGATTGGGTGGTATAGGTAGGATACCGCACCTGAGAGTCCTGTCTGTGATTGAAATGAGAAGATGGATGTGATATTAGAAACCAGAGAGGGGAAATGTTTTCTCAAGTCCAAATAATTTGGGGAGTGGAAGCAAGGATGAATGCCCATATCAGGATAAAGATCTGGAAACAAAAATAGGTAGATGTAGGGTACAGACTCCTGGTGGAAACTTTTCATGAGAATAATCAGAGCTTTACCCTGGAACTTGAGTGAAATGACAATATGGAAGCTTTTACAACATAGCAAACGGACACCAGCTATGGCTTTCTTAAGCAAAAGGTATCTTATTGAAAGTTATTGGAGCTCTCTGCTGGGAGGGGATTGGAGGACTTGCCTTAGAAAACAGAGAATCAAGAGAAGTTGATTGTGCATGCTATATGTCAGGGGTGGGGAAAGTGAAAATTCGCTCTTCAGAGTTATTCCAAAGCATTTTACCCCATGTTTATGGTTCGTTGAAGTAGGAAAGAAAGCCGTGGAATCCTGGCAATTAAATGCTCCATCCAGAAAATGACACATCATTTCCACCCACAACCCATTGGCCAAAATTAGTCATTTGTCTCCTTCCAACTGCAAAGAGAAGATATCCTCCCACAAGCAGAGAGAGAGAGGAAAGTCAGATGGAGAGGAGCATCCGTTGCCTCTGTGATGGGCAGGAGGCGAGGCCCGAGAAGTGGGCATGCCAGGAGTCCTGTCTTGAGTGGTCTTGTCTGGGTGCCTCTGTTGGGATGGATGAAGACAACCCACACTGCAGACTCTGTCACTGTCTGTTAGAGTCACATGTCAGGGAGGAAATGTCTGACTGGCCTAACTGGGTTCTGGCTCTTCCCATCTTTCCTGGGTAACTGGGCACATGATAGGGAGTGACAGTGGGTAAAAGTTAAATTCAAAGGGACTCAGGTTGCAGCAGCCCAGGGTATGAACATGAGGTATTTGTTAAACAGCAAAAATATCCACCTCAACTGAGAGGCCCTGGGAGGCTTCTCTTCTCTGTGTTCACTGGACGGTTATGGAGCACCTATTGTACGCTCTTTTAAGAACCATGAGTAGAGTAGTGAGCACAGTAGGCAGTCTTCCCTCTGACTCGGCTGCTGATGGTTTTAATGGTCAGATCGTTGTGGCTGATGGATTGGTAGCGTGTGAAGAGAATATTCTGGAATTGTAAGGATAGGAAAAGATGGTGTGGTCTAGGCAGCCAAAATAAGAGCTCTCAAAAAAAGAAATGGTTTTGGAAAGCTCAAGAGCCTTTGTGTTCCTCATCCTGAAAGACTCTAAACTGATGTTGACCAGCTGTTGATTTCACATGTTAAGAATGTTGATATTATATTTATATACATTTATAATAATATGTAACTATAATATTTATCATATGTGAGTTGGGAGACAGAACAGCCTTTGCTTCAGTTCCTCACAGCTCAAAAGTTCATTGAATTAGTGCGGGCCCAATAAACTAAAGTTGTCCTTGGGAAGCAGAGACCTGGCGTGAGAGAACTTCAGCAGCATAATCACCAGGAAAGAAACATTTCATCTTGGCAACAGAGGACTCTGTAGGTTATCTCTATTAGAACCCTGCCCTGGGGACCTAGATGAGCACTTGGTGACCACACTTAGGAGGCCTGACCACCACGTCTGCTCACTCATCACCTGTATTTTGTTGTCTGTTCTAGCCCACATGTGTGCGTCCTTTTTCCTAAGACCCTACTCCTGACATAAACACTAGATCTTTCTGTGCTTACCCACTATGGTTCCTCATGCTAGCATTTCTCTCTTCCTGTTACATTTTTATAGTGTTTTAAATTGGAGTACAGTTGTTTTACAGTATTGTGTTTCTGCCTATAACAAAGTGAATCAGCTATATGTATACATATATCCCTTTCCACTTGGACCTCCCTCCCCCGCAATGCCCTCATCTAGATCATCACAGAGCACTGAGTTGAGCTCCCTGTGCTATACAGATCTTTTATTTTAATTGGAAGCTATACAAATCTATAGACAATAAATGCTGGAGAAGGTGTGGAGAAAAGGGAACCCTCTTGCACTATTGGTGGGGATGTAAGTTGATACAATTATTGGTGGGGATGTAAGTATGAAATATACTTAAAAACTAAAAACAGTTACCATGTGACCCAGCAATTCCACTACTAGGCATATACCCTAAGAAAACCTTAATTCAAAAAGACTCATGCACCCCAGTGTTCATTGCAGCACTGTTTACAACAGCCAGGACATGGAAGCAACCTAGATATCCATTGACAGAGGAATGTATAAAGAAGATGTGGTAGTGTGTGTGAAGTGAAGTGAAAGTCGCTCAGTTGTGTCTGCCAGGCCCCTCTGTCCATGCAGTTCTCCAGGCCAGAATACTGAAATGGGTAGCCGTTCCCTTCTCCAGAGGATCTTCCCAACCCAGGGATCGAACCCGGTCTCCCACATTGCTAGTATCTGAGCCACCAGGGAAGCCCAGGAATACTGGAGTGGGTAGCCTATCCCTCTTCCAGCGGATCTTCCCAATCTAAGGTCAATTATTGTACACACACACACACACACATATTTTTTTTCTTTCTTAAAATTATCTATTTTAATTGGAGGCTAATTACTTTACAGTATTGTATTGGTTTTGCCATACATTCACATGAATCCGCCCTGAGTGTACATGTGTTCCCCATCTTGAACCCCCCTCCCACCTCCCTCCCCATCCCATCCCTCTGGGTCATCCCAGTGCACCAGCCCCAAGCATCCTGTCTCATGCATCGAACCTGGACTGGCAATTCGTTTCACATATGGTAATATACATGTTTCAATTCCATCCTCCCAAATCATCCCACCCTCGCCCTCTCCCACAGAGTCCAAAAGACTGTTCTATACATATATATATATACATGTGTATGTATGTAAGTATATATAATGGGATATTACTCAACCATTAAAAGGAACAAGATTGGGCCTTTCTATTACATTTTTCTCTCTTTTGTGGGAAGTTCCCATTATCATTCTCATGTGTCATGTCTTCTTTCATTAAAAAAAAAAAAAACTCTTTCCTCTATCTGTCTCTCACTCATTCTCTTGGCTGGTCCTTCCTCATCTCTCCGACTTCTAGATGTTGGCAGACCCCCAATTTCAGCCTTTCAATGACGGTCCTTTTCCATTTTCCCTTCTTCTCTGATCACCTCATCCAGTTTAATGGCTTTAAAAACCCGCCAATATGTTGATAACTCCCAAATTTCTATTTCCACTCATTCATCTCTCTCACAGTCCATGCATCTATATCCAACAGCCTACTCACAATCTCCGTTTGCACATTGGGATAGACAGTGTCACTGCCCCATCCATATTCTCTCAGAAACAACAGTTTCCATGAATTTGGGCCAAATTCCCAAATACAAACACCAGACTGTCTGCTGGAGCCCACACACCCATGTATGGTGCTGGGTTAACTCTCTAGGAGTGTCCTTTGACCAATGGCTAGTGGGAGTTGATGGAGAGATAAATGTCCCAGTTCCCTCACCGTTTGGGGCCCCTGTGCCCTTGAAGAGAGGTGAGTTCTGATTTATGTTCTGTTTCCCAGAGAGATTGAGCCCCATTTACCCATGGTGCCAAGTGGCTTGGTAAGATACGCTGTATGGAGTCTTTCCTATACCTGTCTCACCCGTCCAATCCTCTTGAGTGTTTCCTGGATTCTCTCCCAAAGAAACTCCTTGTACTCAGATGCTTGTCTCAGGGCCTGCTTGTGGAGAAACCCGTACTTAGACAGATGGCAAATGAGCATCCCAGCTCTTAACACGAAACTAACCCTTCACTCGAAACCTGCCCTTCCAAGATCTTGCTTGTGTCTGTGAATGAGTAATTCTTGCAGTTACTGGTCAAATACCTTGACACTTGTCTGTTTCTCACACTTCATAACTGATTAGAAGGCTCCGCCTTCAAATTTCAAGCACTTGCTTTTCTCCATAGAATTTCATGCTCTGGCATAGTGTAAATATTCAGCATTTAAAGGTTGTCTCCAGACAATTAAATGTAATTCCATGAGGAAAAAGATGTTCATGTGTTTTGTTTGCTATTGTATCTTTAGTGGCTGGAGGAGAGTCTGGAATACAATAAACCCTCAAATATTTGCTGAATGTGTTGCATGGATGCGGGAAAAAACTGATTAATGAGGATTAATGCTTTGGGGATGAAAGAGTAAAAAGATACTACTTAGAATGCCTAAAGATGTTAAATGCAGCTTTCCCCCAAACAAACTTCTCTGTTTGTTACTAAAATGTTGTACAGTTAGGTAAAAATCCTCTGATGCTATGTTATGAAGATGGTGAGATCAAATGACTAATGAATCCTTTTTTATAATGAAGCCTGCTTCATCCCACCTCTACCCCCAATAGTTTACATGTTCAGCATGTCAGGAATACCTATTCATGTAGGTATTTTGAGAAAAAATTTGCATTTGCCGGGATCACTTTGAAAAAGTGAATTACTCCTATGATCAGTAAATGAACTGGCATCATGACCCTTCTGATGAACAAAAGGCAGCCACGGCAGCCTAGGGTTGCCTCGGGGATAAGGCCCTGGGCTCTGAAGTCGACCTGCTGATTTCAGCCCCAGCTTTGTGGCTCACTGGTGATGTGTACATGGGCAAGGTTGTATGACCTCTTCTACCTCAGTGTCTGCCTTTGCAAAATGGGCAAAAAGTGCCTTGTTAATGAGACTGGTGTGAGGATTAAGTGAGCTAATACATGCAATATTCAGAGTAGAGTATCTGGTACAGAGTAAGCCCTGAATAAATGTAAAACACCCTTCTCTGGTTGGTTTCTATATTTACCTGTCATATGTCCCAGACAACACTGTAAATTCTAAGACATAAGCTGAGCTTTCTCATAGCATCATTATTCTGTTTGTATAATGCTTTCCACAATTTTAAATACTTTGTACGTTTCATGTTCAAAATAACACCTCTATAATCAGAAGGATATGTGTAATTATCTTGATTTTTACCAAAGAGTCACCAAGTTTCCCAATAGTAGTATTTTCATCAAGACTGGGGACATGGTGAAGGAGCTTTCTGGAGGATTTTGTCACCCCACATTTAGCCAGTAGAGATTGGGAATCACCGCCATACGAAGCCAGTCGAATGGGGAGAGGAAAGGGGACGGGTTGTGTCCCTCAGGTTAAGTCCACCCTGTTGAGTGGTGTTTCACAGTTGTGTGAAATAAGCAATAATAAACCTTTGCTTTGCATGCTCGTGGCCCCCTCCAGCACAGATAATAAAGGCCACCTCGACAGGTTTTGCCACATCCTGCCTATTCCCTTCAGATCTTGGTCACCACTGACACTCACCAGTGTACACATAGCAGCCTTCAGAGGAGTTGGTACTTTGAATACAAGCCCAGAAAGGGCTGGAGTAGGAGCCTCTGTTCTTCAGCCAGACATGTGTTTCTCTGCATAAATATACTCAAAGTGGGCAAAATGTGCAGCAGAGTCAGGATAGTTATGCAAGTGGTTCCAGGCCCCTCTGAAGAGACGATTGTAGGTGGTAGTGGGGCCATTGCCACAGAGACAAGTATAGAGCCTGGTTCCTTGGTGACTCCAGATAAGAAAGTGGCCAGAACCAGGGAGAAAGTCACTTGAGACATTTAAGGAAAGAGAGCCTTGCTTAGGAAGGTGTAATAGATGTGAAGAGAAAGCCTTGAAGGCCAAGGGAAAATAATGTTCATTTCCTCCAGAAATTCCTCTGGAGCAACAGTTTGAGAAATACCAATCTAGGGTTGTGGAGAAATCAGAAGTAAATTAGGAGGAGAATTCAGAAGAGTATTTAGGTTGTGGATAATCATCAACCAATTGAATGAATAGGCATAGTTGATGAATGAGATATAGTTAGAACTCTCAAGCTACTCAATATACTATATATAATATATATATATATATATACACACACACATACAAGGTATAGTTAGAACTCCAAGCTATTCAATATACTATATGTATATATTATAAGTATATACATATATATTATGTATATATAAATATGCAAGCTGGAGGCTCACCCAAAATATATCTAAAATATATTAAAATGCATATTAATGTATAGAATAGAAGACATGATTCATTATAATAAATTCTACAGTGCCATCCAGTTGTTTTTCCCCAATCTGGCATTTTTGTGTTGTGTTGTTTTCCATTCCAATGATGAGAGGCCATGTTAACATTAAAAGACCTGGTTCTAGGATATTCTAGTCTACCCAGGTTCTGTCCAGCCACCTGATTTGGAGAAAGGTTATTTAACTGAGCATTAGTTTCCTGGTCTTTTGAAGGAGAATTATAGTGCCTGGGCAGAGTACCTAGTATCTTAGGTATTAGTGATGGTCAAATGAAATAATACATGTAACACAACCTTGGAAACCATATATATCCTTTTGCAAATGCATACTTGTGACCATCTTTGTTTAGTGATTTTTAAAGTCTGGTGATATTTTGGAGGAGGCAATTATCATTTGTATTAAGAATACCAGTTCACCGCTACTCCTCAGTGAATAAGCGAGAATGGGAGCCTTGATTAACCAAGGCTCTGGGAGGCTGCTTTGCTGATGAGTGAAGTTTTCTTCAGAACCTGGTGCCATTAAATGGCATTGTACTCTGGATCACACTGATCTTCAATGCCACAGGCACTTGGGGTAATTGTCAGTGTTTCTTGGGCTAAGGAAAGTTCTCTTCCATAAATTATTGTGGTATTTTGTAATTTTCTAAACCAGATATTTAATTTCAGATCACTGTTAGCATTAAGAGATAGTGTTTTGAAAGGGAGCGACTGAACTGGCGACTGAACTGAACTGAGGGCAGAAAGGGAGCAACATGTTCTTGTTCCTGGCATTCTGGACTGTGGTTCTCAGTTTTTTGACTTCAGCCTTCCCAATGCCCATATGCACAAACCCAAAAGGAGAATTTGCATCCTGTTTTCCAGTTTCCTCACCAAAGCCCATGAAGTTGGGACTCCCTAGTCTGGTATATTACCAGAGAGTTTCTCTTTGAGCCAATTTGTATATTGTGGTAAAGCATGTGCAGCAATTCAGAGCTGTGTTGGCTCAGGGTTTTGAGAGAAAGTTGATCCCATTATCTGTTGTCATTAATTTGAGAGTCTGATGTTAGAAATTCACATTTATGGTGTGAAGACTATCAGTTCAGTTCACTCAGTCATGTCCGACTCTGCAACCCCATGAATCACAGCACTCCAGGCTTCCCTGTCCTTCACCATCTCAGAGTATAGTGCGATGTAAATTGTAAAGAAAGATACTTTAGAAAAATATTTATAAAATTGAATGTTTAGTAGATAATTCTAAAAGTAGGATTTAAAAATGAAAAATTGGTTCAGATCTTCCAAGATAAATTATTTGTATAAACTTCATGTGGTGAAAGATATTTCTTTAAAGCTTTGGTATTGGTTTTAGTACCTCATGACTGTGTCAGAATTCTTTCATGAGTTGATATTTGGAGCCATAACAATAGCTTGTTATATAACTGATGATGTTATTTCAGGTAACCTTTCTGACCTTAGTTGACTCATTTATCAGATAGGGATGAATAATACCCACTTTATAGAGATGTTGTATTAAGTCAAACTTCATTTAATCAATGAATAGTTTTTTGTGTAGACAAATTAAAATGTAAGTTATGTAATATGGTAGAAGGTGAAAGGTGCTATGGGAAAAAGTAAACAGACTAAGAAGGACGGGAAATGCTGACGGGAGTGGTTAAAGAAAGTCTGGGCAGGACTTTGAGTGTGCAAAGTACTTAGTACATATGAAGGTTTTGATAAAGGTTGGCAAGCATATGTATGTATAAAATGTGTCCCTGTCATGTGCAAAACCATATAATATGTGGAGATGGATGAATGGATAAGCTACCTCTACATATAGATATATATGAGACAGGACTGTGTATAGGTTTGGTTTTTTTCATATTTGGTTTCAATTCTGTTTTTATGTAGAATTTTTGTTAAGGTATATTTCACATACAATGTTATATTAGTTTCATGTGTACAATATGAGTTGATATTTCTGTATATTGCAAAATGAGCCACATAATTGATTTCAGTTCAGTTCAGTTGCTCAGTTCATGTCTCTTTGTGACCCCATGAACTGCAGCACGCCAGGCCTCCCTGTCCGTCACCAACTCCCGGAGTCTGCCCAAATGCATGTCCATTGAGTCGGTGATGCCATCCAATCATCTCATCCTCTGTCATCCCCTTCTCCTCCTGCCCTCGATCTTTCCCAGCATCACGGTCTTTTCAAATGAGTCAGCTCTTCGCATCAGATGGCCAAAGTATTGGAGTTTCAGCTTCAACATCAGACTTTCAATGAACACCCAGGACTGATCTGCTTTAGGATGGACTGGCTGGATCTCCTTGCAGTCCAAGGGACTCTCAAGAGTCTTCTCCAACACCACAGTTCAAAAGCATCAATTCTTTGGCGCTCAGCTTTCTTTATAGTCCAACTCTCACATCCATAGATGACTACTGGAAAAACCATAGCCTTGACTAGATGGACCTTTGTGGACAAAGTAATGTCTCTGCTTTTTAATATGCTGTCTAAGTTGGTCATAACTTTCCTTCCAAGGAGCAAGCGTCTTTTAATTTCATGGCTGCAATCACCATGTGCAGTGATTTTAGAGCCCCCAAAAAATAAAGTCAGCCACTGTTTCCACTGTTTCCCCATCTCTTTCTCATGAAGTGATGGGACCAGATGCCATGATCTTAGTTTTCTGAACGTTGAGCTTTAAGCCAACTTTTTCACTCTCCTCTTTGACTTTCATCAAGAGGCTCTTTAGTTCCTCTTCACTTTCTGCCATAAGGGTGGTGTCATCTGCATATCTGAAGTTATTGGTATTTCTCCCGGCAATCTTGATTCCAGCTTGTGCTTCCTCCAGCCCAGCATTTCTCATGATGTACTCTGCATATAAGTTAAATAAGCAGGATAATCAGTTTAGTTAACATCCATATATAGTTGCAAAACTTGTTTTCTCTTGAGATGAGAACTTTTCAGATCTACCCTCTTAGCTGCTTTCAAGTGTACAGTAGAGTATTACTAACTTTAGTCGCCATGCTATACCTTACATCCCCAGGATTTATTTATTTTATAACTAGATGTCTGTGTCTTTTAACTCCTTCACCCATTTTGCCCACCCACACCACCACTTTCTGGTAACCACCAGTCTCTTCTTATCTCTGAACTTGGGGTTTGTTTGTTTTAGATTCCACATAAAAGTGAGATCATGGTACTATATTGTTTTTAATAGGGAAATTTTTGAAACATTTGAAATTTTGATAGGGCAAATTTTGAAACATTTCCTCTTCCTTCTCATACACATTAGTAGGTAATTACAACTAGTGTTTTTAAATGCCTACTGAACTTATTAAATAACCTCTTTGTGTATGTTATATCTGCATATGTTAACTCACTTATTCCTTGTAGAAGCCCTATAAAGTAAAAGTATTATTATCTTCTATTTAAAAAGAAGAAAACTGAATCATAAAAGGCAGAGTAATTCGCTCAAAATTAAGAGCAAGGAAGGGGCTGAGCGCATTTGCAGCCCATAGTCAACCCTCGAACTTACACACTGAACCATAACACTCACTGCCACTGTTTCTGTGCAGGCATCCAGTTTGCTAAGGAATCATAAGTTCACCTAGGTTTTCTTGGCCTGTTTCTTACCCTGACAGTTAATAGTTTTCACAGGGTCAAGTACCAGGCTGCCTCAGAACCCACCTTGATGGCATCTTGGAGGAATCCACAGGCTGATAAGCATCTCCTCATGGCTCACCAACCTCAGGGAATTCTCTAGTCTTGCCTGACTGTCACGGAAACTGTGGCATGGGAACCTTGGTTTCAGCAGTCTTTTGATGCTCAGGAATCCCTGAGTCTCTGGAATTCCTATGTGCTGTGCTGACTTGAGCACATTAGAGAATCAAAATCTTTTCTTTAACATTTCCATCAGAAATGGAATTAGCCCTTGTTCAACATATAGTTTGAAAGCTGGGAAGACTTCATACACTTCTGAAATACAACACTGGACAGTTCTGAATTATCTTTTAGCTCATTGTATCCTTTGGTAGAATCATGTTGGAACACCTAAAATAAATTTTTAACATGCTAGTTAGGGTGAGAATGGTGATAAACAGGGCCAGCTCACTCTTCACCCAATAAAACCACCAGGGATTACTGGGATTAGAAGGGGGAGGGGGAACAACACTGCATTTTTATTTTAGAACCTTCTGAAATCCCGTAGAAGTTGAAGCAAGTGAATCTAAATCTTCAAATTAAATTGTACCAAACATTATCCCCACAGTTACAGGTGGATAAATTAGACAACTTCCTAAGTCATTTCCACTTTAACTATCAGTATTTTTACAAATGAATCGCTTCTAGCAGTGATTTTGACAGAAATGACAGTGATTCTGAAAGGTATTTTTACTTTTTGATCAATACTTGTTTGAATTATTGCAATTTTAGTGGACTCCAACTGGGGCTCAGTGCCAGAATTCTTGGGCTCTTGGATGAGTCCCTGAATTTACTGGGTCAAGCAAGCAATCTGCTTGTATATTTCATTTGCACATTGTAGTGAAATTTTATAGACTTTAAAACACAATAATAAAATGAACTTATCCACAAAACAGAAATAGAGTGACAGACATTTATATCTCCATCTCGATCTTTTTGACATGGCCCTCAGACCTGGAACACAGGTGTTTTTCTTTCAGATCTCTCCTTCCTCATGTATTTCTAATTTTTAAATTATTTGCCAACGTAAAAAAATAAAAAGAGTTTCGCTGAAAAACATGGAGATTTACAGCCTTCCTCGAAATTTCAGAAGACACACCTAACAGGCTGAACCAGGTGGGCCCTGCCGATTCAGGTGCAGCTGGGCCTCGTGTCAGCATACCCTGCACTCCTGCACAAAATGTTATTCATCCAAGGAAAGTGAGGCTCATGTGTTCAGTCCCGATTGTGCTTTTACAATTTCATATTCATAGAGCTGTTCACAGAAATATACTTATTCCTTTTCCGGTGAGTCATGTATTAGTCATAAGACATATATTCCCAGGACTGTGTCCTCATTTACATTTCTTGCCTGACCCAGACCTGGCCCTATTTACATAACACAATTGAAAAATTTTTATTTGAAGAGTTAATTTGGTTAACTCCTGATGCGGTTAGTGTTCTTCATATTCTCTCCAGTATAACACAGTAATAAAGAGATATTTCACAATTCACTTATAGAATGAGTAACAGTGAATTCTTTTGGTATTATGTTAATTAATAGGCAGATGAATGCACAGTGCTTATTGCAGGGTCTGAAATATATCATAAATGTTCAATTGATATCACTACATTTAAAATGTAATAGCATTACATTTTTTCTGTCTGTGTTAATCACATTAACTGTGTATCATCTGATGAAAGCTATATAATTTGATTTTTATTTTTTATTGTAGTTATATACTATATATATTTATATATAAATATATATTTATATTTGCATTTTATATTTATATTTATACTATATATATAATGTGTATATATATATATGTGAAAGTGTTAGTTGTTCAGTTGTGTCCGACTCTTTGTGACTCCATGGACTGTAGCCTGTCAGGCTCCTCTGTCCAAGGAATTGTCCAGGCAAGAATACTGGAATTGGTTGCCATCCCCTTCTCCAGGGGATTTTCCCAATCCAGGGATCAAACCTGGGTCTCCTGCATTGCAGGCAGATTCTTTACCATATATACACAGACATACACACACTTAAGTATTCTTTTTCGGATTCTTTTCCTTTATGAAGGTGAAAGTCACTCAGTAGTGTCCAACTCTTTGCAACCCCATGGACTATACAGACCTTGGAATTCTTCAGGCCAGAATACTGGAGTGGGTAGCTGTTCTCTTCTCCAGGGGATCTTCCCAACCCAGGGATTGAACCCAGGTCTCCCACATTGCAGCCAGATTCTTTACCAGCTGAGCCACATTTCCATTATAGGTTATTATAAGATATTGAATATAGTTCTCTATGCTGTACAGTAGGTTGCTGGTGGTTATCTATTTTCATATATAGTAGTGTATATCTGTCAATCCCAAATTCCAAATGTAACCCTTTTCCTAATTTCCATTTGGTAGCTATAAATTTGTTTTCTGTGAGTCTATTTCTGTCTTGTAAATAAGTTCATTTGTATCATTTTTTTAGATTCCATACATAAGTGATGCCGTGTGATATTTGTCTTTCTCTGTCTGATTTATTTAACTCAGTATAATAATCTCTAGGTCCATCCTTGTTGTTGCAAATAGTATTATTTCATTATTTTTATGGCTGAATAATATTCCATTATATATATATCACATCTTCTTTATCCATCAATCTGTCAATGAATATTTAGGTTGATTTTATATCTTGGTTATTGCAAATCGTGCTGCTGTGAGCATTGGGGTGCTTAGATTTTTTCGGATTATGGTTTTCTCTGGATATATGTCCATGATTGAGATTGCTGGAGCATAGGTAATTCTATTTTTAGTTTTTTTAAGGGGGCTCTGTATTCTTCTCCATAGCGGCTATATGGATTTACATTCCTACCAACAGTGTAGGAGGGTTCTCTTTTCTCCTCACCCTCTCCAGGATTTATTATTTGTAGACTTTTTGATGATGGCCATTCTGACTGGTGTGAGGTGATGCTTCATTGTTTCGATTTACATTTCTCTAATAATTAGTGATGTTGAGCATCGTTTCATGTGCTTGATTGCTATCTGTATGCCGCCTTTGGAGAATTATCTATTTAGGTCTTCTGCCCATTTTTTGATTGGGTTATTTGTTTGACATTGAATTGTATGAGCTGTTTATATATTTTGGAAATTTATTCTTTGTCTCATAATATGCAAATATTTTCTCCCATTCTATAGGTAGTCTTTTGTTTATGGTTTCCTTTGCTGCACAGATGTTTTTAAGTTTAATTAGCTCCCATTTATTTTTGTTTTTGTTTGCAGAGGTATATGCTTACCTCCTTTGTCATAAATTGACATTCAGTTCAGTTCAGTCACTTAGTCGTGTCCGACTCTTTGAGACCATGACTGTATTAATTTTGGGGCCTTCTACCCTGTTCTGTTGATCTATGTGATTGTTTTTGTGCCAGTACCACACTGTTTTCAGAATGTAAGTAAATATCGAAACATCTATGGTCAATCATCTTTGGGTAACAAAAGATGAATTAATAAATCTCTGGCCAAAATGTATCAAAAATATTGATTCTTTCAATTCAAGAACATGGTATATGTTTCCATCTGTTTGTGTCATCTTCAATTTATTTAATCACCGTATTATGTAGTCTTTGGAATATAGGTAATTTTGCTTCCTCAAGTAGCTATATGCCTAGGTATTTTATTCTTTTTGCTGAGATGACAAATGGGATTGTTTTCTTAATTTCTTGCTGATGTTTCATTTTAGTATATAGAAATACTACAGATTTCTGTGTATTGATTTTGTGTCCTGAAACTTTACCAGACTCATTGATGAGGTCTGCTAATTTTCGGGTAATGTCTTTAGGATTTTCTGTGTATAGTATCATGTCACCTGCAAACAGTGACAGTTTTGCTTCTTCCTTTCCAATTTGAGTTCTTTTCGTTTTTCTTCTTTGATTGCTGTGGCTAAGGCATCCAAAACTATGTTGAATACAGGTGGTAAGAATGGACATCCTTGTCTTGTCCCTAATCTTAGAGGAGATTTTCAGCTTTTCACCATTGAATGTGATGTTAGCCTTGGGTTTGTCATAAATGCCTTTTACTGTGTTAAGGTAGGTCCCTTCTTTGTCTGTTTTCTGGAAAGATTTTTATATTAATAATAAATGGATATTGAATTTTATCAGAAGCTTTTTTCTGTATCTATTGATATGATCATATGGTTTTTATTCTTTATTTTACTAATATAGTCTATCACACTGACAGATTTGCAGATGTTAAAAAATCCTTCCATCCCTGGGATAAATTCCTCTTGATTATGGTGTATGATCCTTTTAATATATTGTTGGATTCAGTTGTCTAGCATTTTGTTAAAGAATTTTTGCATCTGTGTTCATCAGTGATATCATTTGATGCAACCTATGTAATTAAAAAATTTTGACTTTTTAACTTGATTCTCTCAAAGTATCCTTCTAATCAAAATATTCACTGAAGTGTTCAAGCACTCAAACATTGTTTACTGACTGTTAGGCACTGTTCTAGATATGAAGAATACTGTAGTAACCTCTAGACAGTCTCTTGCCCTGGAGAAACTTACACTGAGGCAGGGAGATAGCCAATAAAGTTTTATTTATAAATATATATTCATATAGAGACAAGAGCAGTAAGAAAAGTAAAATAGAGTCAAGAGTTGGAGTAATGAGTGGAGAGGACTGGAGATTCAATTTTTTAGCTAAAATGTTTAGCATAGACATCTCTGACAAGGTAACATCTGAGATGCTGTGATCAAAATGAGTGATTTGCTTCATATAGTGTCATCTGCTGAACTGTTTATTCTTTGGTTCATTTGAAACTTCTTATAGAACCATTTCTGTAAATGTGAAACATGTCATGATAGCTGAGTTTAATGATCATGATTTGAAACCAGAGGAAGGAATATTTTATGAAGGTGCTGAGCTGCAGGGAGAGAGCTAAGGTCAAAGAAAGACCAACTGAAGATTCAAGAAAATCAAGTGATTGATGGTTAAAGAAGTTCAGGAGGAAATTAATGGCTCCAGAGGACAGGTGGAGGGATAAGCATTGGACAGCAGAAGAAAACTTACATATCCCCACTTACCCTTTCCTGCAGTAAAGATAAATAATGCTAAAGTCTAGTCAGCACTTTTCCCTTCTCTCTGCAAAGGACATTATCCTCCTGAGTCAAGTGAAGCTCATTTTTTCAATGTTGACTCTGTTTTAGGGTATTATATTCATACAGTTGTTAAAAGAAATGTGCTTATTTCCTTTCCCATGACTCATATATTACTCAAAAGTCACTGGCTTCCTGTAACTTCCAAACCCTAAAAATCTCTGGTGGATATTTTCTCCAGTGTGTGTTGAGTCTAACAAAACCGCAACTCCCTTCTTCCTCCCAGCACTGTAGTGAGCGCCATTTCCAAACTGGGCATGCTTAGTTCAGGACTCAGGTATGGTTCTAAATGAAAGAGGTAAAAAGGGAATGGGACACTTTCCCTGGAGATCAACTGCTACCAGATCTGATGTTCCCAACAATAGCTCCGCCATGTGTGTTCTGTACCCTGGGGAAGATCCAGCTGCCTTTAGTTGGGCCTTGTTGATGGCTCTCAACCCCTGAGCTGCATAATCCACTGTCTACCAAGGCCAGGCCAAAGCACTGGAGCAAACTGCAGAGCCAACCACAGCTAAAGGTCACAGTTTTGGCTCAACTATGATTAGTCTTTGCCAAATGGATGGAAGTGAAGGGCTGGTTTTTCAAAGCATCTGATTTATTAAGAAGAGACAGATATCTGTCTTTTTTATGAGAACTGTCTTTAATTTTGAATGTTGACAATACATTAGAAGGTTTTTTAAAATATTAAGACCTTAATGAGGATTTTAATGAAGGAAAATGTGGAGCTCACTAACAAGCAATCCAGTGACTTTGGACAAGTCATTTATCCTGTAAGGGTTTCTTATGGGGAAAATTGGATCCCATTGTGAGGCTTCTTCTATGTCTAAGATTAAGTGTTTGCATTTGAAGACCACGATTGAATAGCTGCAACATGACAAGATCAGGAGATAATGGGGACTGTGCCCACCTTGCCTGTACAGGCTCCCTTTATTGCAGGAACAGAGCATCCAACACTCCTGCCTTTCTGGACCATTAGTAATATAGGGAATAGATAGATGCTTCCAACATTTAACAGACCTGGAGGCCTTGCTCTGTGCCAAGCTCCATGCCAGGCACCATCCTTTTTGTGGATAAAGAGATTTATTCTTTCCAGCTCTGAAATGAAGGGCACCCAGCCCAATGCTGGGCTCAGAATAAGGGCTCAGTAATTGCTACCATCCATCTCTGCTTCCCTGAGGCTGTCTCCATGGAGCATACTTTCAGAACTCACTCTGCTCAACCTTTCCCCTCAGCCTAGCATCTGCTTATCTTCCTTTAGCTGTTTTAATTGCCCTCAAGAGACAACTCAAGCCTATCCTTTTTCATTCCTGTCCACAACCTCTGAACTCTGGTGGTTCTCCTTCTTTCGCAAGTATTTATTGAGCATCTACTATATTCTTGGTCTTGTTCTATCGGTGAACGAGACAGGCAGAGCCCTGCTTTCATAAACTAAAATTCTTTGGGGGTTGGGTGGAAAGGAAGGAATAAACTATGAACAAATGAAAAGTTTATCAAATAGTGCTAGATAGAAAATAATGGTGTCATGGTAGTTCTCTTAAGCCAACTTTCTCTTAAAGACTTCCTCATTACTTATTTACGGCTGTGCGGAGTCCTTGTTGCAGTACACGGGCTTTCCCTAGTTGCTGTGAGCAGGGGCTACTCTCCAGTTGCTGTGTGCAGGCTTCCCATTGCAGTGGCTTCTTCTGTTGCAGAGCCTGGACTCTAGGTGCACAGCCTCAATAGTTGCAGCACACAATCTTAGCTGCCACAGGGCACGTGGAATCTTGGTTTCTGGACCAGGGATCGAACGCATGTCCCCTGCATTGGCAGGTCGATTCGTAACCACTAACCCACCAGAGAAGTCCCAGGCCTACTTTAAATTAAGTGGCCAGACAAGACTCATCTGAGGAAATGCTGTTTATTCTTTGGCCTCGTTCATAAGAAGGCACCAGCCACCCTGGAAGAACTGGGGGAAGGGAGCATTCTAGGCACGTGCATGCATGCTAAGTCGCTTCAGTTGTGTCCAACTCTTTGCGTCCCTATGGACAGTAGCCCACCAGGCTCCTCTGTCCATGGGACTCTCCAGACAAGAATACTGGAGTGGGTGGCAATGCCCTCCTCCAGGGGATCTTCCTGACCCAAGGATCAAACCTGTATCTCTTATGTCTCCTGCATTAGCAGGCAGATTCTTTACCACTAGCACCTACCAGGAAGCCCAGAAAAGAGTAAACGCAAAGGCCTTGGGGCAGCAATAACATTAGTGTTTGGAAGGTTGTTAAAGAAGACTGTGTGGCCTTAGCATGAATTCAGGGTGGGGGACAGGGTGTAGAGGTAATCAGTGATATTAGATAATTTGTTTAGGTATAGATGCTTTTAAAGTTACTTTATGCAAGTAAATTCTCTTTTTCCTCAGAACATCATCCCCTTAAGGAAGGGAGGACTAAATCTGTCTTTTTTGATCATCTGTAGTACTCAGTTGCTTAGTTAATATTTAGTTAATGGACTAAGTATGAAGAACTTATCCTGCAGTGTGGCAAAGTAGAATTCTGGATCATTGCAGTTAGATTTAGAAATATTCAGTATGGGGTGCATCTCATAGCCTGGGAAGTTTGAAGGGGGACACCCTTGTCCAGCAGCTGTTTCAGCTGTACCCAAAAGAAGACACATGATCCTCCTTTCTTACTGGTTGACCCATGTGCTGTTTTGACTGCATGTTGCTTTGGAACCAGTAGCCAACAGACCTCCATCTGGTTTAGAAGATGAAGCGGGGAACTTTCCACAAGTCTTTGTCATTGAACAACCACCAGCACAAGATGGCCTTTCCCCACCAAGTCTGGCACTCTGATGAAAGGAGGTCTTTTGCTTTCTCTGATAACTGGCTGCTGCTTCCCAGCCCCCTTTCATGCCCTGCTGCCTGAGAGAGATTAAAGATGGTTGGAATGTGGGCTGGAGTCATTAAGTGTTCTCACCCTTTAGAACACAACACATGACAGACGCCAGTCCTTTCTGCCCAGCAGCGGGCCAACATGTGACTTGCTCCACTTGACCTTTTCAGTTCCAGACTTGAGGAAAAGGACCTTGCACATAGGAATGATGTGTGAAGATATTTAGTACTGAGTTCTCCCCCTTGTTAAATTTCTGGGGAAAAATGTGCTTTCAGTAAAAAGGAAATCGCTTTCACAATTCCATCATTTCTACACATTTTAGACATTGGGAGTTGCTTGTGTTAGAATCTGGATAGAAGTCAAAGTGTGGGTCTATCTCAGGAGGGTATCAGGACTACTGACTCTGGGCTTGCTTCATAATATGTCACAATGATTTATTAAATTCTTACGGCTCCTGAACTTTGTTAATGAATGCATTTTTACTTCCTCTTATTAAATCACTATTTATTATTTTCCTTAATGTATCCAAATCATACATAGCTTTTTTTTCCTAAGGAATAATTTTATGGGTTAATAGTATTTTCTGTTTATAATAGAGAACTGGTTTTCTTCAAAGAATTATCCGCATTTAACATGTCTCACATAGTATGTGTGTGTGTGTGTTTATAGCAAAAGCAGTGTCTGGTGAAAGGATCTTAATTTCTTCGTTTCTGGATGGGAATTTGTCAGCCATAAGTCAGAATGAGAGCTTTGCAATTAGAGTTGAGGAACCATTAGAAGATTCCTGGAAACCTAGGTCACTGTATGTGTGTGTGTGTGTGTGTGTGTGCGCACATGCTTTAACTCAATGCCATAAGATTTTAAAGAAACTGAGTGCACTGATTTCAGATGATAAAACGCAGTTTTGAAAGCTAAGCTGGATTGTGGCTTGGATGATTTTGTGGACCAGTTTCTCTCTTTCTTACCTTTGGTTTCTTCCTTTTTATGGTTTAAATCAGCAGTCCCCAACTTTTTGGCACTAGGAATGGGTTTCATGGAAGACAGTTTTTCCGCGGAGGGTGGAGCTGGGGACAGTTCAGGCATTAACGTGAGCGAGGCGCTGACTAATGGTGAGCCACTGGGGAGCTGCAGGTGAAGCCTGCTTATGGCTCACCTCCTGCTGGCACACCTGTCCGTGGCCTGGGGGTTGGGCATCCCTGGTTTAAATAAAGAACTTTTAAAGGACTGGTATACTTCGGCAAGTGTTTTTCCTTTACGAACAGGGTCAAACAATGTTTTTCGAGCATTCTAGTTGATCTTCAGAAAACTGTACAGGCATCACGTTTTCTGGACACCCTCAGAGAGTAATGTGTCCGTGTTGAGAATGTACAACTATAAGTTGATCATCTTTAAAGGTGTTGTTCTTAGACTAGTCAGAGCCCCAGAGCATATTATATTTTCAAAATCTCAAGCCCTGGACATGCATAACAGCAGAAACATAGTTTCATCTGCGGGATATTTACATTCAATGGAACCCCTTGGAGCTGAGAAGAGTGATCATTTCATAATGAGTTCTGAATTTTGCATGTTCTTATTTATATATTCAAGAGCCTATTAAATAATTAATAGATATCTTGCCATTCTGTTTCTTCAGGCTACACTGAACACAGCTTTGGTATTCCGGAAATAGCTGGGCTCTCTTCATGCAATTTGGACTCATAAAAAACAGTGTTCTTCCTCATTAATGGAGAGTACCTTTTATCAATCTGTTAGAGCTGAAGTGTGAAGGTATTGAGAATGCCCTTATATGAAGTGCTGAAGATGACATAGGCTGTTGTTATTCAGTCCCTCAGTCGTGTCCGACTCTTTGTGACCCCATGGGCTGCAGCACGCCAGGCTTCCCTGTCCTTTACTGTCTCTGACTTTGCTCAAACGCATGTCCACTGAGTTGATAATGCCACCCAACCATTTCATCCTCTGTTGTCCCCTTCTCCTCCTACCCTCAATCTTTCCCAGTATCAGGGTCTTTTCCAGTGAGCTGGCTTTTTGCATCAGGTGGCCAAAGTATTGGAGCTTCAGCTTCAGCATCAGTCCTTCCAAAATGTGGTCCACTGGAGAAGGGAATGGCAAACCACTTCAGCATTCTTGCCTTGAGAACCCCATGAACAGTATGAAAAGGCAAAAAGATACGATATAGGTCACCACGTGTCATTTGTTCTCTTGTATCTTTGCTAAGGGACCCCCTTCTTTATTCTACTGGCCTTATTTGCATACAGAGCCATTTGCAAAAGAGAAGAGGACAGAATCTCTGAGTTCATTTCATTTCTTCTAGAATACAAGATTTTGAGGGAGTGTGGTGGTGGGGACTGGGGAGTAGGGAAATGTGTGGATGGGGTTGGAAGCTATGAGAGTGAAAGAGCAGTCCCCAGAGGAGAAAGTCTCCCAGACAGTCAGTGCAAAAGAAATTTGTCGCTACTTTCGTTGGGGATAAATCAAACCTTCTGAGAGTTTTCATGAATTGGTGGTGCTCACCTTAGAATTGGTTGTTTTAGTAAAAGCAATGCCCAAGGTAGCTGATGTGTGTTCTTGCCTATGTAGGGCTTCACTGGATTTTGGGTGGTGGGGGCTTGGGACTCTGGGAATGCAGAGGAGGGAGAGGGGTGTGTTTTCCCTGAACACTGGACTTCTCCTCACCACCCTCTCCCGTGGTCCCCACAGGAGCCATCCCAGACCCAGTCTCCTTCCAAAGTCAAGGGGCTCCTATCCCTTCTGAATCTCTACACTTTTCTTTTATCCTTTTTCTTGTCTGTTTCTCTGCTGATAAAGGAGGTTAGAATGTACCCTGATGAAGATATGGAAAATACTGAATATGGCCAATCCAGATTACTCTGCTCTTTAAAAGCTGTTTTGTAGATTAGATCATTTGCCCTCCTAGAAGCTCAATGAGCTGCTTTTTCCATGTGTTCCTGTGAATAATGCCCGTGTCATGGTCTCAACTGGAAAGAAGGAGGAAAACAAGGAGAAGAGAGAGCACAATTTGTTACTACAAGTTTTCAAGAGTCGCATTAGTGATGTAAATCCTGACATCATTTTGTTTTCCTTTCAAAACACATTTTATGTTTTTGTTGAATATGGAACAAAGACAGTTTCACTGGATCTAGGTTCTAATGCTCAATATTATGCACAGAGAGGAGATAGAAAGTATATTAACACCTTTAATTGTTTCATGAAAAGACAGTGATATTTTCTGTCCCTAACCCTAATAGGTGAATGCATTCTACTGGGATTTTGTGAGGTTCCTGCCATTTTTCAATCTCAAAGAACAGATGGCACTATAGGTACCCAGGATACTCCACTGCCTTTCAAAAATGTGTCATAAGGATACAACTTCCAACCCCCTGGCTGTAGATTAGGGGTTGGTGAACTTTCTCTGAAAGAGGGCAGAAAGTATGTGTTTTATGTTTTTTTTGGCCATACCACCTCCCACATATTCCAATAGAACTTTGTTTGTGAACACCGAAATGTGAGTTGCAAACCGTTTTCACCTGCCACAAAATATTATTATTCTTTTAATTTACATCCACAATTTAAAAATGTAAAAGCCAGTTTTAGTTCATGGGCAGCACAAAACCAGGTGGAGGGTCAGGTTTGGCACTCACGTCATAGTTTGGAGACACCCTGACCTAAATAATGATGACATCTCATGAGAAACCTACCTTCACAATTAAAAAGTTGGAATGTGGGAAACCTTTTTTTCACTTCAGTTCAGTTCATTCGCTCAGTTGTGTCCGACTCTTTGCTACCCCATGAATCACAACACGCCAGGCCTCCCTGTCCATCACCAACTCCCGGAGATCACTCAGACTCATGTGCATCAAGTTGGTGATGCCATCCAGCCATCTCATCCTCTGTCATCCCCTTCTCCTCCTGCCCCCAATCCCTCCCAGCATCAGAGTCTTTTCCAGTGAGTCAACTCATCTCATGAGGTGGCCAAAGTATTAGAGTTTCAGCCTCAGCATCAGTCCTTCCAATGAACACCCAGGACTGGTCTCCTTTAGGATGGAATGGCTGGCCATCCTTGCAGTCCAAGGGATTCTCAAGAGTCTTCTCCAACACCACCATTCAAAATCATCAATTCTTTGGTGCTCAGCTTTCTTCACAGTCCAACTCTCACATCCATACATGACCACGGGAAAAACCATAGCCTTGACTAGACGGACCTTGGTTGGCAAAGTAATATCTCTGCTTTTTAATATGCTATATAGGTTGGCCATAACTTTCCTTCCAAGGAGTAAGTGTCTTTTAATTTCATGGCTGCAATCACCGTCTGCAGTGATTTTGGAGTCCGAAAAAATAAACTCTGACACTGTTTCCACTATTTCCCCATCTATTTCCCATGAAGTGATGGGACCAGATGCCATGATCTTTGTTTTCTGAATGTTGAGCTTTAAGCCAACTTTTTCGCTCTCCTCTTTCACTTTCATCAAGAGGCTCTTTAGTTCCTCTTCACTTTCTGCCATAAGGGTGGTGTCATCTACATATCTGAGGTTATTGATATTTCTCCCGGAAATCTTGATTACAGCTGGTACTTTCTCCAGCCCAGCGTTCCTCATGATGTACTCTGTATATAAATTAAAGAAGCAGAGTGCAAAATACAGCCTTGACGTACTCCTTTTCCTATTTGGAACCAGTCTGTTGTTCCATGACCAGTTCTAACTGTTGCTTCCTGACCTGCATACAGGTTTCTCAAGAGGCAGGTCAGGTGTTCTGGTATTCCCATCTCTTTCAGAATGTTCCACAGTTTATTGTGATCCACACAATAAAAGGCTTTGGCATAGTCAATGAAGCAGAAATAGATGTTTTTCTGGAACTCTCTTGCTTTTTTGATGATCCAGCGGATATTGGCAATTTGATCTCTGGTTCCTCTGCCTTTTCTAAAACCAGCTTGAATATCTGGAAGTTCACGGTTCACATATTACTGAAGCCTGGCTTGGAGAATTTTGAGCATGACTTTACTAGCATGTGAGATGAGTGCAATTGTGAGGTAGTTGGAGCATTCTTTGGCATTGCCTTTCTTTGGGACTGACCTTTTCCAGTCCTGTGGCCACTGCTGAGTTTTCCAAATTTGCTAGCATATTGAGGGCAGCACTTTCACAGCATCATCTTTCAGGATTTGAAATAGCTCAACTGAAATTTCATCACCTCCACCAGCTTTGTTCCTAGTGATGCTTTCTAAGGCCCACTTGACTTCACATTTCAGGATGTCTGGCTCCAGGTTAGTTATCACACCATCGTGATTATCTAGGTTGTGAAGATCTTTTTTGTACAGTTCTTCTGTGTTTTCTTGCCACCTCTTCTTAATATCTTCTGCTTCTGTTAGCTCCATACCATTTCTGCCCTTTATCGAGCCCATCTTTGCATGAAATGTTCCCTTGGTATCTCTAATTTTCTTGAAGGGGTCTCTAGTCTTTCCCATTCTATTGTTTTCCTCTATTTCTCTTCTTGCTATCCTTTGGAACTCTGCATTCAGATGCTTCTATCTTTCCTTTGCTCCTTTGCTTTTCACTTCTCTTCTTGTCACAGCTATTTGTAAGGCCTCCTCAGCCAGCCATTTTCCTTTTTTGCATTTCTTTTCCATGGGGATGGTCTTGGTCCCTGTCTTCTGTACAATGTCATGAACCTCCGTCCATAGTTCATCAGGCAACTCTATCAGATCTAGTCCCTTAAATCTATTTCTCACTTCCACTGTATAATCATAAGGGATTTGATTTAGGTCATACCTGAATGGTCTAGTGGTTTTCCCTACTTTCTTCAATTTAAGTCTGAATTTGGCAGTAAGGAGTTCATATGTGAGCTGGTCTTATTTTTGCTGACTTTATTATTAGAGCTTCTCCATCTTTGGCTGCAAAGAATATAATCAATCTGACCCGTTTTTAGGGTGGGCAAATAGGGAAGGGGCATTTCTCCAAGTATTTGTCTTGGACCCACTGGGTCTTGAGAGGATTTTGAAAGAGAGGAGATTTCAGGAATGATTTCAGCACGGGCACATTCCTTTTCCTCTTAGGAATGGTTTCTGGCATTGGGATAGCCCAGGAATCCATTAACTGTGCACATGCTGCCAGCCTCTCCTTGGTTCCTTTCTGCCCCCTCCACCCTCCTTAAATGTCCTTTGGGCATGTAGGGAAGAGCCCCTCACTGGAGTCTGGTGACATGAAGAGACAAACAGCACAGTGTACTCCCAGCCTGCAGGCAGGGCCAGAGAATGACTGGAGGCCCTCACACACAGGACAAGTTGCCGGATGCAAAGTGCAGCAAGCAGCATTGTAGCACCCCTGCCCTCCTCTCAGCCCAAACTGTATCCTCTGCTCACAGAGGATGCTCACAGAAAACTTCCCGAGCCAGTCCCAGCTGGATGACTCACGATTCAGAGTGGCTTGACATGAGTGGACACTGGATCCTTGGTTCCCAGTGGGAGACTAGATTGGTTGAAAGGCTGTAACCTCCATGATGCCCTGTACTTTAAAGATCCTTGCAGAAAAATATCACCAGGCTTTCCTTTAAGCCAGGGACTCTTCCTTACACATCCTGATGCAAGTTTCTGTTCCTTCATCCAAGCTCCAAATGAAGAATACCTGAAGGATGCTGGTACCCTCATTCCTCGTGAGCAGTATTGGTGCCCCTTAAAAAAATCACAAGCTGAATCTCAGTTTCTACTTTACAGTATCACTCGGAAAAAACCCCACATCTTGGTGCTTGTTGAAGGAATCCATTATGAATTCTAGGCACAGGAGTAGTATTGATTCATGGTGTACCATCATGGAACCACTTGGCCTTCCATTTCTTTGTCTTTCAAATGATGAGGTTTGAGTACATGAACTCCAAGCTTACATGATGGACTCTATTCTTTATCTTTTGTGAGAGAAATATTTTTGACTATTGGTTCTCCTACAAGTAGCACACAGTTGTTTTCCGAAAATGAGATAGAAAGTGTGAACATCATATCCCATTTTGGAGCATTTAGTTTTTTTCCACCAGCCTCCGATTTCAGGCTTCAATTTTCTCCCATATCAGCCTGTGCTCACCGTTCGGGTAAGTTCTATCTCTGCTTCTCCTTTTGCAGCTATGGTATCTGTGAGATGAGCAAGGATCACGGGGGAAAGAAAATGTCCTGGCTAGTGGGTAGGTTGACAGAAACAATTATGGGAATTATTACTCTTCTTATTTGGAGTATTTATGGAGTGGTCTTCCCTGAAGTACTCCATGGAAAGGTTGAATCAGTTGGGATTATTTATCCTAGGGAATGAGAAGATCAGAGAGTTGGTGGATAACTCAGTAATAGTTTTGAGTATTTGGAAGATGATAATGAACTGTTCTGTCTTCTCACTGAAGACAGAAGATTAAGAAATTGGCGAGAGGGATCTCAGATGTGAGGAAGAATGCCTTGCTACTACGCGTGATTAAACCCTGATGGTGCTTTGATGCTCACGTGCAGCCTGATGTCTTGTTCTCTGATTTCCATTGGGGACACAAGGGATGACTTATAGCATCCAATGAATAGACACACAGCCCTGCACTCCCAGGCCCCCAGCTTTCTGGTAAACCAGGTGTGTTAACATAGACATCAAGGGTGATCTTGAAGAGAACAAGAAACACAGCCAATGTCATTGGAAGAACATCTGAGGCTCCAGAGGCAAGAGCTGAGCTTGGGGAAGCAGCCCAGAATTTGGTAGAAGAGTTTGTCCTCATTCTCCCAACTGCTGGCCTGGGGATGGTGAGGATATTCTCGGCCAGCCTCACCCCTCCTGGGCCTCAGCTGACAGGACTTTTCCCCTTCCCGACTCCGAACCCCAGCCCCCTCATGGCTGCAACAGGAGGATCTGACCTGCGATGTTCCGGGGTGACTCTGGCTGTCCTGTGTGTCAGTCCAGAAATAGGCCCAGCAGGGTTTTTCTGGTGTTCACTGCAAAAGCATCATTACTAGCAGCTGTCAGAGGCTCACCTCCCACAGTGTGACTGTATAAATGATTGAATGCAGAAAGTGGGAGAAAGACGAAGGTGTGCAGCTGACAGATGACCCCAGGCATTTTCAGAGCCATGCCTGACCTCCCCAGGGGTCACCCCCATCTTTGCTGTCATTTGCCTTCCTGGGGTGCCACACTCCCTTGGGAATCACTAACCCTGTAGTCAGAAGCACAGGCTTTATTTTTTGTTGTTATTATTAATTTTTATTAGAGTATAGTTGCTTTATAGTTGTGTTAGTTTCTGCTCTATAGCAAAGTGAAGCAGCTATATGTATACAAATATCCTCTCCTTTTTCAATTTCCTTCCCATTTTGGTCACTGCAGAGCATTGAGTAGAGTCCCCTGTGCTATACAGCAGGCTCTCCTGAGTTACCTATTTTATACATAATATCAATAGTGTATATATATATACATCAATCCCGATCTCCCAATTCCTCCCACCCTACCTCCTTTCCCCCTTGATATATATTTGGTCTCTACTTCTGCTTTGCCAATAAGATCATCTGTATCATTTTTCTAGATTCAACATATACATGTTAATATACAACACTTGTTTTTCTCTTACTGATTTACTTCACTCTGTCTCTAAGCCTAGATTTTAGAAAAGAGGCCCAATACCACATGCCTCTGGATAGTAGCCGCCTAACGTCAAGGAGTGAAACAGACCATAGTCAGACCATAGAGACGCTAAGAGCGGAGGCAGGAAGCCATAGCTCAATGCCGGAGTCGTGACCCAGCGAATGGTGGGCCTTGACTTGCCAGATCCTCACATTATTTATTTTTTGAACAGGAACTATAGATTTTGATATATCTCTCAGTGATTTTTCAGTGTTTCCAACTGAAAATATATCTAAAGCACATTGAGGGCCAAGAAAACATGTACCTGTTGTTGGCTGGCAGTGTGCAACGTTCCCTTAAGAATCCTATAGAATTAGATGTAAATTCTGGCTACTTCCTAACTGGTGTCCTTGGCAAGTTACTTAACCTACATGAACACTAGTGTCCTGCTCACAATTGTAAAGAGAGAGTGCTTCACAGTGAAGCGATATGTAAGAAATTAATATAGTGCCTTGCCTGCAGCAGCCTTCAGTTCAGTTCAGTTCAGTTCAGTCGCTCAGTCGTGTCCGACTCTTTGCGACCCCATGAATCACAGCACGCCAGGCCTCCCTGTCCATCACCAGCTCCCGGAGTTCACTCAAACTCATGTGCATCGAGTCGGTGATACCATCCAGCCATCTCATTCTGTCGTCCCCGTCTCCTCCCGCCCCCAATCCCTCCCAGCATCAGAGTCTTTTCCAGTGAGTCAACTCTTCGCATTAGGTGGCCAAAGTATTGGAGTTTCAGCCTCAGCATCAGTCTTTCCAATGAACACCCAGGATTGATCTCCTTTAGAATGAACTGGTTGGATCTCCTTGCAGTCCAAGGGACTCGCAAGCGTATTCTCCAGCACCACAGTTCAAAAGCATCAATTCTTCGGCGATCGGCCTTCTTCACAGTCCAGCTCTCACATCCATACATGACCACTGGAAAAACCATAGCCTTGACTAGACGGACCTTGGTTGGCAAAGTAATGCCTCTGCTTTTTAATATGCTATCTAGGTTGGTCATAACTTTCCTTCCAAGGAGTAAGCGTCTTTTAATTTCATGGCTGCAGTCAGCATCTGCAGTGACTTTGGAGCCCCAAAATAAAGTCTGACACTATTTTCATGGTTTCCCCATCTATTTCCCATGAAGTGATGGGACCAGATGCCATGATCTTTGTTTTCTGAATGTTGAGCTTCAAGCCAACCTTTTCACTCTCCTCTTTCACTTTCCTCAAGAGGCTTTTGAGTTCCTCTTCACTTTCTGCCATAACGGTGGTGTCATCTGCGTATCTGAGATTATTGATACTTCTCCCGGCAATCTTGATTCCAGCTTGTGCTTCTTCCAGCCCAGCGTTCTGATGTACTCTGCATATAAGTTAAATAAGCATGGTGACAATATACAGCCTTGACGTACTCCTTCTCCTGTTTGGAACCAGTCTCTTGTTCCATGTCCAGTTCTAACTGTTGCTTCCTGACCTGCATACAGGTTTCTCAAGAGGCAGGTCAGGTGGTCTGGTATTCCCATCTCTTTCAGAATTTTCCACAGTTTATTGTGGTCCACACAGTCAAAGGCTTTGGCATAGTCAGTGAAGCAGCATCCTTAATAACTATTAAATGATGATGATGATGACAACTACGATTATATTATTAAACCATATGTAATTGCTGGTATGTACATGGAAGTGACCTACAGAAATTGAAATTTCATGTGGCTATTAATATTATACAGTATTAGTTATACTATACTAGTAATTATATTATTAACATAAAATCCTATGCTATATACATGGTTAATATTTTACCAGTATTATTAGTATCAGGCTTACACACCCCCTCCCTAAACACATTTTATAATCCCCCCTTTTTACTCTTTTTCCACAGTACTTTTTCTGTTGATTGTACTCAATAGCTTCTTTCTTATGTTTATCGCTTAGAGTCTGTCTGCCCTGTCCCTGCTGGAATATAAGCTTTCTTAAGGGAGGGATTTTTCTTTTAATTTGCTTATTGTCTTTCCTTGCTCACCCTCACCAGCGCCTACAGGAGTGGCTGACCGGGTAGGCTCTCCGTAAACAGACAGAGAGCAAATAGACATACACATTGGCCTTCTCAAAATTGAATTCAGTTCACCACGAATGCGTTCCTTCACTTCTGACAGATCTGAGGGACCCATTGATTAGAACTGTTCTAAATGAAACATAAATGCAATTTCTTAGGATGATGGAATTATTTTTAGGGCTTTGACTCTTGAGCTCAAGGGTAAGACTAGTAAAAAGTTACCTAAGTACTGTATGCCCCAAATCTGAAAAACTGAATTCAATTATTAAAAGAAAATTTAAATTGAAAAACATTGATCAGAAGCATTCCATGAGTATTTTTTTCTGATTGTACTCATGAGCTTCTTACAGTGCTGTATTTTTTAAAAGGTCATCAACTATATTTGTCCTTGGACAGAAGGATATTAAGTTTGTAAGATAACTCTCCTTGGTAGTACAGTATGCTTTAACGTGTGTGTGTGTGTGTGTGTGTGTGTGTGTGTGTGTATCCATATCTTCAATAGTGAAGCTAATGCAGAAAAGAAATTAGAAGCTGAAAAAGCTCAATAGTAAAGGGTGGGTCTGACTGGATCCCAGAGGAGGAGAAAATGGTGGTATTGTCTTTAGAAGGAATGTCAGAGTAGCCTGCATACAGAGGAAAGTGCTGATAAGCAGAATGACAAAAGCTGGTTTCATGAGTGATTCCCAGCAGCCAGGGTACACTCCCAGCTGATTGCCCTGCTATTTTCGGCATCCCCATATCATGACTAAATACATGCAGCTTGACTGGAAGCCACAGATATGGTAAGTCCGAGGGGAATGCTGGGATACTATGTTGTTTGTAAGGACCAAGGCATCGGCCATCCTTGCCTCCACCCACCCCTTGTTTCAATACTTAGGGACATTCTGACCAGTTTGGACCTCCTTACTAGGAGTCAGGGGAAACCTTTACATTCCCCAAGGTGGATATTTTTAGACGCAATGCTGTGTCCAGAGTGTTAACTAATTGAGTTATCAGGTTTCATACTTGGCCACAGAGAATGGCAGTGGAAGAGGGAGACAGCTTCCCAGAACAAGTAAGCATCTACGTTTCGGAATGAAATGCATTTTCCTTACAGAAAGTGCTGTTTTGGGTCTGATTAGTTGTGCCTTTTACAAAATGTTTGTTGGCAGGTAAGAAGGAAGCCTGCTTCTCTGCACCGTGGATCGCCTGAGTTCCACGTGTTGGGGGGCAATGGGTGTCCTTTCTTTCTGTTTTGCTGGGATCTGGATTCTAGGTATGTTTCGCCTCAGATGTAACTTGGAAGGTACTCATCTCAGGCCGGTCTTAAGAGGTTGCTTATTCACATGCAGAAAGACAGTGGGCAGTTTGGGGTGCAGGAAGGGCCCAGTGGACCCAAGAATGTAAGAAAGTTTGAATTGTCACACTTTTCTCCAGAGAAATCTGAGAGCTTTAAACTCAGCCTTTTTTGCTGTATTAATTGGTATCGAGGATATGGACCTTTACAGTTGAGAAAAAAACAGTATAGGGTTAAAATTTGTTTTTGAAACTCATGCAAATACAAATAGTGGATGGAGTATGTAATTTGGAGGTTGGAAGTGTAATGTTACTTTTGTTTTCATAGAATTGCCCATAGATATAAATAAGTCCTCTCATTTAATTTTAAAGAACTAGCATAGTAAGTCTTTTCCCCTTAAGGGATACTATATGGGAAAGAGATATTTGGTGTGATGTTCATAAACTTTTGATGTATTTGATTGTGAAGGATTCATAAAATGCTATTTAGATTACGGCAGAGTTCAGGATTTCATGTGATTTCTTGTTTCTACCTGCCTTTTCAGTTAGTCTGTTTATCCGACTATGAGGACACTATGAATAGAAGGGAGAAGTATTTGCTATTAATTCAATATATTAAATCCTGGAATGTAAGATGAGCCTTTCATATGAAATGGTGATAGTGACTAGAAGACATCATGGAAATAAAGACATTTATCCTGGATCCATTCTCTGGTAGACACACATGCTAATGGTTTTGAGAAAAGAACTGTCATTTCTTGGTGCTGCAGAAAGCAATTCGGAGAACTCTCTCACAACTTGGAACCTTATTTTAAATGGATTCAGTTTTAATCTTGGTATTCTTAAAGATAGGTTAATCTTTTTAGCAAAGAATATTCTGTTATGATCTTTATGGAATATTGCTATATTCAACAGTAGACATCTATGAGATTTTAATCTGAGCGAGAATTTTCAAACATGTGCCTTAAAAGAAAGGACTTTTTAGATTAAACATTGAGATTCAGAATAAAGATATGAATGTTTTTCATGAATTCCTGGCATCAGTTGTAATTTGCTAGTAATGTAAACATATTGGCAGGTGGGTCCCACCTAAAAATCATGTTATGTCACTCTAAAAATAATCACCCATTAAAAATTAAGAGTTATATTGAAGGTTGACTTTTAGATATGCATTCTGTTCGATTAGTTGTAGAACTGAAAATTTTAGATATAATCATAATGACATTTGCTGATTACCTAGTGAGACTTGACTTTGAGAAATATTAATTGCTAGGAAGTTTTGAGCCAAGCGCAAATATGACAGCTATTAAAGCATGTAAAAACTTTGGCCTTTTACAAAGTAATAAATTAATTTAAAAAGGAAAGATCTGAGATCTGAAAGGAAAAAATGAATAAAAGCAGACCATCTTGTTTCTGCCTTGTGTCAGAATATATCAACTGAATGGTGAAAGCATTTGATCTCAGCCCATATGTGCAGCATTTTCTGTTTTGGTGGGCATGCTGTTTGAAAAAGCATGTAGTAAAACGACAGACTGAATTTGAAATTATCCTGCCCTAAGCAGTGACTCTGGAAGGGTACTGACCCGATGCAGATCACACAGAAGTCGCGTCACAATAGAGTAGCATGTACTCTTGCTGGACTGGGCTTGGTTGGACAATGAATAAGGATTCTTCATCTCCTGGTTTCAACTCTGGCTTGAAGACTGAACAGTTCATCTGCATGAGCTGAACTATGGATAAAATCCTTGCAAAGAGGGTATTGTAGATAATTACATTTTCCCAAATGATCATTAATACCTCTTACTCCTGTTTGGCTTGGGGTTTCTATAGAGTTGTTTAGAGATTTTTCTACAGGACTGCTTAGTTGTGTTATGGAAGAAACTTACAGTGATTTTACAGCTTCTTATTGTGAAAGATTTCCAGCACAAACCTTTTAAAAATATGAACGTATGTATACCTTTGCCAATGTTAGAAATTCTCATGGGTTGCTAATAAATCAAGCCTTTATGGAACTAATTTTACCATTAAGCCTTGATGAAAACTTAAGTCTTAAAGTTGAACTTTTAAATAATGCTCATGCCAAAAAAAAATCTAGACACTAATAATATTGAGCAAAGCTCAAATTTAATGTAATTTTAATGTACAGTTTAGAGGCAGTTAATAATAAGATCTTTCAATCGCTGTGAATTACATTTAAATCCTATAAAGGTATTTTATGATAATACCAGATAGAAATTCTTGTTATTACTTTCTATATTCCAACTCAGATGTGTTTAATTTTGTAGATTTGGTTTAATAATCCATTAATAAATATATTTATCTGTTAGGAGACTCCCTAATTTTATTGTTGATGATTTTCACTCTAAGAAGTTGAGAGCAAGTAGAAAATTTTATATAATTTAGCTTAAAACAGAAATCACAAAACCTATCAGTTTACTGCCGATACTATCTATATACAAGATTTTACGAAAAAAAAAACGGAACTAACTCTTTTGCCAACCTTTTCGTTTCTTGTATTAAAGTAAAAACTTTGTTATATAGTTAATATGATATTTACTTATCAGCTAAATTTATTTTCTTTTGTATGACAGTATACAGATACTACCTCTTCTCAGTTATAAATCTGTGCAATAACCAAGTTTAATCAATATTAGTTTGAACAAAAGAGAATTTAAAATCTGTCATGTCTATATTGAATAGTCGTTCTCTTTATAATGTTAAGGCCTTTTCAGTTATGAAACAAAATATATTTGCCAGCTCTTTTATCCTAATGCAAATATTTGTTATATTTTCTTTTTATTATAGCCCCAGAGTATATTGCAAAAGTTAGTAATCAATCAAAATTAAACTATACCTTTTAATTAGACTGTTGATAAATATTAGATTATATAACAAATTTCAGGCACATATCTCCAGTTAACTAGCTAATCATTTTTAAGCGTTACAGTCTATAAAGAATCTAATTTTTTAATTTTAGTAGTCCCTTTTTTATTATATGAAATGAAGATGTGGGTGTATGTATGTGTTCAAGATAGACAATTATTTCCAGAGAATACTGAGAAGTTAATGCTGTTTTTCTTTGGACAAGTGGCACGTGAATGTTGTTTCCATTTAAAGAGTAGAAAAAGTCAATAATGTTAAATAATGTTTTGTAAAATCTGGGTATGCTTCAATTTTCTTTAGTCTTGAATTCTTGATTATATTATGTTCTAACTCAGCATCATTCTGATATATTACCGATTTACATGTTTCTGTAATTCAGTGATTATTCTGTTATATTTTTAAAACACTTATATCAATAAGATAATTTATACTTTGATTAGCACTGTAACTTTTTAAACAGACTGTCTTACTCATCTTTGAGCCCCAGAGTTTGGCACATGTTAAGCACTCAATAAAAAAGTTGTTAGAATTTTTAAAATAATTCTTCATTTCTGAAGAGTGTAGCTTCTCATCAAAAGAATGTTGAATTAAATTGAAAGTAAACATGGTATTAGTTATACAGCTGAAAAGGAGCCAGAAATTTTTCATTAATGAGACTTAAAATAATGTTTGGCCTTCTAGCCACCATTTAGTCTTATAATAAACGGCAATTATTTTTCAATATTTGATTATTTTAAACAGGAAAATGTACTAGCTAGCTTTCTGTCTTAGTGAACAAAATGAAACTTATTTCCAGTCCAGAGGATTCCCAGGATTGGCCTCTAGAGCTGCGTTTATACAAGGACAAGGTTCTAGAGAATTTTCACACTATTGTTCTGATATGGCGGGACCACTTGCAGTAGAATGTGTTGTTTCTCATGTATCATTTCTGGCTCAGTCATGACTCTTGCTTATATTCTCCTGTTCAGAGAAAGTAGTCCTCCATACCATGAAGTAAGTCTTTGACAACTTGCTGTCACACACACTTGGTCTGTGTGTGACAGCCATTCTCAAAGTGTGGTCCAGGACTCCCTGGGTGTCCCTGCACTCTTCCAGAAGAGTGTCTCTGACATCCCTTCTTCTCTAACTACATTATCTGTTTGAGGTCAGATTTCCAAAACAACACATGGCCAAAGATTGAATGCCAAAGTAAATACAAGAATCAGGTCTTCTACTGTCAGACATTAAAGAGAATTGCAAAACTATAAACCAGTACCAGTCTTCTCATCCTTTACAGTTTTTTGGTTTTTGGAAAATTTATTTCTTTTTCATGAGGTATATATTTTATGTTACCATGTAATAAGTGTGTTACTGTTATTTTAAATCAATAAGTGTGTGTTTAATACTCAGTTTTATCTCCTAATATGGTCAGTAGTAAAAGTTATAACCGTCTGAATCAAAAGCTCTTTGGGGCTCCTCAGTAATGTTTAAGAGTGGAAAGGAACCCTGAGACAAGTTTGAGAAGCACTGCTCTAGGCAGAATTCACTGTGGATGTTCTCTGGCCTGGTTTGCATGCTTAGTTGCTGAAAGCATTGGTCAAATCAGGTCAGTTTATGAGTTCAGATCCTGTGTGAACAGTTGCGTTCATTTGACTCTTCTGCTCATAGCTGTAACCAACCAAGCAAAAACCTTAACTTTAAAAAAGTTTGAAATGGTAATAATGACTAGCATTAATTAAGGGCTGTCTGTGTGCCAGGCCATTTCTGACTGCTTTGCATGTGTCATCTCCCTTCTTCCCTATAGCTCAGTCAATAAAGAATCTGCCTGCAATGCAGGCGACCTGGGTAAGATGATTGGATTGGGAAGATCCCCTGGAGAAGGAAATGGCAACCCACTCCAATATTGTAGTCTGGAGAATCCCATGGAAAGAGGAGCCTGGAGGGCTATAGTCTGTGGGGTTGCAAGAGTCAGACATAAGTTAACAACTAAACTACTACTATTACTACTAAGCTTATCAACAAGCCCTACAAGTTCAATTTTACTGGTGTTCTCATTTTATAGATGAGGAAACAGAGCTACAGTATGTTTTAGTATCTTTTCCAGTGTCACACAGTTTGTAAGCTGTAGAACCAGATGCTGAACTGAGGCATTTTGGCTCCAGAGTCTGAATTCTGCAATCATCAAAATATATTGACTAGCTGATTGTCATTCAGTTGCTCAGACATGTCGAACTCTTTGCAACCCCATGGACTATAGCATGCCACGCTTCCCTGTCCTTCACTATCTCCCAGAATTTGCTCAAGCTCATGTCCATTGAGTCAGTGATGCTATCCAAACATCTCATCCTCTGTCATCCACTTCTTCTCTTGCCCTCAGTCTTTCTCAGCACCAGGATCTTTTCCAGTGAGCTGGCTCTTTGCATCAGGTGGCCAAAGTATTAGAGCTTCAGCTTCTGCATCAGTCCTTCCAATAAATATTCAGGATTAATTTCCTTTAGGATTAACTGATTTGATCTTCTTGCTGTCCATGGGACTCTCAAAAGTCTTCTCCAGCATCACAGTTCAAAAGCATTTGCTGATAGGATGGGATAAATTAGGTTAGATCTTCCTCCAAACCCTTAAAAAACATATATGATGTGCTAACCCTGACTTAGTACCTTTATCTTCTGCATGAAGAGAAGCTCCTTAAACATGAGCCATTCTTCCCAGGATCCGTGTAGTATGTCTTTGCTGATAGATCATAGTGTAACAGGATATTTCAAAGTCTCCTACCATGTTGTGACTGCTTATGACTACATGTTTCACTGGGTAACTTAACTTTAGAATAAAGTCTATTCTTAAATGTTTTACTTTATGTAGTGAAAAAAAAAAATCCTTCTTTATCTTTACCATGAGTTTTCATTGTACTTTGAAAAAGATCTTTGGCACTTCCAGGCACTACCTGCTTTCTCTCTCTGTCCCCACCCCCAACCCCCACCCCCACTTTTTAAATAATGTTTTAAATTTATTTATTTTTGGCTGTGCTGGGTCTTTGTTGCTCTGCAGGCTTTCCTCTAGTTGTGGTGAGCTGGGGTTACTCTCTAGTTGCAATAGACAGGCTTCTTATTGTGGCAGCTTTTCTTGTTGCAGAGCATGATCTCTAGGACACGTGGGCTCAGTAGTTGCAGCTTCCGGGCTCTAGAGCATGGGTTCAGTAGATGCGGTGCAGGGACTCTGGGATCTTCCCAGATGAGGGATTAATCCCATGTCTTCTTCATTGGCCGGCAGATTCTTTACAACTGAGCAACCCTCTGTTCCCTTTTACTGCACTCAGTGTGAAGATTTAATTATTGGGTTAGCATGTTCCTTCAGGTTTTTTTTTAACATCTTAAAGAAAAACCCAAACAAAGTTTTTGGTCAACCCACTACAATTGTTGTTCTGGAAAATTGTTAATGTCACTTGAAGAATATTTAAGAATCCCAAATCTATCATCTATCTATATTTGACTTCACTAGTGATTTGAGCTTATTTTTAAAAATATTTTATTCATTCCCATAAGAACTTATTTAGTTATATTTTCACCAAGTGCTCCTAAGACTCCTTTGTTGATCAGAGAACTCAAGTAGAAATGAAAAGTTAAAATGGAAAAGAGCAGTAGCATTTTGGTATATTGGTTTTGAAAAGAATCAGACCCTCCCTGCAAGGATCCCCAAAAAAGGCAGATAGTTTCATATACAGCAAGGCTTCAGCTATACCAGCTGGCACACAACATTTTAGGATGATAAATTCAAGAACCCTTCCTTTCACTAGCTAACATCTCCCTCTGGTATAGTCGGCCTCCCCCTTCAATTCCTCTGGGTTTTTAACCCCAAGCCTCTAATTATCTGACCAGGAAGCGAAGTCCAGCATATTGTGATTACCTTGTTGATCCAGACCATATATAGTACATTTATGCACCAGAAGAAAATAGTTATGTTTGCAACATCAAGTCTATCCACACTAAAAAGCAAACTGTTTATTTCTTGATCTCATAAAAAGAAAAGAAAAACGTTGGGAAAATGTTCATTTCCATAGTAAATACTTTCTCTTTTCTCCTGATACCTCGACCAATTTTAGCTTATCACTGTTTTCAGTTGCTATATTTAAAATGTGAATAGTTCCCTGAATTAAATATTTTAGGACTCATGCCAGTACCTCCTACATAATAAGGATCCTTAAGCATGAAGTCCTGACATCCTTGTTCTGATTCACAACATACCAAATTAATGGAAAAATCCCAAACATTTGACGTATTTTATATCATCCACCACACTTGATGCCAGAAGTAACTGCTCTGTATTTCTTTTTTTTTTTTTTGCTCTGTATTTCTTTAAGTGATAAGTAATGGTATCTTAGTATTACGAGATGGGATTTCTAAGGAACTCTGCAATCTGTTCTCATCAATGTTGTTCAGCCGAGATATGCAACAACCTGGTATTTGTTTTGTAAACAAAGGTGCTTATAGAGCCCCAAATGTTGACTGCATAATATTTCGACCATTGGGCTTCAGCAGCTTCATTTGATGTCTAAAGAGACAAAGTCGTCTGTTGTTTTTAGTCCTCTTCATCTGTGAGACGTGGGTCACACTGTTGAGATAGATGTGTTATTGTGCCCGACAGCATCCTGTGGGATGGCTGCGTAAGGAGAGAGTGGGGAGGCTGTACCAGTTGACCTTGGAGATCCCATTCATCCTAGGAGTCTGACAGGAAAGTCTTCAACCAATTCTTTTTATTAGTGCATAGCATAAAATTGTGGATGAATTCCTTCTTGCTCTTGGACTATGCAGTAGTGGGAAGAACATTAAAACCAGGAATCTCAAATGATCTTTTCAGCAATTTTCTAACTAGTTAAGCAAGTCATGCCCGTCTTTGCTTCAGTTTCCTCTTTATACAGTAGAAATGATGAGTTGATCTCTACCTACCTCAAAAAACAAAGTGTGTGCAAAAAATGCCAGCAGCAGAAACGTACCTTACTTTTGTTAATACCAAGCAAAGCTGTTTATTAAGGCTAAGATTTAATCATCTGTATGATAAATCTTTGCTTAACAGTGTAGTAGTTCAGGGCTATGTGTCTTGAGATTTAGTACATACTGCTGAGGTCAGTCAAGGGCACATACATAAGTGACACTCGTGCTGTAACACAATTGTAATTGAAGGCAGCATGAGATACATGTCAGCTGATCTTTCCCGGGGTAGGGGAGCCTGCTCCTTTAAGACAGCCATTTCCCAAGGTGAAGTATGGATTATGCATCAGGTATTTTATAGGCAGCCATCACTCATGGGAGAGCAAAAACAGATTTCTTAAAAGACAAGTTCACGTGGGAAATAATTGAGACAGATGAACTAGATGAAGCATAGCAGGAAGAGAGACAGGGATGACTGACAATGAGAAATTTTAAGACCCCAAATGGCTATATTTTTTTTTGTTCGGCACTCGCCTTCTACCTAACAAGTGGAAAAAGGCATTCAGTCTTACGTTTTGGAAAGCCTGCCATCTACAAAATGGACACATTGCAGACTAACAGGAACTGCTCTTTTATGCAGCCTTCCACTGCATTCTTATTGTATCTCAATGGGGAAAATAATTCCCTAAAATAAAGATGATTAAAATTCCCCAAAGACTAAATCTTCCTTGCTGTAATATTCCATCTTTGTGGATGAAGATGTGAAAAAAAAAACAAAAATGGAAAATTCTCCAGGGCTGTTCCATTTTCTGAATTGTTGGGCACCGAGAGTGCTGAGAATAGACTTTTTTTTCCCCAACAACATGTTACCATTTCTCTAGTGCTTCTTTGTCCCAAGAGATAACCTGAAACATGCCTAAACACAGCAAAGATATCAAACAAGCCTGGTAATGAAGGTACCTGCAAAACAGTCTTTGCAGGAATGATTTCTCCATCTGTGGCTATTTTCCTGCTTACTTATTTGGATCTTTATCATTTCAGAATAACCAAAGATAAATATTTTATGAATCTTAAAATAACGTATCCCTCTTGTATAGCTTCACTCTGATGTAAATCAAGACTAGCTCGCCCTATCTGAAATGTCCTTGGATGGAATGAGGAATTCGTTTGGTTTGCATTTAAAGCTTCAAACACATTTTGGGTAAAGAGCTACACCTTGTTCCATATCTTGTATAAGGTACTCTGGCTACAATAGAACTTTCATGAACACTTTTCCATGTTTGCTCATTGGGGAAATAAACCGTTTATTTACCATGAGCTGTAAGGTGTATATACCCTTACTCTTGGATATATACCAAGAGCTATATTCCCATCATATAGTGTCAGGGAGTTTTTAGGGGAGGTGGGGACTCCTGTCATTCAGTCAAATCATTCTGTTCTGTCAATTCCTAACATTATTTGTAGTTTCTACTTAACACATAGTAGAGTTAGGATATAATCTGTGTCTACAATATACTAAGAGAACTTGCAGCCTCTATTATGTAAGGAAAAAATTTTAAATGAGAGTTTTAAGTCAAAATGGCTTGAAATTCTGCCCCAGGCTAGTACAAATAAAGGCAAAAGATTACTATGTTGACCTCATATTATTAAGACATTCAAAACTCTCCCTCCCTGATATAAATGGTTTTATATCCCTTGGGAGGCAGGTGAAACTGGCCCTTTAAGTCCTACTTTGTATTCCAGAAAATTTCAGACAAACGCAAACAAATCTTGTTCAGCAGCTAATTAGAATTAACCTAACATTGAGAAAGACTGGAAATGCCCACTTGCCCACCACTGGTAACTAATGTGTTTGTTTGTTTGTTTCCTCTATGAGAAACATCTTCTGTATATTTATTTTTATTTCTAATCAGTCTCCAGGAGAATTTTTAGGACTCTGAATGATGAGTGAGAAAATATATCTCACCCAGATAAGGGGGCCTGGATTCTGGATCTTCTTTTTGATATAGGTTACATCATAATAGACTTGATGAGAGTGGTTTTATCGGCATGGCAACATAAATCTCAGAAGAAAAAAACAACAATAACAAAGCAAAACCACTGCCTTTATAAAAACAAAAGCCTGCCAGCCCTGTATTTCTTTTTTTAAACTGATTCTCATTCCCCTCTAAGTCAAGATAAGGCTGGGAATGTTGTTTTGCCTTTCAGTTTCCGAGCGGCTACTATGTGCAGAAGCCCTGGCAGGTTTGAAATGTACAACAGCAGGGGCCTCCCTGGCAGAAGTCCCAGTGAAAAGATGCTAACCATGCCTAACATGTGTTAGGGGACAGTGACCTCATTTTCAGGGATGAACTGAGGTTACTTCCAAGCAAAATCCTTACAAACAAAGGCAGCCTTGTAGTGATCGGAAGGAATCTGTGGAGGCAGCCTCTTGTACTTGGGGTGGTTTTGTTGGTGGTGATTACAAGTGTAGACAGCCTTTAGAAGCATTTTCCATACTGGTTAAGCCCCCAGCCCCTTGTATTCCTCCTCCTCCCTCTTTATGGGTAAAAAATGCTGGTTTATTTCCAATAACTAGGGAGCGAATAAAAGAGAATGGAGTCTTAATAACCACAGGTCTTCCCTAAATAAAAGGTTTCAAGTTTTTTCAAACATTTGCCATGCAAAAGACACACAGAATTTCCCTTTATTTAAGATCTCTATACCCCTCTATGAAATCAGATTGATTATATTCTTTACGGCCAAAGATGGAGATGCTCTATACAGTTAGCAAAAACAAGATCAGGAGCTGGCCGTGGCTCAGATCATGAATTCCTTATTGCCAAATTCAGACTTAAATTGAAAAAAGTAAGGAAAACCACTAGACCATTCAGATATGACCTAAATCAAATCCCTTATGATTATACAGTGGAAGTAAGAAATAGATTTAAGGGACTAGATCTGATTGATAGAGTGCCTGATGAACTCTGGACAGAGGTTCGTAACATTGTACAGGAGACAGGGACCAAGACCATCCCCATGGAAAAGAAATGCAAAAAAGCAAAATCACTGTCTGAGGAGGCCTTACAAATAGCTGTGAAAAGAAGAGAAGCGAAAAGCAAAGGAGCAAAGGAAAGATATAAGCATCTGAATGCAGAGTTCCAAAGAATAGCAAGGAGAGATAAGAAAGCCTTCCTCAGCGATCAATGCAAAGAAATAGAGGAAAACAGCGGAATAGGAAAGAGAGATCTCTTCAAGAAAATTAGAGATATCAAGGGAACATTTCATGCAAAGCTCGGCTCGATAAAGGACAGAAATGGTATGGACCTAACAGAAGCAGAAGATATTAAGAAAAGGTGGCAAGAATACACAGAAGAACTGTACAAAAAAGAGCTTCATGACAAAGATAATCACGATGGCATGATCACTGACCTAGAGCCAGACATCTTGGAATGTGAAGTCAAGTGGGCCTTAGAGAGCATCATTACGAACAAAGCTAGTGGAGGAGATGGAATTCCAATTGAGCTATTTCAAATCCTGAAAGATGATGCTGTGAAAGTGCTGCACTCAATATGCCAGCAAATGTGGAAAACTCAGCAGTGGCCACAGGACTAGAAAAGGTCAGTCTTCATTCCAATCCCAAAGAAAGGGAATGCCAAAGAATGCTCCAACTACCACACAATTGCACTTATCTCACACGCTAGTAAAGTCATGCTCAAAATTCTCCACCTTGATAGCATTGTAAAAAGCAGAGACATTACTTTGCCAACAAAGGTCCGTCTAGTCAAGGCTATGGTTTTTCCCGTGGTCATGTATGGATGTGAGAGTTGGACTGTGAAGAAAGCTGATCGCCGAAGAATTGATGCTTTTGAATTGTGGTGCTGGAGAAGACTCTTGAGAGTCCCTTGGACTGCAAGGAGATCCAACCAGTCCATTCTAAAGGAGACCAGTCCTGGGTGTTCATTGGAAGGACTGATGCTAAAGCTGAAACTCCAGTACTTTGGCCACCTCATGCGATGAGTTGACTCACTGGAAAAGACTCTGATGCTGGGAAAGGTTAGGGGCAGGAGGAGACGGGGTCAAAAGAGAATGAGATGGCTGGATGGCATCACCGACTCAATGGACATGAGTTTGAGTGAACTCCGGGAGTTGGTGATGGACAGGGAGGCCTGGTGTGCTGTGATTCATGGGGTCGCAAAGAGTCGGTCACGACTGAGCGACTGAACTGAACTGAACTCAACTGAACTGAACTGATATCCCCCTATAAACACACACCTAAAAGGGATCTGTTAGGTGACATAAATACCTCATGCCCTGTTTGAAGAGGTGAGGGAAAAAAAAACTGTCTCCCACAGGTCTGAGGTTTGTATTTCAGGAGGCAGATTGTTGCATGAATGTCACAGTTGTTTTAAGTTGTGCAATCAGTCTCATTCTTTTGAAGTGGTCAAAAATTAGATCACTGTGTAAAATATCTACAAACTCCAGCACATAATATCTTACTCTAAAAGTTGATGGAAACTTTGAATACGGGTATTATCTGAATGGTCATGATCCAGGGTATAAGCTCTAGTCTAGTGAGAAAAAAAAATTATCCTTTGTCACTGGCTCCCATCTCATGTGATTGGAAGCACCATGGCACCAGGTCTGATCTCAAAGTTTTAAGCTTAGAAGAGTGTGACTGTCAAGTCACTTGACTTGTTTCCATTGAAAATTGTTTTACTACAGATGCACACACTGTGTTTGGAGTTGGAGTAGTTCTACAAAGCAACTCCATGTATATTTCAAAACTGTAATTGACAATGAAGTCACTACTTGAGGAGCAGTGCCATAGAGGATTTGGGGATCTTGATAAGCAGGCCCCATACTGTGTAAGTCTCCTTCCTGATTGAGAATAATTCATAAACCTGTATTACTTTATCTATCAAAAATTGATGCTCATGCTACCAAGAAAAGCTTCGTATCTTCCATTTCACCCTGTGAAAATTTGCTTTAAAAGGTGGGGGACAGGCCATAAAGAGTGAGAGAAAGAGGAGAGGCAAATATGAAAGCTAAAATTTACAAATTTAGCATTGAGAATTTAATCTTCTCTTGCATGGAATTAAAAGTCAGTCAACAGACCTTCAAAAATACACTTCTCAGCACTCCTTTCTTTTCCATTCTACTTGCTATTTCCCCTTCAAATCTCCATTTATCAATCGTGGAATTCACTCAGTCATGTCCAACTCTTTGTGACCCCATGGACTATACAGTCCAGGGAATTCTCCAGGCCAGTATACTGGAGTGGTAGGCTTTCCCTTCTCCAGGAGACCTTCCCAACCCAGGGACTGAGCCCAGGTCTCCCTCATTTCAGGCAGATTCTTTACCAGCTGAGCCACAAGGGAAGCCCATTTATCAATAGAACCATGTTGCAACAACCTAATTCAGCAGTGCTCACCTAATACATACCTAATTCATGAGTGGTCACCTCTGTTTTTGTATTAGAATCACTTGAGTAGTGTTTATCAAAAGTCCCGTCTCAGACCAGCTGAATCTCTGGGTGGAACCTGAGTGGTTTGTTTGTTTCCCCTGGAGACCCTTGAAGCGTGGTGATTGACAACCATTGACCTGCAGATGTTTTGTCTCCATTTTCTCCCACACTTTAATCCACCATCAGTAAGTTGGGCTAAAATATAGATTTAATGATTCCTTTTCATTCTTCAAAACCCTTCATTGTCTCCTGGTATCTTTAGGGTGAAGTTAAATCAGATCTATCTGCCATTCCAAACCTTCTGTGACACTCTCCTTGAATGTTCTTCCCAGGGAACTTTTCTTTTCGGTAGAGTCTGTCTATTAACCATTCTTCCAGCCTTTCGTTTCTGAATCTCTGGCCACTTCCTTCTTGTCCCCACTGACCAAGTCCTGTGTTGAACTCTTAACCTCCTTCTCTTCGCTCTTCTCCCAGCTCTATCTAGGATGCAGAAAGGGCTTTTCTCAATGAGCTCCTATGGACTTTATCATCTGCCACAGGTTCTTGTACTGTGAATTCTCATTCCATGTGCTGCCTGCAGGTCACTAAAAGCCATAACTGCTTCTCAAGGTAGAGGCCAAGTAGTCATTACTCCTTGACTGCTGGATATTGATACCTTTATTGACTATGACTTCTTAAATCCTGGTAATGGATTAAACAATGTAACATCCACTTTGAAGATGTGTTTTAATAGTTAGAAAACATTGATGACTTCAAGACCCAGACTTGTAGATTTCATTTCCAACACCACTTGACAGTGAGGTAAAGAATGTGGATTTAAGAAACAGATTGATTTTCTTTCTGGACATGTCTGCATAGATACACTGGTACTGCCATTCACATTTAAATTAGTGCATCCAATATGAGAAGTTTGGAAATTTGGTGATCTTCTTAGGCCATATTATCTGACACCTGCTCTTTTTCTGTGAGTCTCAGATTCAGTATCTTTAAAGGAAATCTAGAAACTGAAGTAATCTGGGAAGTAATCTGACTATAAAATTTTTCCAATTTTAATTTTCATCACTTGCAGTCATCATGTCCATATCTGACTCACCAGCAACACTTTTAGGAACATCAGGTCTTTCCAAAGCATTTAATTTCATTTTCATAAAAATACTCTTTCTGTATATACTATTTCCCAGCTTAAATAATACCTAATTAAGTTACATAATTATAACATCCAGAACAACTAGCATAAACATGTTAGAGGAAAAAACACAGTTGACTACTTGTAGGAACAAGTGAATGTGGGAAAGATCTCCCATGTTTGGGCATCGGTCCTGTTGGCCAATAGGAATGCCGATGAGCAAGGGAAGTTGGTTAAAAGACCAATTTCTAGGATGTGATGTCACACAGACCTGAATTTGAATTCTCATTCTAATGCAATTTGGCTGTGGCACTTATGCAGCTTCTTGAGTTTCCTTCTTCTCTTTGAAAACACAAAAATATCAAATGTCTAGGATCATGAAATAAATTCATCTATGAACAGTACCTAGCCGAGCGCCTGTCTGCCTCTCCCATGACTCCAAAAAAATGTTGCTGCTGTTTCTTTCCCTCTTGACTTAGTGAATCTAAGTTCCTTTTTCCACTTTGATGTCACTCTGGAACATTTAACTAAGGAAAGCATTAGATTCCAGGGTGTTAAGACCAGAGCTCTAAAACCAAGTAGATGTAAGTTCTAATCCTGTCTCTGCCAGTTTCTAGAAGAATGCCCTGTGGAAAAGTTGCCTAACTTGACTTTTTTTTTTTTTTTTTTTACTTTTCTTTGTTTTATCATTATTTTGTTAATAACCTGATTTTTCTAGTCTGTAAAATGGGTGATAATGACACAGACCTCACAGACCCCTGAGAATATGTGGCAATCAATGAACATACCTTTCATATTATAAGTGCCCAGTAATTATTGTTTATGTTACCATATTATTAGATACAGGACACTTAGATGCCTTGTGATTCATTAGGCACAATAAAATGCCGACTTGATCTGCATATTCTTTTTTTAAAATTCATTTTATTGAAGTATAATTGATTTACCGTGTTGGTTTCTGGCATACAGCAAAGTGATTCAGATATATTATTTTTGATATTCCTTTCTATTATGGTTTATCACAGGATTCTGAATATAGTTCCCTGTGCTATATGGGAGGATCTCGTTGTTTATCCATCCTATATATGATCGTTTGCGTCTGCTAATCCCAAACTCCCAGTCCTTCCCTACTCCCTCCCCGTTGGCAACCACAAGTCTATCCTCTGTGTATCTGTTTCCTAGGTAGGTTCATCTGTGTCATATTTTGGATTCCGCATATAGGTGATCTCATGCAGTATTTGTCTTCCTCTTTCTGACTTTACCTGAGGACTCTAACAGTTAGAGCAAAGACATTGCTCCATTGGTGATCCCAGAAGGCATATTACACATCAGGCTATGTGCAAAGGGAGTGAAGAAACCAAAATAAACTCAGATCCACTCCTTCATCTTCTCTTGAATTTTGGAGGCACTTCTAATTCTGTCAGTAGACTCTGGTGAAATGTAGAGGGACCGAGAGACTAAAGAGGATATGAAACAGACTCTTTTTTGTTCCCAATTAAGTTAGTGTGAGTGTTTGTTTCTCAAGGAAAAATTAGGCCACTGGACTCTCAAGGAATGAATATGTCTTTATTTAGCATTTCCTGTTCATTGGAAGGACTGATGCTAAAGCTGAAACTGCAATACTTTGGCCACCTCATGCGACGAGTTGACTCACTGGAAAAGACTCTGATGTTGGGAGGGATTGGGGGCAGGAGGAGAAGGGGACAACAGAGGATGAGGTGGCTGGATGGCATCACCGACTCGATGGACATGAGTTTGAGTGAACTCTGGGAGTTGGTAATGGACAGGGAGGCCTGGCGTGCTGTGATTCATGGGGTCGCAGAGAGTCGGACACGACTGAGCGACTGAACCGAACTGAACCGAACCGACAGTCTATCATGTGGAACTCGGCTCTGGGCAGGACAGGACATAGACCTAAAAGAGAGAGCATAGAGCCCATCTTGAAGAGATAGCTGGCATCTAAGCTGAACAGACCAAGTGCTTTAGGAGTCTGGAGAGAAAAGGGGTCATGTCTGGTGTTTATTAGGTAAAATAGCAAAGATGCAGTGACATTTGAGCTGGACGTAGGATATAGTTGGTATATCTCTTGCTGGGGGATGAAGAGTGAGGGGTGATGGTGAGCATGACTGCCAGGCATGATGTTGTAGGTGAAGTCACAGTGCTGGGAAATTATGGGGCCAGTTGAGAAATAATAAGCCTTTGAGGGATGGTAAGCTGTTAGAATACCTTCAAGATCAGTATTTGTATTTTAATTCAAGCTGGAAGTATTTGGCACAGGTTTTCAAGAACCTTAGAGACTGCCATAGGAATTGATTGAATATTATGGTTTAAAAGCAGAAATATTTTTTACAAATGAAGCACATCATCAAACATTAATATATAAAAGTAACAGATAAAAGTAGACCTACTTTGGCTGACACTGGAAATAGGTGTATGGAACTCTGCTTATTACTCAACCTTACTCATTGTTTTCCTTTTTTAAAATAATTTATTGGAGTATAGTTGATTTACAGTGTTGTGTCAGTTTCAGCTATACAGCAAAGTGATTGTTACATTAATATATGCCCATGTAGTCATTCTTTTTCAGAATCTTTTTCAGATTCTTTACCCATACAGGTTATCATATATGGGTATCATGTAGAGTTCCCTTGGTATACAGTAGGTCCTTGTTGATTTTCTATGTTACATGTAGCAGTGTGTATATGTTAATCCTAAACTCCTAATTTATTCCTCCTACTCTATCCCCTTTAGTAACCATGTTTGTTTTTGAAATCTGTTTCTGTTTGGTAAACAAGTTCATTTGTAAAAGTTAGATTCCACATATGAGTGATATACAGTATTTGTCTTTCTCTGTCTGACTTATTACACTTAGAGTGATCATCTCTAGGTCCATCCGTGTTGATGCAAATGGTATATCTTCTTTACCTGTTCGTCTGTCAGTGGACATTTAGGTTGCCTCCATGTCCTGGATATTGTAAAAGTGCTGCAACAAACATTGAGGTGCATGTATTTTTTTTGAAGTGTGATTTTTCTCCAGATATATGCCATGGAGTGGGATTGCTGAATGATATGGTCATTCTGTACATAGAATTATTGAACCCTAGGGTTCCACAGAACCATGGGTTTTGAGGAAACAGCCTGGGCTTATTATAAAGTAGTTATGGTTTCAATTCTGCTTCTGTTAACCCAGACCCAAAAAATTCTCAAAGATTAATTTCTGAGGACTGTGAGCTCACAATCAATAATAACAAACTACAGAAAGTGTAAAGTGGTACCAATCACTTTGAAAAGCAATTTGTCATTAACTAGTAAAATTGAATAAGTACATAACCAATGACCCAGTATTTATGATCCTAGATGTGTATACCTTAGGGCTTCCCAGGTGGCGCTAATGGTAAAGAACCCACCTGTCAATGTAGGAGATCCCTGAGTCAGGAAGATTCCCCTGGAGGAGGGCATGGCAACCCACTCCAGTATTCTTGCCTGGAGAATCCCATGAACTAGGAGCCTGGCAGGCTACAGTCCATAGGGTCACACAGAATTGGACACGACTGAAGCGACTTATCACACATGCATGCACATACCTTAAGATCTTGCCTCCGTGTACCAGGAGTAGGGTTAAATGAGAATTACTAAACTAGAACAGAGGATGCCTTTGGAGAGCTAGTCAAGGAAGGGCCCCTTGCAAAGCTGCCTGTAACTTTCATTCTTCAGCTGACTGGTTATGTGGGTTTTTCTTTTATGATTTTTCTTTCACTTTTTTTTTCCCTTGGCTGTGCTACACAACATGCAGGATCTTAGTTCCTTGACCAGGGTTATAAAACCCAACAGAAGCATGGAGTCTTAACCACAGGACCACCAGCAAAGTCCCTGATAAGTGCTTTTTAAAAGGAAAATAGAAACTTTAAAAGTTCTCAGAGACAGGATATTTGATAGGATTCAAGTGTGAAACTTTCTGGGAGAGAGTCTCAGGGAAATAATGAAGAAGAAAAAAGTAATAAAAAAATTCACACCTCTCATCACAAGAAAAAATTATAACTATGAATGGTGATAGATGTTATCTTAATATGGTGATCATTTCTCAATATATGTATCGAGTCATTGTACACCTGAAACTAATACAGTGTTACATGTCAAATATTACCTCAATTAAAATAAAAAGGACTGACACCAAAGCTGCATGCCTGAGTGGTTAGGATAATCTTGATATCTTAAAACCGAATTAAGGAGATCAAGGAAGTTTATTACTCACATCTCTGCCATGAGTACCTAGTTGCAGTGACAGATACATTACACGTTCTTGGTAAATGTTTGTTGTGCTGTTGTGGTGCGGAAATTGTGAGACTTAGAAATGGAAATGTTTGGGTTAGATGCAGATAGGCACAATCAATGAGTATTAAGTGTAAAAAGAGTGGTAGAAGTCCTGATAGTGATGAAGAGCACAGGAAGGAAAGGAATGTGAGATCTGAAAATGGAAAAGCCTGTTTTTGTGATGGGTTGAAACAGTGAGGAACAAAAAGGCTTGAACAAAGAAATGAGAGAGGCCAAAAGGAAGATGCTGAAGAAAGAGAAGGTGTTTGGTACTGTCCAATGGTTCAATGTTAAGAGGAGAGAACTATAATTAAATAATGGGATTGGAAGGTTGTTGGTGATTTTGTACAGAGAGATTTTATTCATTAGCAAGAGGATTAGCAAGAGAAGCCATATTGCCAAGGACTCAAAGATGAATTAGTGTTAATTATATAATGAGCTTCCCTGGTGGCTCAGATGGTAAAACATCTGCCTACAATGTGGGAGACCTGGGTTCGATCCCTGGGTTGTGAAGATCTCCTGGAGAAGGAAATGGCAATCCACTCCAGTATTCTTGCTTGGAGAGTCCCACGGACAGAGGAGCCTGGTGGGCTACAGTCCATGGGTTCGCAAAGAATCGGACACGACTGAGGAACTTCACTTTCACTTTATATGGAAGTAGGAGAGTCCCAGGGACAGCGGAGCCTGGTGGGCAGCCGTCTATGGGGTCGCACCGAGTCGGACACGACTGAAGCGACTTAGTAGCAGTAGCAGTAGCAGCAGTCAGACTAACCTAAACCAATCCGTCAAAATGTTTGATGTTCACAGAATAATTATAAAATAGTAATCATTTATTGTTTCCTATGCACTCAGCCTGTTAATTACTGTACATGAACTGATTTCATTCTAATAGTAGATTATTTTATCCCCATTTGACAGCTGAGAAAACTAAGGCACACATGTTTAGAATCTTGCCACAGGTAACACTGCTAGTAACTAGAGTTGTTGGGATACACACCAATTAACTAGTCTACCACACTTAGAAATAGACATCCCTTGCAAAGAGTGCTAGGTACAAAAGTGGAAGAAAAGATTGTTTTGTTTTTGTTTGTGTGGGGTTTTTTTGGAGGGGGAGCGGTTTAGGTTTAAGAAATACCTGAGTATGATGGTAGACAGAAAACAGGACACCAGGAGAAAACAAGAACCTGAATCTTACAGGAAGGATCATCTTCCCCTTCACATGGTTCCCAGATCGTTGGGAAGGTGAAATAAAGGAAAAAGAAGAGAAAATTGGTAGATCAGGTAGTAATAGATGTCAGAGATTGTCCCCTAAGGTTTAGTGGCAGTGGAGCAGAACTCTGCTGCTCCCATTGCATCGGCAGTCTGCATGTTTTCTGGTGAGCCACTCTCAGACTGATCTTGAGCCTTAAAATAAACTCAGTGAAGGAACTGGGCTTGAAAGGGGACATACTTTAAAGTATCTACATAGTTCATTTGATGGATCGATGAATGGACAGACTGAGAGATGGACAGTTGTTTGATGGAAAATGAATGAAATAATGAACTAATGAGTTACTGGGCACAGACTAATGACCAAATATTTATCGAGCCCTTTCTTAAAGTAGTGACTAACAGTCTAAACTCTGGAGTCAGACTGTCTGGATATGGATATATATCCTTGCCGCTCACAAGTTGTATGTCGCTGGGAAAGTCATTCATTTTCTCTGTAGCTCACCGTATATAAGGTGGAGCTGCTACTAACAGTGCTTCCTTGCATTCGAGCTTCTACGCAAACCACCACAAGCTAACTGGTTGGAAACAAGAGAGTGTGTTCTCTCACTCTTCTGGAGGCCAGAGGTCCAGAATCAAGGTGTTCTCCATGCTACACCCTCTCCAAAGGCTCTAGGGAATAGTTCTTCTTTGCCTCTTCCAGCTTCTGGTAACTCCTGGCCTTCCTGGTCTCGTGGCAACATTACTCCAGTTTCTTTCTCCACCTTTATGTGGTCTCCCTTATGTATCTCTGTGTCTTCTCTTTATTTAACATAGTTGACATACAGCATTATATTAGTTTCAGATGTACAACATAATGATTTGATATTTGTATATCTTCTCTTCTTATACAGACATCAATTTTTGGATTTGAGGTTCATTCTAATCTAGTATGACCTCATCTTAAATAATTTTATCTGCAAAAGCCCTATTTCCAGATAAGGTCATGTTCTGAGTTTCAAAGTGAACATGAATTTAGAGGGACATTATTCAACCCACTCTACTATTTCATGGAAATATTATATGGACTAGGTTAATATAAGAACTTATACAATTGGGGTTTCCCTGGAGGCTCAGAGGGTAAAGAATCTGCCTTCAATGCAAGAGACCTGGGTTCAATATCTGGGTGGGGAAGATCCCCTGGAGGAGGGAATGGCTACTCACTCCAATATACTTGCCTGGAGAATCCCATGGACAGAGGAGCCTGGTGGACTCCAGTCCATGGAGTCACAAAGAGTTGGACACTAACACACACACACACACACTACACACTTATACAATTAGTACATATTATATTAAGTGTGACTAATGATATAAGTCAGTGCCAGTAATATAATTAAGTTAATCTAAATGCTTGTCGGATGCTGATTGCAGCCATGAAATTAAAAGATGCTTATTCCTTGGAAGGAAAGTTATGACCAACCTAGATAGTATATTAAAAAGCAGAGACATTCCTTTGCCAACCAAGGTCCGTCTAGTCAAGGCTATGGTTTTTCCAGTGGTCATGTATGGATGTGAGAGTTGGACTGTGAAGAAAGCTGATCGCCGAAGAATCGATGCTTTTGAACTGTGGTGTTGGAGAAGACTCTTGAGAGTCCCCTGGACTGCAAGGAGATCCAACCAGTTCATCCTAAAGATCAATCCTGGGTGTTTATTGGACGGACTGATGTTGAAGCTGAAGCTCCAATACTTTGGCCAGCTGATGCGAAGAGCTGACTCCTTTTAAAAGACCCTGATGCTGGGAAAGATTGAGGGCAGGAGGAGAAGGGGATGACAGAGGATGAGATGGTTGGATGGCATCACTAACTCAATGGACACGGATTTGGGTGGACTCTGGGAGTTGATGATGAACAGGGAGGCCTGGTGTGCTGTGATTCATGGGGTCGCAAAGAGTCAGACCCGACTGAGCCACTGAACTGAACTGAAGTGCTTGTAATGGTGTCTAGCACATTAAGTTATAAAGTATTAGTTATTACTGAGATTAGTACTTGGAAAAAAAAATTTTAATCACTGCTTTCTGTTGAATAATACTCAGTACAGGTGAAAATTCTGAGTAAGTTTAATTCCTAACAATGCTTGTCTGTCCTTGAAGCAATTTCCTTGAAAAACATGCATGGTTCATATTTCTTTCTTATCTAGTAAAATTTTATGTAGACAAGACATCAAATAGTGGCAAAAGATACTTACATTTTCCAAATTCCTCCTTCAGATTTTCATCATCTCGGAGGGGCAGGGGAGGAGAAAAAACGCTGACCAACTTGCTCATACTCATTTTGTACCAACTACTCTGTAGAGGATGGCCTCCTCAGTATAACGTTCCATGTGACAGCACTCAGCCTCTCATAGGACCTAATCTCCTTCCAGAGTAACTTGTCTACAATTGGCTTTATAGAGACATTGTTTGGATAGAATGTTTTAGATTAAAAAACAGATCATAGCCTGTGTTAAGAGTAACCCCTAGTTACTTGATGGAATGACAGCTAAGAGATGCAACACATTGTTATTGAGCCTAATATGAAATATTATATGTATTTTAAGAGTAAGGAAGTAACCAATATATAGGTATTATAGACAGAATTGGAAAAAGAAAGAAGTGAGGACTCCACTCTTCACCCTGCCAGTGAAGCAGCACAATTTGGGAATGTATAAGATGAGATGAAGGCAAGTGAGTCTTAACTGGTGTCACATCTGTTTTGTTTCCCACCATACAGCTGGATGTTGGCAGGACTAGAACAATGTCAATAGGCAACTAATATTTGTGGAAGAAAGACATTGCTGCGTGGCTTGCAGGTGGCTGAGACTAGAAGGACGAACTTCTCAATTCTTATCTGTGCGCCGTAATAACTGCATTTCCTAAGTTGTCATGTTTCTTGAGGGCAGTCTTTACTTCCTTCTTCTTGCTCTTTCTTCATATTTTTCTCTCTTTCTCTTCCTAGACTTTTTCTCTGAAGTACAAACAGTGGCTGGTTATTATTATTGGTGTGTTGGACATGTCTGTGTATAACAGAGAGCTGGGAAAAATGAAAAAAAGAAATTAAATAATTTCTTTTTCTCTTCCCTTCTCTTTTTCCTAAAGTTCTCAGGTGATAAATTAACCACCTAGGAGAATTATTTGATACCAGGGTATATTGGGTGAAATAGATATAAGGAGGGTATCCACCAGAGAATTCTTTATCCTTAGAGCAGATATTCTTAGACATGAATCTGTGAGTCAGCTTTGTGATCCTGAGTCTGAAATAGTGTGCAAATTGTGTTTTCGTATGCATTTTTATGTACATACATGTTTATATTGCATGCATGAAGATTTATATTTATATTGCATATATGCAGATTTGTGTATGCATATTTGATGTCTGTATGAAAATGTGTGTGTATGCAGATCTGATGTACATAAGCATACTTGATCTATGTATGTATATATGTGTGATTATTGAAGGAAATTAACTGATTCATAACTTTTGTTAATCTCAAAAAAATCTGAACACCAAATAGGTAGGCAACCACTAAATTAGAAGATTTTGTTTATACTGTCTGTATTTTGTTTTGCTTTAAAAGTTCTAGTGGGAAAATTCTGAGAAAATGTGAGAGAAAAATGGACAGTATAAAGAATCGCCAAACCTTTTTAGATCTAGAATCAATTCAGGGGCTTTCCTTGAATTCTGACATCTTTTTTTAAAACTTCTCTAACTGCTGTTTTTGTGTATTCAAAGTCAGGGTTTGGGGTGCCTACTTAATTCGCTGCTGTTATCTCTGGCCATTGAAATAATCCAGGCAGGCTGATGTCATTTGTTCCCAGGACAGCATCAGAGCCCTTCTGGGCAAATTCACTAATAAGTCACTGAGCAGGCACAAAGAAGATGATGTTTTATCATACAGTGATCCATCCTTGCATAGCTAATTTGTTTCTAACTGAACTTACAAACCCAACAAAACTAACCTTCTCCAAGTACCAAATTGCTTTAAAGACTGAACTTTATGTTTCATTACATTCCTGGAAACTTTAGTTTGTCCTTTGTCTGATTTGAACCAAATCTGTTTTTTACTCTTACTTAACTCTCTGCCCTGATTAAATTATCTGCATGCTTGACTCAAATCCCAGTTTTACTTTAGCAATACCTACATGTGTTCCCAGACACCAAACTTATGGCTTAGCTTATGCTCTCTGCTGCTCCGCTTTGTATCATAGCAAATTCTCAACGTAGATAGCTCTTGTGTTTTTGTTGTTGTTAATGAAGCGTCCTGTATTGTTCCAGGAAATATTTTAATTAAGCAGTTTGTGTTTAGTTGTTCAGTCATGTCCGACTCTTTGCAACCCCATGGACTGCAGCCCTCCAGGCTTCTTTGGCCATGGGGATTCTCCAGGCAAGAATACTGGAGTGGGTTGCCATGCCCTCCTCAATTAATCAGTTATTTCCACACAGTTTACTTAGTTGTTGATTAATCCATTCACAAATCATTTATAGGCACCTGCTACCAGTTGTAGGGGAAACAGAAGGATGAATGTTAAACTTATAGTCATTACCTTGTGCTCGGTCAAGGCATATGGCAATGCCATATTTTGCATATGGCAATGCAAAATATGAAAGCCTTTTGAGATGCACAATCCTTGAACAAATTGATTTACTATTTTTTTAGAGCAGTGGTTCTCAACTGGAGAGGTTTTAGCCTTTCACCCTGGGAAACTTGGCTTCATGAAGACTTTTTTAGTTGTCTCAAATAGGAGATTCCACTGGTGCCTGATTGGTAGATGCTGGGAATGCTGGTGAACATGGACACTGGACAGGATTGTTCCTTACATCAAAAAATTATCTGGATCAAAATGCCAGTACTGCTGAGATTAAGAAACCCTAATTTAGAAGAAGCAGGACTCTTTCAGAGAGAGACATACTAATGTGCATGGAAAGGGAGGAGACCCTAGAGGCACTGCTCTTTCATTTAGGTCTTGAGCAAGTCAACTCTGAACTGACCCACACCAAAATCGGAGATTCTTCTGAGGGACAGAATTCTCTTCATCTCAAGTACATTTCCATGGTCAAATTAGTGTTCCTCAAGGATTGGCATCTTAGTGACTTTCCATTTGTCTACCCCTTAATACAGCTCTGCCTGTTATTAAAGAGCTTACAATTTAGGGAAGACAGAGGACAGGTACACCAGAAACTATGGTGCTGGGTGGTAAATACCAAGAGGGCTCAATGAAATGAGTGCCTTGGGAGCATGAGCAATTAAGCTCTGCCTGGAGGTCTGGGAAGCCTTTACAGATCAGGTGGCAAGTGAGTGGGAGTTTGAAGGAGGTAGTAGCCAAATGCCTGAAGGAAGACACTTAGCTCTTTTAAGCCATATCCTGCATGATTGCATTTATAACCAGTGATGTTTTCAGCAGCTCTTTCAAGAAAATCTCCTTCTGTATTATTTTACATGAAACAAGATTCCCTTACAAATTGTGCAGACTCAACTTGGCAGTCTTTCTTATTACTTTTTTTCTATTAAAAAATTTCAGTAACAGATGATTTCAGCTGTGTAATTGTAGGTATTAGAGTTTAGCAATAGTTTAGAGTTGGAAGCTTCCAGTGAGTGAATTATAGACTTGGCTTTTGATGTTCAAAAAAGGTGGACGTATTTCTTTATTTGTACAGGCTAATGCTTCTAATAAAGTTGTCCACAGGTTATGGACTTAGCTTTAAAATATATGGAAAGTATGCTTCACAAACTGTAGACATTTATAAATGAATGTTTTTCAAGTACAGTCAATGTTCCAACACATGACTATGACCTGCAGGAAAATTGAAGAGAACATCATTAACCACAAATTCCTGTTAAACTAGTATAACAGCATTAAATGTACTTATGAAACTATTAATTGAAAAATTGGCCATAGTTATATACAAAAGAATGGGGTAAATGTTAAATCTCTTTTTTAAAAATTATATGAGTTTCAGATGTAGTATTGTAGTTCAACATCTGTATAATTAAATTTATGATTAAAGAGAGCAGTGAGGTTTATTGTAATGTAACTACCAGAAAGTGTTAGGATTTTTCTTAACTCTCATGAAATTGTACGTGTCTACACATCCTGGGAAATATTCTCCTTCAGTTTGGAATCACTTATGGCATCACAGAAGGGGTAATTTTATACACTTGAAACTAACTTTTGAAGAATTTGTTCTTTTCCTGGTGACTTCATGAAGACCTTATATTAGTGTTTTTATGTTAGAAATAAAATAGTTCAGTTGAAAAAAATCTTGGTTTTACTCTCTTTTTAAATCATTTGAACAATAATCTGGTAGTTAGAAACAGGCATATTTGTTTCCTTGTTTTAACCAAATGTTTTTTCTTTTTTATTCAGTCTGATGCCAACGCGAGTTACTTAAGAGCAGCTCGAGCTGGACACTTAGAAAAGGCCCTTGACTACATAAAAAATGGAGTTGACATCAACATTTGCAATCAGGTTAGTTGTGTTGATTGTTGTTGTTATTTAAGTTTTCAGTTAAACATTTTTAAATCCAGACTTTAAAAGTCCTTAAATCCTCTATTACCAAATTATTACCAAGACTTTCTCTTTTTGCCAGTGTTTTCTATTAAATGTCACCAACTTGAATGATCAAGTTATTCTTCGCTTTGTTAGAGGAGCATTCAGAAATGTAGATATGTGTCCTTTAACAATTAATTCCTAAAATATTGTACATAATGACATCAGAACAACCCACCTAATTGCAACAAGTACTTTTCTTCCTAATTCAGGCGCCTGCATTGCACACATGCAAATGGTTGTTGGTAGGGTATTCTCTTCAGAGTTCTTAGTAGACTGTCTACTGCTCTATTTTCATCCTGCTGAGTAAAGCTTTCCCTTCACTTAATCAGAATGGGTTGAACGCTCTCCACCTTGCTTCCAAAGAGGGCCACGTAGAAGTTGTTTCTGAACTGCTCCAGAGAGAAGCCAATGTGGATGCAGCTACAAAGGTCAGTGTCACACATTTCGTGCTTTTTGTATCAGTTGCCCTGATACAAAATCAGTGAGAATTCAGTGAGAATTCAGCCCTCAGTAAGAATCCAGGCATGCATCTCATGAAATACTCATCAACATTGTTCTCCTGGGGAACTTACAGAGGGATTTAATATTTTGTAAAATGTTAAAAGCAGAGAGAAAGATGGGTGAACTGATTTATCTTGTTTCTCGTTTCACAGAAAGGAAACACAGCATTGCATATAGCATCTTTGGCAGGGCAAGCAGAGGTGGTAAAGGTCTTGGTTACAAATGGAGCCAATGTCAACGCCCAATCCCAGGTAAACCTATATCTCAGATGCCAAGAAATGCTGTGATCGTGATTCACAAATAATGTTCTAGGTCGGGTGCTTGTTTGTTGCTTGTGTCTTCTAAGACAATAATGTTTAAGAGCTGTATTATCATCAAGGAAAAACCCAGGACATTGGGCAGGGCCAATGTAGCAAGGACTGTGAAGAAGTACCCTTTGCCCTTAAAAGCAGCAAAAATCCATTCACCAAGCCACTTAGGTGGCCACTTAGGTCCTGTCCTTTTATTTGTATTTTCCAGTAACTTTTTTTAAATGAATGCACAGGCAGACCTTGGAGATATATGGGTTCACTTCCTGGCCACCCTAATAAAGCACTGTTGCAATAAAAAAAAAAAGTCTGCAAACAGTAAATGTTGGACAGCATGTAGAGAAAAGGGAACACTCATACGTTGTTGATGGGAATGTAAATTTGTGCACCATTATGGAGAACTGCATGAAGGTTCCTTAAAAAACTGGAAGTAGAATGACCATATGATCTGGCAGGGCCACTCCTATACCCAGAGAACACCATAATTCAAAAAGATACATGTACCCTAGATAGTATATTAAAAAACAGAGATATTACTTTGCCAACAAAGGTCCGTCTAGTCAAGGCTATGGTTTTTCCCGTGGTCATGTATGGATGTGAGAGTTGGACTGTGAAGAAAGCTGATCGCCAATGAATTTATGCTTTTGAACTGTGGTGTTGGAGAAGACTCTTGAGAGTCCCTTGGACTGCAAGGAGATCCAACCAGTCCAGTCTAAAGGAGACCAGTCCTGGGTGTTCATTGGAAGGACTGATGCTAAAGCTGAAACTCCAATACTTTGACCACCTCATGCAAAGAGTTGACTCACTGGAAAAAGACTCTGATGCTGGGAAGGATTGGGGGCGGGAGGAGAAGGGGGAAACAGAGAATGAGATGGCTGGATGGCATCACCGACTCAATGGACATGAGTTTGAGTGACCTCTGGGAGTTGGTGTTGGACAGGGAGGCCTGGAGTGCTGTGATTCATGGGGTCGCAAAGAGCCGGACACGACTGAGCGACTGAACTGAACTGAAGTGAGTGTTCATTCCAGCACTGTTTACAATAGCCAAGACATGAAAGCAACCTGAATGCCATTCCACAGAGGAAACGATAAATAAGATGTGGTGTCCACACGTACATGCATACAATGGAATACTACTCAGTCAAAAATAATGAAGTAATGCCATGTGCAACAACATGGATGGAACTAGAGATTATCACCCTAAGTGAGGTAAGTCAGACAGAGAAAGACAAATGCTCTTTATCACTTATATGTGAAATCTTCAAAAAAAATGATACAAATGAACTTACTTACAAAACAGAAACAGACTCAGACTTTAAAACAAACTTATGAAAACCAATGGAAAAAGGTGGGGAGCAGGGGGATAAATTGGAGTTCCCAGGTGGCTCAGTTGGTAAAAAATCCGCCTGCCAATGGAGAAGACTAGGGTTCTATCCCTGGGTTGGAAAGATCCCCTGGAGTAGGAAATGGCAATCCATTCCAGTATTCTTACCTAGAGAATTTCATGGACAGAGGAGCCTGGCGGGCTGCCATCAACGGGTTGCAAAAAGTTGGACATGACTGAGCAACTGAGCATGCAGGAGAAAGCACTACTATATATAAAATAGATAAACAAGGACCTACGGTATAGCACAGGGAACTCTTGTCAATATTGTGTAATAATCTATACAACAAAAAAATCTGAACAGGTATGAACTTACGTATATGCATAACTGAAATCATTTTGCTATACACCTGAAACTAACATGACATTGTAAATCAACTGTGCTTCAATATAAAACATAAATTTAAAAGAGTTATATTCATTGAATGGGCTTCCCAGGTGGCACTAATGGTAAAGAACCTGCTCACCAATGCATGAGACTTAAGAGACACAGGTTCTATCCCTCAGTCAGGAAAATCTCCTGGAAGAGGGCATGGCAACCCACTCCAGTATTCTTGCCTGGAGAAGCTCGTGAATAGAGGAGCCTGGTGGGTTATAGTCCATAGGACTGCAAAGAGTCGGACATGACTGAACCAATTTAGCACACACACATAAATATTCATTGAATAGATATATTATTCCAGATTATTTAGTTTCATATATATCCTCATTTGCAATCCTCTATGAACATCTATTTCTGCTTCATTGACTATGCCAAAGCCTTTGACTGTGTGGATCACAATAAACTGTGGAACATTCTGAAAGAGATGGGAATCCCAGACCACCTGACCTGCCTCTTGAGAAACCTGTATGCAGGTCAGGAAGCAACAGTTAGAACCGGTCATGGAACAACAGACTGGTTCCAAATAGGAAAAGGAGTGCGTCAAGGTTGTATATTGTCACCTTGCTTATTTAACTTATATGCAGAGTACATCATGAGGAACGCTGGGCTGGAAGAAGCACAAGCTGGAATCAAGATTGCTGGGAGAAATATCAATAACCTCAGATATGCAGATGACACTACCCTTATGGCAGAAAGTGAAGAGGAACTCAAAAGCCTCTTGATGAAAGTGAAAGAGGAGAGTGAAAAGGTTGGCTTGAAGCTCAACATTCAGAAAACAAAGATCATGGCATCTGGTCCCATCACTTCATGGGAAATAGATGGAAAAACAGTGGAAACAGTGTCAGACTTTGTTTTTTTGGGCTCCAAAATCACTGCAGATGCTGATTGCAGCCATGAAATTAAAAGACGCTTGCTCCTTGGAAGGAAAGTTATGACCAACCTTGATAGTATATTAAAAAGCAGAGACATTACTTTGCCGACCAAGGTCCGTCTAGTCAAGGCAATGGTTTTTCCCGTGGTCATGTATGGATGTGAGAGTTGGACTGTGAAGAAAGCTGATCGCCGAAGAATCGATGCTTTTGAACTGTGGTGTTGGAGAAGACTCTTGAGAGTCCCTTATACTGCAAGGAGATCCAACCAGTCCATTCTAAAGGAGATCAATCCTGGATGTTCATTGGAGGGACTGATGCTAAAGCTGAAACTCCAATACTTTGGCCACCTCATGAGACGAGTTGACTCACTGGAAAAGACTCTGATGCTGGGAAAGGTTGGGGGCGGGAGGAGAAGGGGACGACGGAGAATGAGATGGCTGGATGGCATCACCGACTCTGTGGACATGAGTTTGAGTGTACTCCGGGAGTTGGTGATGGACAGGGAGGCCTGGCGTGCTGTGATTCATGGGGTCGCGGAGAGTCGGACATGACTGAGCGACTGAACTGAACTGAACTGAACTGATGTGTGAAAGGAAGAGGTTTTTCAAAGTAGCCATCTACAAGACTGCTATGTATGGCTCTTAGTGATAAACACAAATGATTGGAGAATCTCTGTAACGTAGAGACTTATTCTATTTTGTGATATTAGCTAAAGTCCAGTATAGTCAATTCCTATTTACTAACCAAGGCATCATTATTGCTCCCTGAAACAGATTAGGGGGAAAAAAAGCAGAAAAAACGTTAAAATCCTGAAAAATTAAAATTTTGGGATTGTTTGGAATGGATATACACCGATCATTCATTCAGAAGATGCTCCTACAAGCTCTCAGAGTCCTGCATGAAGTTCTAACAAAAATACTAATAGAGTCCGTAGCAAAAATCAACAAAGCCAAAAGCTGGTTCTTTGAGAAGGTAAATAAAATTGACAAACCACTAGCCAGACTCATCAAGAAACAAAGGGAGAAGAACCAAATCAATAAAATTAGAAATGAAAATGGAGAGATCACAGCCAACAACACAGAAATACAAAGGATTATTAGAGAATACTATCAGCAATTATATGTCAATAAAATGAATAACCTGGAAGAAATGGACAAATTCCTAGAAAAGTACAACTTTCCAAAACTGAACCAGGAAGAATTAGAAAATCTGAATAGACCTATCACAAGCACGGAACTAGAGGCTGTAATCAGAAATCTCCCAGCAAACAAAAGCCCAGGTCCAGACGGCTTCACAGCTGAATTCTACCAAAAATTTAGAGAGGTGCAAGCCACTCCAGTACTCTTGCCTAGAAAATCCCATGGACGGAGGAGCCTGATAGGCTGCAGTCCATGGGGTCACACAGAGTCGGACACGACTGAAGTGACTTAGCAGCAGCAACACCTATTCTACTCAAACTCTTCCAGAAAATTGCTGAGGAAGGGAAACTTCCAAACTCATTCTATGAGGCCCCATCACCCTAATCCCAAAACCTGGTAAAGACCCCACAAAAAAAGAAAACTACAGACCAATATCACTGATGAACATAGATGCAAAAATCCTGAACAAAATTCTAGCAATCAGAATCCAACAACACATTAAGAAGATCATCATGACCAAGTGGGCTTTATCCCAGGAATGCAAGGATTCTTCAATATCCGCAAATCAATCAATGTAATACACCACATTAACAAACTGAAACATAAAAACCATATGATTATCTCAATAGATGCAGAGAAAGCCTTCGACAAAATTCAACATCCATTTATGATAAAAACCCTCCAGAAAGTGGGAATAGAAGGGACATATCTCAACATAATAAAAGCTATATATGACACACCCACAGCAAACATTATCCTCAATGGTGAAAAACTGAAAGCATTTCCCCTAAAGTCAGGAACAAGACAAGGGTGCCCACTCTCACCACTACTATTCAACATAGTTCTGGAAGTTTTGGCTACAGCAATCAGAGCCGAAAAAGACATAAAAGGAATACAAATTGGAAAAGAAGTAAAACTTTCACTGTTCGCCAATGACATGATCCTCTACACAGAAAACCCTAAAGACTCTACCAGAAAACTACTAGAGCTAATCAATGAATACAGTAAAGTTGCAGGATATAAAATCAACACACAAAAATCCCTTGCATTCCTATACACTAATAATGAGAAAATAGAAAGAGAAATTAAGGAAACTATTCCATTCACTGTTGCAATGAAAAGAATTAAATACTTAGGAATATATCTACCTAAGGAAACAAAAGACTTGTACATAGAAAACTATAAAACACTAGTGAAAGTAATCAAAGAGGACACTAATAGATGGAGAAATATACCGTGTTCGTGGATTGGAAGAATAAATATTGTAAAAATGAGTATACTACCCAAAGTAATTTATACATTCAATGCAATCCCTATCAAGCTACCAACAGTGTTTTTCACAGAACTAGAACAAATAATCTCACAGTTTGTATGGAAATACAAAAAACCTCGAATAGCCAAAGCAATCTTGAGGAAGAAGAAAGGAACTGGGGGAATTAACCTGCCGGACTTCAGGCTCTACTACAAAGCCACAGTCATCAAGACAGTATGGTACTGGCATAAAGACAGAAATATAGATTAATGGAACCAAATAGAAAGCCCAGAGATAAATCCACGCACCTATGGACACCTTATCTTTGACAAAGGAGGCAAGAATATAAAATGGAGAAAAGACAGTCTCTTTAACAAGTGGTGCTGGGAAAACTGGTCAGCCACTTGTAAAAGAATGAAACTAGAACACTTCCTAACACCATACACCAAAATAAACTCAAAATGGATTAGAGAGCTAAATGTAAGACCAGGAACTATAAAACTCCTAGAGGAGAATGTAGGCAAAACACTCTCTGACATAAATTACAGCAGGATCCTCCATGACCCACCTCCCAGAATATTGGAAATAAAAGTAAAAATAAACAAATGGGACCTAATTAAAATCAAAAGCTTCTGCACAGCAAAGGAAACTATAAGCAAGATGAAGAGACAGCCTTCAGAATGGGAGAAAATAATAGCAAATGAAGCAATTGATAAAGGATTAATCTCAAAAATATACAAGCAGCTCCTGCAGCTCAAGTCCAGAAAAATAAATGACCCAATCAAAAAATGGGCCAAAGAACTAAACAGACATTTCTCCAAAGAAGACATAAAGATGGCTAACAAACACATGAAAAAATGCTCAACATCCCTCATAATCTGAGAAATGCAAATCAAAACCACAATGAGATACCATTTCACACCAGTCAGAATGGCTGCTATCCGAAAGTCTACATGCAATAAATGCTGGAGACGGTGTGGAGAGAAGGGAACCCTCTTACACTATTGGTGGGAATGCAAACTAGTACAGCCACTATGGAGAACAGTGTGGAGATTCCTCAAAAAACTAGAAATAGAACTGCCATATGATCCAGTAATCACACTCCTGGGCATACACACCGAGGAAACCAGAATTGAAAGAGACACATGTACCCCAATGTTCATTGCAGCACTGTTTATAATAGCCAGGACATGGAAGCAACCTAGATGTCCATCTGCAGACGAATGGATAAGAAAGCTTTGGTACATATACACTATGGAGTATTACTCAGCCATTAAAAAGAATGCATTTGAATCAGTTCTAATGAGGTGGATGAAACTGGAGCCTATTATACAGAGTGAAGTAAGCCAGAAAGAAAAACACCAATACAGTATACTAACGCATATATATGGAATTTAGAAAGATGGAAATGATACCCCTGTATCAAAAGAGACAGCAAAAGAGACACAGATGTATAGAACAGTCTTTGGGACTCTGTGGGAGTGGGTGAGGGTGGGACGATTTGGGAGAATGGCATTGAAACATGTATGTTGTCGTATGTGAAACGAATCACCAGTTCAGGGTCGATGCATGTTACAGGATGCTCGGGGCTGGTATGCGGGGATGACCCAGAGGGAGGATAAGGGGAGGAGGGAGGTGGGAGGGGGGTTCAGGAAGGGGAACTCATGTACACCCGGGGCGGATTCATGTCAATGTATGGCAAAACCAACCAATATAATATTGTAAAATAATTAGCCTCCTAAAAATATAATAATAAAAAAGAAAAAAAAATACTAATAGATAATCATTTGGTGGGCTTTGAGTCCAAAAAAATTAAGTTCACTATATTGGTCTAAAAATGACAGGTCTTCATTATCCACATTATTCATTATGTGAGTCCCCCACAGATGTGAGCTTGTATAAGAGAGCGTACATCATCATAACACATAAATATCCACTAAGGACCTGACTATTTTTTTTAATTTTATTGAAGTATAGTTGACTTGCCATGTTGTGTTCATTTCTACTGTACAACAACGTGACTCAGTTATACATTTATATATATAACCTTTTTCATATTCTTTTCTATTATGATTTATCACAGGATATTGAATATAGTTCCCTGTGTTACACAGTAGTATCTTATTTATTCATTCTCTATATAATAATCCTCTGCTAATCCCAAACTCCCAATCCTTCCCCCTCCCGTGGCAACCACAAGTCTGTTCTTTATGTCTGTGAGTCTGTTTCTGTTTCATAGATATGTACATTTGTATCATATTTTAGATTCCACATACAAATGATATCTTATGGTGTTTGTCTTTCTCTTTCTGATTTACTTCGTTTAGTATGATAATCTCTAAGGACCTGACCATTTTAAGAACTGGCCTCTACGCAAACATTCCTTCCAGCTGAAGACTGACATATACCCTGGTTCATCAGTATCTACCCCAGGGTGTTAGATTGAACAAATTGACTATAGAACAAAGCTGCAAGTTTTCTAAAAGATGTAGGATATCATGAAGTCAGGAAAAATGATGCTAGAGGACTGCTGGGTACACAGCCAAGTTGTGAGGTCGTGACTGTCTGGCAGGAGTAGACCAGCCTGTATGAAGAATCAGGATGATTTCCTGACAGATGTTTCCAACTTCAATGATTTGCGAATCAAAATGTTTTAAGGAAAAGGTTAGTCTGAATATAAAAAGTGAAGGCTGTCGACCCATCATATAGTATTGTTAGAAATGAAAATCATACTTTTCCCCAGAATTATAGTTGGTTTAGTCTTCATTCATTCTGTGAACTCATACATGATGCAGTTATAATCTACATTTTGTTATATCATATAATTTCGCTTTTACAATTTCTAGTTTTCTCTTTCAAGATGAAGTCTCAATCTAACTTTTTTCATTACTTACTGTGGCCTTTTGATCTCCACGTTAAATGCAATTGATTTCCTCAGCTTTTCCAGTTCAGTTCAGTTCAGTCGCTCAGTCGTGTCCGACTCTTTGTAACCCCATGAATTGCAGCACGCCAGGCCTCCCTGTCCATCACCAACTCCCGGAGTTCACTCAAACTCATGGCCATCCAGCCATCTCATCCTCTGTCGTCCCCTTCTTCTCCTGCCCCCAATCCTTCCCAGCATCAGGGTCTTTTCCAATGAGTCAACTCTTCGCATGAGGTGGCCAAAGTATTGGAGTTTCAGCTTTAGCATCAGTCCTTCCAATGAACACTCTGACTGATCTCCTTTAGAATGGACTGGTTGGATCTCCTTGCAGTCCAAGGGACTCTCAAGAGTCTTCTGCAACACTACAGTTCAAAAGCATCAATTCTTCAGCGCTCAGCTTTCTTCACAGTCCAACTCTCACATCCATACATGACAACTGGAAAAACCATAGTCTTGACTAGACAGATCTTTGTTGGCAAAGTAATATCTCTGCTTTTTAATATGCTATCTAGGTTGGTCATAACTTTCCTTCCAAGGAGTAAGTGTCTTTTAATTTCATGGCTGCAGTCAGCATCCGCAGTGATTTTGGAGCCCCCAAAAATAAAGTCTGACACTGTTTCCACTATTTCCCCATCTATTTGCCATGAAGTGATGGGACCAGATGCCATGGTCTTAGTTTTCTGAATGTTGAGCTTTAAGCCAACTTTTTCACTCTCCTCTTTCACTTTCATCAAGAGGCTTTTAGTTCCTCTTCACTTTCTGCCATAAGGGTGGTGTCATCTGCATATCTGAGGTTATTGATACTTCTACTGGCAATCTTGATTCCAGCTGGTGCTTCCTCCAGCCCAGTGTTCCTCATGATGTACTCTGCATATAAGTTAAATAAGCAGGGTGACAATATACAGCCTTGACGTACTCCTTCTCCTGTTTGGAACCAGTCTATTGTTCCTGTCCAGTTCTAACTGTTGCTTCCTGACCTGCATACAGGTTTCTCAAGAGGCAGGTCAGGGGGTCTGGTATTCTCATCTCTTTCAGAATGTTCCACAGTTTATTGTGATCCGCACTGTCAAAGGCTTTGGCATAATCAATAAAGCAGAAATAGATGTTTTTCTGGAACTCTCTTGCTTTTTCGATGATCCTGCAGATATTGGCAATTTGATCTCTGGTTCCTCTGCCTTTTCTAAAACCAGCTTGAATATCTGGAAATTCGTGGTTCACGTATTGCTGAAGCCTGGCTTGGAGAATTTTGAGCATGACTTTACTAGCGTGTGAGATGAGTGCAACTGTGCGGTAGTTTGAGCATTCTTTGGCATTGCCTTTCTTTGGGATTGGAATGAAGACTGACCTTTTCCAGTCCTGTGGCCACTGCTGAGTTTTCCAAATTTGCTGGCATATTGAGTGTAGCACTTTCACAGCATCATCTGATTAATCTTTGAATAACAGGAGCCTCTTGTACTTTATGGGTCCACAGAATTGCAATGACTTTCCACCTTCAGCCATATTTGATGAAAGCTCGAATGCCATTAAATATCAGTGTTGCAGAAAAGAAATTGAACAGTTGCTGCTGAGCCGTGAAAGAAGCCAGGCTTGGCCTCCAGAGAAGAGGAATTCAATCCAGGGCCAGTGATGAAGCTTGATTGCTTAGAGCTTTAGTGTAGTAAAGTTTTATTGAAGGATACAAAAGATAGGGAAAGCTTCTGACATAGACATCAGAAGGGGGCAGAAAGAGCCCCCCTGTGCTAGCCTTTAGCAGTATGTTATATACCTATAAGCAAGCTGTTAATTAGAGAAAGGAAATGTCTCAAACATCAGAGCGGCACCAGGCCCCTCACCCACAGCACTCATTTTGAGATAACATGACACTAAGTGAGTCATCTCAGGCCATAAAACGAATGACGTGAATCTTGAAAAAAAGCAGGTTTCCAAGTAAATATATAGTTTCGTTAACATAGATTAGGAGAACAATGTTTGAGGAAAAGATACTGGTTTGTTGAGCCCTTATGGGTTCTGAGTCTTAAAGTGGAACCGACTTGAAGAAAGACAGAGTCTAGGGTTAAATACATAGTTCATTAACATATTTGAAAAAAACATTTCCATAAGAAACACGCCTTGGTTAGCTCAAGGTTTGAGAAAGTTAAGTTCAGGTGGAACCAGGTGTCCTCATGGCAACACAGAATTTGAAGAGAAACCTCCTTTTAATTTTGTATAGAGAAGGGAAAATAGTCTGACACTTGTTTGTTTCCTCCTGCCGCTTAAGAGAGAAAAATTGCCTAACGCTTGCAGCCTGTTTCCTCCGTTTGGAGACCCCTGGCCTTCCTGCCTGTTACCCTCTCAGAACTGTTCTTCCAACCACATGGTTTCTTGTGTAATTGGTCTAATCTTTAGTTCCCTGTGGTTGGACTTTTGTTACATGGTTTATGCCACCTGTTCTGATTCCCAATGAGAGCTCACTTAGAGTAATAATGTTTTTCCAGAAAGGAGTGATATAAAGTTGAATATTGACAAATATGAGAGAAATACAGTCCAGCTGACCACAAGAGAAGCATTATGCTTTTCAACCAATTATTTTTAAATGCCTCTATGATTTTTTTTTTTCACTCAGGAAATAGCTAGTGTTTTTCATTTTCTTCTTTTTTCCCCCAAGGGAGAGACAGTTTAGCCTCCCCGTCTTGTAAGCAATGGACACATTCTTGACTAATGATCAGAGAAGACATAGTTTTAAACCTTCTTTCCAATGTCTGGGAGAAGCTGTAGTCGAAATGAAATCCTAACCAGATTTGATTTCAATCTATATACATTCTCTTCTGATGACGAAGTGTGGAAGAACACAGGCTGTGAAATGCCCTGTTCCTTGCAGCTGTGCTTGGAATACCCAGCCACATGCTTGACAGTGAAACCTGTCCCCCTTCCACTAGACACCTGCCCTCAGGAACCTTCCGAACTGCATTGTGCTATGGATGGAGTAAGCAATGAGATCACCACACAGTAGAATGGCGTTTCAAAGAAAATTCCTGGTAGCAGTTTTTCAAAAGGAACTTTCATCAAGAACAGCAAGCAGTAACACCATGAAGTGCAATGAAATTCCATTAAGGTGGCAGAACATCACAGGAATATTAATATTCAAGAACAACAGTATTCCTGTCCACGTGAAATTTTATCCTATAGACAATAATTAATTGCCAATGAGGAACAGTAGCAAAAGAGCCCCTCACCTTCGTTAAATATAAAAATTCTCTTGGAAAATAAAAATAGCATACAGTATCAAGTTCTGATGAACGGAGACTCTATAAACTAGGAGTTTATAGATATCCTTGTAATAATTCTTGTCATTGCCTTGATCTTAGGTCTTAATAAGTAGTTAACTCATTCTTATATTACTTAATGTTCCAGGAAATCATTTAGGCCTACCCTGAGAAAGAAATGGGGTTAGATAACTAGATTGTGATTTTAAAGAACTCTAATGTAAGTCCTTAGTAGTTTATATAAAATACAACAATGACTAACAGTGTTTGCTCTTGAAAAATCCTAAACTGTCATGTCAAATGACATCCATCATGCTTTTCTCTTTCTCTGTCTTTATTCCATAAGACACCAACCATATTTATAAAAAAAGCAGTCTATTTCAAATAATATTTTAGCTTTCAAAGTATTCTAAGTGGACAGGTTTTCACAGTGGTTTTAACAAAGACAAAGCACTTTAATTAAATCAATGTTTCCTTGGTCTTTCTGTGTTTTTAATGTTTCCTATTGAGGAGGAGGTCAGATCCTGATGAAGCTAGACAATGGGTGTCGTCCAAATAGAGCCCTTCTGACCTTAAAACTAATAGCATATCTCTGATGTAAACAGCCTTCAGAAAAATTAGTATAATATACGAATCAGTACAAATTTATTACCAAGCCCTTAATATTTTAATTAAGAAAGTACTTTATGATATACAAAGGCTTAGTTAGAGGAAACTGGCATAGATAAGAAAATTTCAAGGATGAAATTTAAGCCCTTATTTTAGTTCATTTTATTTCATTTTAGTGGGTCTAGGCAGCATGCCTCAGTACTATCTATAAAACTATAAGTCTGCAACTTTGCATACTTATGATAACATCACAACACTTATAATAACACTGCAGTGCCTTCAGAGCAGAGGGAATTGAAGATATTGGATCAAGTCGGGTATCAAGAAGCATATTCAGTCTTGAGCTGTTCTACTTTTTGAGAATTCAGTCTATTGTTGCTACAGAAAAGAAAATGTAAATTGGGCCACCCATATGTTCCTTTTTGATCAGCTCTTTGTTTTGGAAATTTCCTAAGTTAGGAAATTAATATAAAACCATTGATGTACTTTTTTCTCTTAAGGGAAAAAAAGCATCTTTTCTGAAATCTGACCATTTTCCTAATCCCAGTACCATTTCACGGAAAAGCATTACGGCTCTAGGTCGTCCACACTGAATTTGCTGGTACCTTAAGCCTCTTTGCACTAGACAGTGATGGTAATACTTTTTTTCACTCTTTCCAAAGGATGCTTATAATTATCTCCCTATAACATAACTAAATGGTGTGTATGTGTTCTCACAGCTTCTTAATCCTTTCCTGAAAGATGATATTTTATTAATTGGTGTTAATTTCTATTGCTTTAATCCAAATAACTTCAGCAATTTGGGAGTCTATGAGGAACCCATAGAACAGAAGGCTAAAGAAGCTTTCAGAAAGCTTTGGAAACTAGGTAGTTGGAGTGAGAGAACCTAGTCAGAAGCTAAAGGGTAAGATTGTCCTTTGATATGTTCCCTACAGGTCATCCGAGAGTGGGGAGGGGAAGTTTGGTAGAAAACCAGGACTGAGAGGATTGGAGAGTAGTCATGGAACAGCATGCAGAGCCATCCTTTACATGAGCTGACCTTGTGGTTGAAGAAGGGCTGGCCAATTTGCATCAAAGTCCAACCAAGACCAGTCCTACCTAAACATCAGCGAAAACTTAGTTCCTCTAAAGAACAAGCAATACTGCTAAATGAAGGAACCAAAATAAACACACACATGCACACTCAAATGCCCATTATAAAATTGAGATTTCCTTGATGGAGGCCTCATCAAAAATCATTTTATCAGTATGGTCAGCAGAAGTAAAATGAGACCATTCAATGCCATATATTGTGTGATTCCACTTACGTGAAATGTTTACAACAGACAAATCTGTGAAGATGGAAAGCAGATGAGTGGTTGCCACAGACCATGAGGAGTGGCAAATGAGGAATGGTTACTAATGGTCCCTTTCTGAGGTGGTGAAATGTTCTGGAATTAGATGGGGAGGATATTTCCCCAAATTTGTGAGCAGATGAAAACAACACTAAATTTTACACTTTGGGAAAGTGAGTTTATTCATATGTGAATTATATATCCATAAAAATTTATAAAGTGAAAAAAGTATGAAAGCATGTGACCATTCAGAAAATGACCAGCTTTCAAGCAATAGCTGTACCATGTCAAGCATTCAAAAAACGAAAAGGAAAAGCTGCTGTGGAAACAGAGCCCCATCTTGCTGTGACTCGCGTCTGCAGATTATTTCTGAAATTCCAGTTGTGCGCATTTCACCCTCTGCCACGATGAAGCAGCAGCGGCATGATGTCAAAGTTGTACTTTTTACGAGTCACTCTGTAGAAACTCCAGGTCTGCAAGAGCAGCATCTCCTGGAGCTCAGTGCCTAGTTTTGGATTCCCTTCACGGGTCAGGAAGTGTTTGGTTCTGGCAGGTTTCCTCAAGAAGAGTGCAGGTACACTGGGCTAGAAACCAGACGTGCAGCAGGACCAGTGTTTCCTAGGTAATCTTGAACTACAACAGATCCCTGCCCTGGAGTTGAGACTGACATATATCATCTACTTGATATTTATGTCTCAGAAAATAATATCCATTTTGGAATTTTTTCTTAAAAACTTTGCTCCTAAAATCTGAATATTTGGTCTGGAAATTTTAGGTGATATGTAAAGATAGATATTCAGTTCATAGAGTGATAGGGAAAATCCACCTTTTCTTTTTAATATTTTAAATCTTTTTCTCTTTTTCGGTTAAGAGATATTTAAATCAATCAAGAGTTAAACAATCTTTCATTTTGGTCAAATAAGAAAAGGAGAAAAGGTAATATGATAAAAGGTCGAAACTACCTTTCTGTGTCCCTCATGGGTTTGGGAAGAGAGACAAAGATGAAACCCACCCATCCACCCCACCCCACCCCGTGACACACACACACACACACACACACACTGGATTGCAGTTATGCATGTTTTATATTTAATATTGATAAAACCTTTCATGATAGAACAAAGTAACAGTGAAATTAATGATTTTACTAGGTAAATAATATACAGTGAAGAAGCTTGAATCTTGTGTCATACTCTACTGCCTCTAATTTTGTGTCTCTAATCTTAAGCTTGGCAAGCTAATAACCTAGCTAATTACAATTATGTGTAAAATAAGTAGAATAGAGGAACTCTCTGATGAATAAAGTATATTCACCATGGTAGATTTGTTATGGTACCACTTTTATCTGCTTAAGAATCTTTTAAACGTGCTAATTCTGAGGTATAAACCAAATTATTGACGTTAGTAGAGGTTGAATTTTATGTTTTTCATATTACTCATCCAGAGATTTGATAAGTAAGGTGATCATATAATAATTGATATTTATAATAATGAACTTAAACCTTTGGAATCACAAAACTTTGAGTATTATTTTGTAACATTTAATTTAGAATGTATTTCCATTTATTCTTTGAGATTGCATAATATATACAACAAAATTTCCAGACCAGTTACTTAAATAGAACTAAATTCTGAAAAATTTGTTCAAAGAGAATTTATTATAGTTTGAAAAATATCTATTTTGGTATATATATCTTGCAATAAGTTCTTTTGGTAATATTGCAGTATTTTACAGATGTGAAATACAGTTTGTTTCAGAGAACATTTTTACTAAGAAGCTTAAGATATATCCATGCATTTATTTCCAAGTTCCTTGGCAGTTGGGCACTTTCAGACAATGATGCACAATATGTCTTTGCAAAAAATACAAGGAAGGAAGCTTACAAAAAGTAGACCACTTAATTAAATTCTACTTTAAAACTGAAGTATACCCTTTTCAAACTGGTGTTCTTTCTTTTGCTCCAAGTCACCTCATCTGTGGTAAGTTTGAAGCTGTATGAAATTAATATAAATTCCTTCCAAAGCTGGAACTATTTCAGGTGCTTAATTTTATGTAAAAGTATTACATATTTTGTTTAGGGGAAATAATTATTGCTTGGGATAAAAAAACTCATTGGGACCATGACCAAATGTGTTTTTCTTCGTATCTTCATGATATCTAATAAAACTCTTTACTCACGGTAGACACTCAGTAAGTGGTTAGTTAAATGGATACACATGTTTAACTAAACTGGAGGTATTGGTATGAATTAGACTATTAGCTATGAACCACACTCAAACTAGAATTATGAAGTATAATTAACAATTATACTTCATAATTCTGCTTAAACTATCATGCTCAGGTTTTGTAATATATAAAAATATATACATTAAAGTATTATAAAAAGTATTATGTGTGAGCATTTCCTGAAACATGTAATATCATCAGTACAGTAGAAAGATAGATTAGCTTTAAAAAACTACAAACATTTAAATTCGTGTTTTGCAGAATGGTTTCACACCATTGTATATGGCAGCCCAGGAGAACCACCTGGAAGTTGTCAAGTTTCTCCTTGACAATGGTGCAAGCCAGAGCCTGGCCACAGAGGTAAGACACTTTGGTTCTCTTTGTGGGTGAGTTCACATGTTTATAGGGATTTTAGAGACCTGAAGTTGATTATCATTGAGAATCTGTCCTACTGGTATTTCATTACAGTTGTATATTAATGTGTGGGCTCATAAGTTTTTATGAAATACATTAGAAAAGTCTAATGTTAGTCTTTCAAGAATCTTCCATGCCTAGTTACCCTTTCTGCTCTTAAATGCTTCACTCTACCCTATAACTGAGCTATTTGTTTACTATTTACATAATTGCTTGAGAGTACTTTTCGCCTTCTTACAGTTTTGCATCAAAGGCAGCCACTGTTTTGAAATATGTTTTTGTGATAGAACATAAGTTTTAAATGTTTTTTTCCAAATTTAAGTTAGCATAATTATAATTATTGGATTTGCTGCTGCTGCTGCTGCTGCTAAGTCACTTCAGTCGTGTCCGACTCTGTGTGACCCCACAGACGGCAGTCCACCAGGCTCTCCCATCCCTGGGATTCTCCAGGCAAGAACACTGGAGTGGGTTGCCATTTCCTTCTCCAATGTGTGAAAGTGAAAAGTGAAAGTGAATGTATTTCTAAAGTTAACTAATTAGATTTAACTCATACTTCTAAACAAAACTAGTATACATTTTTGAATAGTAGATAAAAGCAGCCTTTAAAAAAACATTTGCAATCATGAGTTATTAAAAATAAAAAGTTATTTAAGTCACGATACTATTTTAGGTGATGTAGTTTATTTTTGAAACTAATCTGGATAGCAGATTGTGATCCCTTGAAGTGTATCACTGGAAACCTATTGCTAATAATAAAGGACTACTGCTTGTGTACTCTTTATTTTTAACAAAAGAAAGAAATAGAACAGGTGTAGGCTTATCCCTGTCATAAAGCCAAATTCTCTGACTTTCATTCTGAAGTGTTTCCTGAATGACACAAGAAAGATGTATATCATCAGGATTATATGCACAGGGATTGCATATAACCTTGCCCAGCTTTTGAGACCCTGCCTTCCAGGAAAACCAGGAGATAAATGAAGAGGCAGTTCACACACAAAAATATACAGATGACCACAAATGTATGAAAATACCTCATCCTCCCTTATAATCAAATAAAATTTAATTTATTAATCAGATAGAGAATGAGATCCATTCTTTAGCCCATGAGATGAGGAAGAAATTCAAGGGGTAGGAAAAACTGCAGCTTAACTACTGTACTGGTGACTTTGACAACTGGTTGCAACACTTTTGTAGAACATTTAGCAGTAACTATCCAAATTATTATTTATACACCTTTTTGCTTAGCAAGTCCACTTCAAAGAGTTTATATGACATTATATGTTAGAAGATAATGCAAAAAATAGTTATTGTATAAGAAACAGCAACATAATTAGTAGTAACAATTTTTTAAAAACCAGGAAGAACCAAAGGGGAAGCTATTGGATAAATATTGCTTTACTTAAACAATAAAATACACTATTAATAATGAGGCAAGACTCTATGTACTAATACAGGAAAATGTCCATAGTGTACTGTTTCCAATGGTTTATTCTGAGAATTCGGAGAGAGCCTTACTTTTCATTTCCTAGCCTTTAGTTCTCTTGGGGATTTTTATCTTGAGAATGGATTTTTTTTTTTTTAAATAATAATATCCTTAGAGCTTGGTAATAAATAATGAATGGCTGATGGCAGAGTAACTGACATTTGTATGCATAGAGCAGTGCCTCTCCTCACACTGGGGAGAAGGTAACCTGTGTGAGTCCCCCAAATATGATATGCGGGCCACATCATGCTTTGCAGGGAGCATGGGTATGGGAACCAGGGTTGTTGTAGAAGAGAAAACCCCTTCCTGTTTTTGGATGGAAATACTATGTAATATAAATATCCTGATAACAGCAATTCTGAAGTACTTTTTCATTTGTGAAGGACAGGTAGTATTCTTTTTGTAGTCTGTGATGGGCAGATCATTGAGTGTCTCTCCTTTAGAACAAACATAAGGCCAGTTTACCATTTAAAGACTATAGAATTACCTTGTCAACTAATCGTCAGTAACTCACTGGTTCTCTGTTTGTGTTTTTTTAAGTTTTCAAGCCCCCACAAAAGGCACTACAACTGACTAAAAAGGAATATATGAGATCCTCAAACAACTAATTCAGTCTTTTAGCAGGAAGATAGATAGATATAGGTAGATATGTAAGTAGATGGATAGATAGATATTTGATAGATTTTTTTTTTACTGCTTTATATTAATTGACTTTCAAAGGTTTTTTTAGCTTTAAAAATATAAATGAATGAATTAGTGTTCCAAGAACAAATCACATCCATGTCTTCATGAGGGATTTGGTGCCATCACTACGTAAACAACAGCTATCTAATTATCTAGAGTTATTTGAAGCTTTGACTGAATTTTTATCTCTTGGATTATTAGTACTAGAGAATTAAAAGAACAGCAAGAAATAAGATGTTTCATTCACATAATGTTCTAATTACAATTTTGCTTTCTTACTAGCAATAATATTGGTGTCATTTATACAGAAGTCTGTGTTTACAGAATGAACAGTAATGAGCAATGAAAGGATTCCTTAGATGAAAAAATTTAATAGAATTTTCAACTTATTAGATGATATGATATTGTCATGTTCCTTCAATACAATTTTTTCCGTATGTTCCTTGTATATGTGTATGAAGTCTTTGGCATGGTTGTGTTTTTCAAAACTTTTCCTGTATTACTGTGTACTCTGTATCCTGTCTTTCCATGTATATTTTCCTTCTTTGGCTAATCAAGATTTTGAAGCATGAGGTAAATTTATTTGTTCACTTATGGCATGTATTATGTGCCAGATACTCCAAAAGGCAGTGAGGGTACATATGGAGCTTCCATCATATTTCCTTTCGGCTTGTATTTTTCTCTTAAGAATAACTGCATAGAGCAAACTAAACCGTTTAAACTTGGTTTGGAAACAAAATCTGGAGCTGCTAATTTTAGCTATTAACACCTTAGGACTGGTATCTTTGTGTCTTTAATTGGTTTATGCAAGAAGCACATTCTTGTCAGTGCTAATCGTCTTAGCTGCAGTTGATTTTCCGGTGCAAAATAGTTTCCTTTAAGTTTAGGCCCTGTAGATTAAAACATTCCTATGGGTGGAAATGTAACCACTTTATTTTGCTGCAAAACAGAAGTGAGCTGTCATTTTTACCCCTTAGATTTTGCTCAGGTTTTAAAAGTGAGGTGCAACATTAACTCTTATTACACAGCTCTTTCCTTTCACCATTCCATTTTTTAGATGTGTTTTTCTCTTTTGTGAAAGTAATACATTAGGTAAATGAGGAAATATAATAAAAAGAGAAAAGAAAAAGCCACAGTTAGTTGTCCCTAGAGATAACATTCTGTTTATCCATCCAGATTTTTTTTTGTCCAAGTTCACAATATGCATGTTTCTCTTAGTGGAAATGAGATCATGTATTTTCATGGTTATGATAATTCCTTTCCCCATAACATTAAATCACACTCTAACCTTTGTACTTTAAGTATAACCTGTGATATTGTTTTGGTGATGTCTAGGTTGTATCCAACCTTTATTATTAATGGTTGCAGAGAATGTCCTTCTGATTACATTGATGCTTATCCTCTTCCTCACTTGGGTCTTCCTGGAGAAGTTGAACAGACCAAGTGTAACTGCAGCCAGATCTTGAAGCTTGGAGTGTAGATAGAATTTGTGTATGAAGAGCAAAGAGGAGGACATTTCAGAGTGGAGCACATAGCCTGAGTTCAGATGCCAGGTTTGAGACAGCAAGGAGAATGGAGATTTATACAAGATTTATACGAGAAGGGCCTGGGCAATACTGCCACTTAGGTGCTTGGGGGCCGATATTTTACAATCCTTGAATATGAATATACTGATTTGCGTTCAGCCAAACAAGTGTGAGGAGCACGTACCTGTTTTCCAGCAAGGAAAACAATGGTGAAAGTGATCTTCTAGGAAAACCAATAAGACATGAGTATGCAAGTAACTATGTTCTTTCTTTTTCCCTTACAAGCACTCTTCCCTTAGAGCAGTCCTCGATTTGTACCACAAGGAGTATTATTTGTGCTACAGATAATAAATATTATTTGTACTACAGATAATAAATATCATGATCTGAATAGAATAATAAGTAACCTACTCGCCAGCTGTCTAGCAAAAATGACTTTGAAATGTTCTTTTGAGTGTGCGATAATTAAAGTATTGCAGATTTAAAATTTGGGAGCCAGTCTTAGGATAGTCAAGGGCCTCCCAGGTGGCTCATTGGTAAAGAATCCACCTGGGAGATGCAGGTTTGATCTCTGGGTCAGGAAGATCCCCTGGAGAAGGAAATGGCAACTCACTCATTCTTAATTGGGAAAGCCCATGGACAGAGGAACCTAATGGGCTATAGTCCGTGGGGTTGCAAAGAATCAGACACAACTTTGCAACTAGGATATTCTCCTCTGTACTTTCTTTTTTATGGTGAGTAATGCTAGATTTTCCAACTGCAATGAAATCTGTAACTGTCTTCTCTTTGTCAAGTCCCAGGGTAATACAGTAGGAAGACTAAACGTACAGATATGTGTGTATGTCTGAATTGCTTCTAGTCATGTTTTATCAGATCCGTTCTTTTATTGGTCAGAGAAGCCAAGTCTTTCGTGTATACCTTCCTTAAAACAGCAATGAGTATAGTTCATTAATTCACATACAGTAATTGAGTACCAAATATACACTAGGTTACAAGCTATAGTGATGAAGCAGACAGGATCCTCTAGGCAACAAGGTATTGAATAAAATAGTTTGAACATAATGATGGAAATTTACCTTTAAAATATTTTCTGTTTTGATGTGTGTGTGTATATGTATATATGTATATATGTATATATTTTTAAAATATCTTTCCATATATGTGTGGAACGAGTTGAATATGTCAGCTTTAATAACTGTGAACAAAAATTGACCCTCGATCACCTTCTTATTTGTTAATCAAGAAGAAAATATCCATAGGGACCAATCTTGACCCATAATCTCTTTGCAGGATGGCTTCACACCATTGGCAGTAGCTTTGCAACAAGGTCACGATCAAGTAGTGTCACTTCTGCTAGAAAATGACACAAAAGGAAAAGTGCGTCTTCCAGCTCTTCACATCGCTGCCCGAAAAGATGACACGAAAGCCGCTGCCCTGCTGCTGCAGAATGACAACAATGCGGACGTGGAGTCGAAGGTGAGGCCCTGGGAAACACACTCGTCACACGGCATCCTCCTCTGTTAGGCACCCAAACGTGAAGAACGCCTGGGCTCCCTTTGGGCATGCTTACGCCAGACACTTAACTGCGCTGAAAGGCATCAAATCATGCCCCCAAGTCATCCAGTTGAAGGCGCAGCACCCCTCCCCTTGGCGTCAACAGCTGGGAGGGACCTGTGGGTGCTGCCCTATGTGTGCTGATGGGTGGCCACCTCAACAGAAATCGATCGAGAGACACCCCATAATGTCCTTCCTTTGAACATGCATTTTTAATGTATTGAGCACTTCAGTTCCAACATCAAGGTGCAGAATTATAAAATGCTAGCCGCAGTGTGTGCCAAATAAAGTTCTGGCTGATATCTAAGACGGTAGGCAATGCACTGAGTATTGATCAGCTGCAGAAGGCATGCCAGCAGCCAGAGTCCCAGCCAACAGCTCGCATTGTCTGGACACACTTTACGTGCACGTGTCTGTGACGGAGCCGCGGCTTGTGGGATAGGCCATCGCGTCGCCCTCATTCAGTCTAGCTTTCTTTCTGTGCCTCCTGTGCTGCCGTTAGAGCCTCCATCTGCATTACTTAGCTGCCATGAGCTTTCTGCCATCCGGGATCACCGATAGCAGACTAACCGTTCATTTTTTCCTCCTCTTTGCTTCCAAATGTGTTAACCTAGATGGTGGTGAATAGAACAACAGAGGTATATATATGTGTATATCCGTGTACATTTGATCTCTATCTGCATCATCATTTTCCCATTCCTTAGTGCTGCTGCCTCATTTCTTTCCCTTCTTCTTTGCATTGCCTTCTGTAGGCTAGATACCCGCTTCCTACCCCAACCCTGAAAGTAGCATGTGCCAGAGGAGATAGTAGTTTGATTACCAGGGCTTTCTGCAGCTGAACCTGCTGTTTGAAAGGAGGAGTATTAGGCATCCTTGAAACTTAAGAGTACTGCAATAGAGTCCTGTGACATGAAGCATCTTGACACTTCTTGAGAACCTTCTCAGCTCTACCTACAGCTGCAGACAACCCTGTCATTCTACTCATCTAGGATTGAATCTTTAGATTTCTGCATGACACTCGCCCTCAGTGGTGTCAGCAAAATGAAAGTTCCCTCGGAAGGGTCCCCTGTGACCCACCCTTGACAAGAGTCAGTCAGACCGCTAGCATGGCTGAGAAGCTTGCTGACGACTTAGAAATGCATCTAGTTCCTGTAAGGTTGAAATCTTTGGGGACTAAGTAAATCGCTGCATGTTTTAGCATTTTTCAAGGAAGTAAAATGATCTTGGTATGAACAATCCAGAAAAATGGGCATTGAATAGGCATTTGCTAATAAAGAGACCAGCTTGTCAATTTCTTTATGAAATGCATTCACCATGATTCAAGACCAATTGTAATAGCACCTCTTCCCCCCAAATTGCTTTTATCATTAAAATTGGCTTTTACTGTTGGCTAATTTGACTCTATATTGAATATTTAATACTAGTGAAATTTTGACAGTTTCAGTGGACACTTCTACCATGAATAATATAAAACAGTGGTACTCATCGAATGTTCTGTGAGCTATCAAGATATTTCTTGTCACCCCTATTTTAACTTTTGGACATGTTGGCTTCTGTGTAGTTCTGCTCCCAGATTACAAAAATGGCTCAGTCTCCACCCTTGGTTCCTCCCTGGCTATTCCTTTCCCTGTGAGTTTGGCATCCCTCTGATATCCTATGAGCAATTGGCACTAATGGAAAGAAACCTAGTACAGAATGGAATGCGGACCTCAGCATATTTTGCTTCCTCGTTTTGATCTGGGCAGGGTTGTGGTATTAATGTGTCAGACAAGAGGCCAACAGGGATCAGTTGAACGTCTGCTGTGTTTTCTTTCCAGAGTGGCTTCACTCCGCTCCACATAGCTGCTCACTATGGAAATATCAACGTAGCCACATTGCTGTTAAACCGAGCAGCTGCCGTGGACTTCACTGCACGGGTAAGAGCGCTGCAATCTGACGTGCCCTTAAAGCATTTGAAATGATTCTTAACCCTACTCCCTCAACATGAGGAGGAGGTCAAGCCAGATGATCTCCAAGGGTCCTCCCAGTCAGTGGAAGCCATGTTTTTCTACTTTTCCTAGTGCATTTTCTTGCTTGTAGACAGGTATGCCTATTTTCTAGCAGGAAAAGAAAACCAAGATCGGAAGTGGGGATGGGGTGTGTGATAAATAAGTGACATGTTGAAGATGTGATTTAAATAATCACATCTGGAAACTACAAGCTGTGCCTCCAAGCTGAAATTTGAGTGTGTTTGAAATGGGTCTGATAGCACAGAAATCAGGGTCTTGATCTTCCAGATGGGAATGAACTGGATTTGAAGCCCAAATCTCAGAACCCAAATAATAGAGGCCACCTTTTGCTCTTATCTTCTATCCCCTATAAACTTTGAGAATGTGTAACAAGATTCTGTAACCCGAATAAGCTCATATTCATAGCGAAAGGAATTACAGTATCACATGTACCCCTGGACAGCAACTCAGACATCCAGAGTAATAGGGCACTGAATGTAGAAACCAGTCTTGGGCTGGGCTTGATCGTCAACAACAGTATCATCAGACATAGAAACAAAGTAGGAAGCAGAATATAGAAGTGGTTGGATGTGGTGACTCAGGATTCAGACTCCCTGGGTTCCTGTGTTGGATTTAACTTTTCTTTCTGTGTCCATCACTTTCCTCATTGATAAGATGAAGTTAACGTGGACTGTGAAATTAAACAACAAATCGTAATAATAAAGTAACATCAGCACTCCTGCACTGGGTCACTGAGAAACAGGAGAATGTGGAGAACACTTAGCACAGCATCTGACACATCATCACCAGCAGCAGCAACACTATGATTTTGAACATAGTATTTGAAGTATTATTTTTGCTAAAAATCTCACTTGTTAGGGGAGAAGTGGCAATAGACCAGACAGGGAGAACGATCATAATACTAGTACTAGCAGTGAAGCAGATGCCAAGCTGAGCATTTTTATTTCATGTATTCTTATGTCAAGAAAAGTGTTTTTGTCCCTGTTTTACAGAAGGGGAAGCCAAGACTTAGAGACAAGAAATAGCTGGTCCAGATGATAGAGCTAGCAAATGAGAAAAGGCAGAATTTCAGCCCCAAAGCTTTTCACCCCTCCAGTCTTCTGTCTCACTCTGATGATGTTAGGGGTTCATTTTTCTCATCCTTCTTATAATTCATTAGTCCTATAGAAATTAATAAGAACTAACATTGTACTAACATAAAAGCTATTTCCTATCCGATTGTTTTCAGTCTGCTAAAAGCCTTTATTAGTTTAAATAAGGCAGTTCTTGTCACTCTAGAGCTGTATATGTTCTTATTGCATTAATAGCATCCTTGGGTTTCAGCAGACCCAAGGGCTTGTGTGACATTTAGAAGGACAAAGTTAAGCACTTCTTTCAGTCATGTATAAACAGGCCATGCCGATGTGAACAAACCTTGTGTCTGTAAGATGCATTCTTCTGGTTTCATTTCTCTAACTCAAAGAAAACCTCATTAAGTCACATCTTCTAATTAGGACATTTAGAAAATTTGTGTCAGGCTAGTGTTTGAAGTTTGTCTGGGTGCCATTGTTCAGAAATTTCCTGATGCTGCTGAAAATAAGAAGATTGGGACAATGTTTAAGCAATTTAAGAGGACAAATTACAGTATTTTCAGCCTCCTTCAAGCAATTCCAAAGCACCATTTACATTAAAACAATGACTATGGTAATTACAAATAATGCTAATTTATCGATTAAAGATCAGTGGAGACCTCAGACCATTGTTGTTAACCTTGTTTGAATTACCATATGTGATTTAAGATAGTTGCATTGTACTTTTGTTTAAAATGTTAAATTTCAGACCTTTTGCTGATTTAAAAAAGCATTTACGCCCAGTCATTCCTAATTAGTGAGGCCTCATAGCATTCTGAGCTGAAGGCTGCGGCAGAATTTGATTGTACTTACTAGGATGCCTGGACTGTTGCTCTACCAGAAAGCCCAGTGGCTGATGGATGGCTTGCTATAGGAGGTCTGAGCTGGACTGGTCTTCATAAAGAGCTTAATCAGAGGCAAGTACCGGTTGCCTCCACAAACACATTGTGGGTTCCAAATCTCTAGTAAGATTATGTAATAATCTGGCATCTAGCCTTTTGTGTTACAGAGTCCTCTCCCTTCCCAGGTCTTCCTAGGTCAGAGTTCTCTCAGGGATGTAGCAGAAACAACAGGTGAAAGGAAGATGCCCTGGAACACAGATGGGATCCGATTTTGCCTGGTCAAAGCAAAAAAGGATCAGTAAGCCTCAGTTTCTGAGAACTAGCTGCAAATCATAACAATAAATCATGTTCTTCGGGAACCAGGTTGAGATAGAGGTATTGATTAGAAAGTTAGAGGTCAAGTTAAAAAACAACAGCAGCCACCATTGTCTGAGGGAGGCCATGATATCTGCTTCCTGGCCGTGACAGATCACTGAAGAAAGGCAGATACAGTCTTGAGGTTCTTTATGGGCTGAGAGCATGACCTCGAGAATGGATGGCTACCTGCTGGCAAAGAGAAGTGGGGTTAGCAGTGGGGAATCACCCTTCTGGAATCATTTCCTGCATGCAGTCCACATACATGTCCAAAGCCAATAGGAGGCAGAACCAGACATGGTGTGCCTAAAGGTAGAACACAATAGGATGGATTGCTTTCTATGCTTCTTTGCAGTGCTAGCTAATTTAGGCAGCAAGAAAGCAGATCCTAGCCAGTGGTACATGTATACCCCTAGTATCAGTGATGGTAACTGCTTTGCAGCATACTTACCTGTTCCATTAATCCCTTTCCTTAGATTTTTATTATGATGTAAATTTTGACTTTTGTAATTCTGTCATGTATTATGTAAGATATCCTTTCTGACATCTTAAATATTTCCTTTTGGATTATCCATGGAGACCTGTCCAGCCTCGTGCATCTGCTGCAGGGAGTAAATAGAGTAAGTGCTGAATACTGCAGTGCAGCGTCAGCACACTTTGCTGTCTGCACTCGTGTGCTCAGATGGCCTTGACACCATCTGAATTTATGCATGACCCTTGCTCTCTTAGCAAATTATCCCAGCTCTCTTGGGAAAGAGAATGTGACTAAGACACACCAGAACTGCTACTGATTGTCATTCCTGTCAGGAGCATTTATGCACTTTAGTAAGTAAAAGCCAAATTACATTATTGGAGGCCTGCAAAATTCCTTTTTATTGATTGAAGAAGATAGATGAATACTTTGCTGGCTAAGAGTTTTTTCATCAAATGTAATGGACCACCTAACTTAATCTTCACTCTTGTCATTGACCTTTCTCTTGTAAATTACTATTTACCTTCCCATTTGGGGAAGATAATTGAATAAAATATCCTTCTATTGGTCTTGGTATGTAGTACTTTTTGGTTTTGATCTCTGAAAGGATTAGGGATTTTATGTGTTTGAGTGTTACACCTCATTTGTTTCCAGAAGGATTTCAGGAGGTTTACACAGTAAGACATGTAAGAATGAAAAAGGAAAAGTAAATGTTACCAACCAGCTAGAAAAGACTAGTGAATACAACTGGAGAATAAATGTAGTCTCTAAGGACTTTGATACATAGAGTATTAATAGAAAGGGAAGCATGGGTTATGTAATTTTCACTTTTTGACAAAGAAAATCTTAATTATCTGTAGAGTCACTTTGTGTGTAAAATAACTCAAATACAATTCATGTACCATGTGAATCCTTCTGTTAAGAATAGTGAGTTTGGGGGGCTTCCTTGCTGTCCAGTGGTTAAGACTTCTGTGCTTCTGTTGCAGGGGGCATAGGTTCAATCCCTAGTCAGGGAACTAAGATCTGCATGCCACACAGTGCAGCTAAAAAAACAGAAAAGAAAACTTAGTTAAGAATGATGAGTTTTATAGTTGATACTATCTTTGGTAACTACATTTCAAAATGTTCAATTCCTACTATCCTATACAACCTAAATCTCCATCTGTGAAGGCGCCTAGTCCAGGGATGCTGAGAGACTGTGGCTCAGCTATTGAGCTGTGTGATGTCCTAATTGCATGTGATAGATCTTGGCACGTGTATCACAGTTAACATGTCCGATTGTACTGCCTTTCTAGATGTTTTGAACAGTTTAGCAGAGGCTTGGCCACTTTTGGAACTCACTTAAGTCATAAGAAAGGCTACTTTATTTGGTTAAAGTGAGAACAGTGGTTTTAGACAGTTGAACTACTAATCCCATTAATGGTAACATACAAGTGTCAGATTTTACATTCTGCCCAAATAAGAGGTCAACATGGGGGGCAGCACGATGTCTATGGATAAACATTATCAGGAGATTTCCTTTCTCAGTTAAATTCCACCTAGCAAACATTAAAGCGCTTCTGCGGAAGTTGAGACTCAATTAACCCACTGTCCTGATGCTATTAAATTGTTGAGGCCCCAAAATGCTCAACCATACAACACAGACTCTCCCCTAATTCTTTAATAATGTATGTGATTATCTGAGCAGTCCTATTCAGGCTTACATAGGAGTATCATGAAGTCGGCCTCCTGCACCCTGAGTTCCTCAAGGACAGATTTATGTGTTACTACACATTTTGGAATTCCTGGCATGTAACCCAGCACCGAACTGAACTGAGCTGAACCCAGCACCTAGCACTGGGAAGGACTATTATATTGGGTGGGCCAAAAAGTTCATTCGAGGTTTTCTGTAACACATTATGGAAAAATCTTAATGAACTTTTTGGCTAACCCTGTATTTATTGAATTCAAGAATGAACAAACAAATAACTTTCAGGCCTCCTTATCCACGACTCCTGGGCACCCAGTACCTATTTAAACCTGCTTTCTTCAAGCCCCAGTCCTCTTCCTGGTCTGTCAGAATTTCAGACTGAGCTTCAACATGGTGTCAGGGTCCCGCTTCCCAAACTGATATGAGCTGCATTAAGGGAGGCGAGAGATCCACAGGATTCTAATAGAGAGGTATAGGCACGTGCACCAAACCCAGGTATTGACTGTCAGACACTGAGGGGCAAGTTGGTTTCAAACTGAGCAGCCTAGTTGACCTTGGAAGACAAACCTAGGACAAAGGGTTAGTCGCCAAGAGCCGCTGCCGAGCTTTGTTCGGTTAAGGGTGTCTGAGGTAGCACCTCAGTTTATGAGCTGTCAAGGCCACTGCCATACAGAGCTAGGAACGGACATCAGCTACTCAAACATGGAGAAGGAGAAGAGTTGAGCGTAGCTCCAGCAGGAAGGTGACTTTTTGTCGTGTTTTTATAAGGGTCCAGGACTTCTGGAGACTTTGCTGTGGTTTGTGTGGCGCTGTCATTGCAAATACATTAAAAAAATATATTTTCCTGCATTCTACAGTCCTATTTTTCTAATAGATGTCATTCATTAACTTGGGTTGAGCCCAAACACACACACACATTCATTTTTATTGATATGTGTTTTCAAATATAATACAGTATTTATCTCCTAATATAGACTCAATAGCATTAAAGATACTTTTTTAATGGGTTATATAAACCTCCTTTGGAATGAAGATGAAGATTGGGGAGCACTTAGCAAAGGAATGTGTTATGGGAAAGTCACCATGTGGCTAATTCATGAAGCATATTCTTGTTGCCATGGTGATACTAACATCTCAGGAAGAACAAAACCAGTAAGGCAAGGGCAGAGTGGTGGGGGAATAGACCTTTTGTAGAGGATTGCTCTAAGCACGCCATGCGCTCTTATTTCCTGCCTTTTCCATTGAATTCCCCAAATGCCACATCAAAGGAGGTTTGCCTATGTAATTTTTTAAGGGATATTTTTATCTTAAATCCATTAGTACATTGGAGCTTATTAACATCTTACTGTGTGGTTTGGGATCTGTGTTGTTCTTTTTTGGAAAGGTGACGTTTCTAAGCTGTAGCAACCTGAGGTGAGGAGCAGCGTCCTCAGATACATGCGGGAGCCCTGGCTCTCATCCTGGCTGTGTCATCATTCATTATCTGGTCCAGGGCAAGTCTCTTCACCATCCAACTGCAGTTTTCCAGTCGCCAGATGAGGGAGAGATCAGTCAACTGCACGCCCTTCCCTTCTGCTCTACCACCTTGTCTGATAGTGATGGAGGCCTTTCCCAGTAGAGAGTCGGTGTAGAACAGTGTCAAAGCAAACAGCACGGCAGTCAGACTGCTGGAATTCCACACTGGTACTGTATCTTAGTTCATATGCTCCTGGGCAAGTTATGTATGCTTCAACTTTATTATCCACAAAATGGGTCCAGCAGTAGTAACCAATGCACAGCATCATTGTGACTGACCACATAAATTGCTCAGCCTGCGGGCCAGTGTCCTAGCCACATTTGTGGCATTGGTGATTAATGCTTGCCTCCTCAAGGGGACCTATCACTGTAAGACACGTTCACCTGTCAAGTGTGACCCGTGTCAGACAAGTGGTGCCATGGCTACTCTCTCAAATACTTCCAGAGCTGGTCAGAAACTATGCTTCCCAGAATGTTGGAGTTACATTGTTTGCATCCATGCTTGTCAGCGTGAGGAAGTCTGCCTTTGCCAAGCCATTGATATGATATTGTTTGAGACAGAAAGAATACCAATACAAAAACATCACAGAAATTGGAAAGTACGTATTTCCCCATATTTCACTTTTCCTCTTAGAGTATACGCCCTGCTCCCTACAGTGCTGCTCTAGAATTGTTGCTCTGAGAACATTTTTAAATGACCCGAATAAATCCTATTTTGAAATTCTGTGAAATAAAGTTCTATTAAGGTAGGAGTTAGCAGGGCTCATTTTATTCATTTGCACTTTAAAAGGGAATTATTCATTAACTGTAGAATTTTCATTTCCTCCAGTGAGTGCAAATAGCAGCCGAGGGCCACTGCACCGCCCCCCACCCCACCCCTGCTGAACATTCGGACCATTGTTCACACTCCCTGTTGTCAGAAGGTACTCTTGGATGAACTCAAGTGCAGCCTTGCCTTTCTCCTGGGCATCATAGTTCTTCCATGAGAAAGTCTTGTTCTTCTTCCTCTGGTGGTTTGAAGAATATACAGGAAGGGTGAAGGGACACTTAGAGGGAAGCATTTAGGACTTTGCAGAACCAAAATGTTGCAAGAGGTGAATTTGGGAACACATGCACAATCATTTAAAGGCTCTTTCCCAAATCAAAGTCGTAGGTTGCAAGAAAACAAGTTCAGGTAGGAGATCAGCCTGTCCCTGCGTAGTTGAAAAAAAAATTGAAAAGCTAAGCTGGGATGGATGTAAAGGGATTAGAGTGAACTCCAAGAACTGGAGACTGAGGCCCATTTGTACGTAAGAAATGAGACTGGAGATGAATGGTGAGTTCATGCCAGTGGGAGGGACTCCCTGAAAACCCAGTTGGACTGAAGGTACTGGTCTGGATCCTGAAGGTGGAAGGGTGTAATTGCAGGGCTTGGGGTTGGTTTATTTGTTTGTTTTTAGATAATCAGCATAATACATTTTGTAAGTTTGAGGTACAAAAGGTGTTTGTTTATATATTACAATCCAATTACTACAGTATTATTAGTTAATAGCTCTGACATGTCACACAATTATTTCTTTTGAGGGTGAGAACAGTCAAGATCTAGTCTCAGCAACTTTGAAGTTGGTAATACAGTATTGTTGACTGTGATCACTATTCTGTGCATTAGATCTCCACAACTTATTTATCTACTATTTGCAAGTTCGTATCTGATGCTGGGAAAGGTTGGGGGCGGGAGGAGAAGGGGACGACAGAGAATGAGATGGCTGGATGGCATCACCGACTCTGTGGACATGAGTTTGAGTGAACTCCGGGAGTTGGTGATGGACAGGGAGGCCTGGCGTGCTGTGATTCATGGGGTCGCGGAGAGTCAGACACAACTGAACATCTGAACTGACTGACTGACTGACCTATAAACAACATCTCTCCAACTCACCCACCACCTCCATGCCCTAGTCCCCACCATTCTGCTCTCTGTTCTTAAAAGTCATTGCAAGACTTTAAATGGAGAAGTGGAATGATGGCTGGCATGTAACAGGAGAGGGCTGGGATGGCTAAGCCCCCTTCAGAGACATCTCCATGCCAGTAACAGTGTCCCAACCAGAATGCCAGTGGAGCCAATGCTGTTCCTTCAGAGACAGCACTGCTGGATTGATCATCTTTCTATAGCCGAGAGATGGAGAGATAGAATGTCCCCAGATGGGGAGGAAGGGCCTAGCAGTTCGGGCTCACTCTGGGACTCCTCTGCAGAGGGCATCAGGCTTCCCCTATGGTACATCCCTCAGAGTGGTTAGACTGGGAGACCCTGAAGGTCTTTTAGTTCTTATTACTGAGAACTGAAATATGAGATGGAAATAACTTATCCAAAATTCAGATCAATAGCTTTCACTTCTTACTAGGTACTGCAGTAAGTTTCCTATACATTATTTCATTTATTCCTCACAGTCATCCTGTGAGATGCGGGTATGGGTTTCATTTTACACCAGAGAGAAAGAAGTTAAATAACTTCTGTTTCAATTAAATCATACAGCTTCAGAGTGGTGGAGCTTGAGCTAAGAACAGCAAACTAAGTCAGTCAAGTAAAATTAGACAGTACAAACAATCAAGTAAAATAAACCGCATTCAAACTATGTAGTTCATAATATTCCAGCATTGGAGGAAGTGTGTACCAAGCTTTGGATTTAATCCAGGGTCATCCCAGGAAAACCAGAACTGACAGTAGCCTTTCCTAGATCGGCTGGCTATTTGTTCTCTGTCTGTGCCAGTTGCAAAATGAATTCAATATATTTTTAAAGACTTTGAAGGTTTTTTTTGTTTTTTTTTTTTTCATTTACTAAAAAACTCATCACATATTTAAAGATGTTTTAATTGAAAGACTGTGAAAGTGTTAGTCTCCCAGTCATGTCTGACTCTTTGTGACCTTATGGACTGTCGCTCACCAGGCTCCTCCGTCTGTAGGATTTCCCAGGCAAGAATACTGGAGTGGGTTGCCATTCCCTGCTCCAGGGGATTTTCCCTACCCAGAGATAAAACCCAGATCTCCTGCATTGCAGGCAGATTCTTTTCGGTCTGAGCCACCAGGAGAGCCCTAATTGAAAGATTAGCAAACTTAAGAACTGACAAATGATCAGATTCATTTTTAAAGATAATGCATTCACATTTCCACTACATTTTATTTATCGTCTCTATCAGTTCTGCATTGTTGAATTCCTAATGATCATGCTTTGAAATAGACTCTTAATACTCAAAGACTTAATGGCTATATGACAAAAAGGTATCATACATTTCCCTCAGGTGATTCTTCTGATCAACCATATTAAACAACATGGACTGAGGCTGTGCTATAAAGAAAATGTTTATATAAATTGTCTAAAGTTGAGTCACAGAAATCTCATTAATTATTTTGCTTGTAACAACTACCTTTATATTTATAAGTCCTTAATATTATAACCTTGAATTTCTATCATATTTGCAGCTTACAAAATACTTTCCTAGAGTGCATCATTTGAGTCCCACAAGAATAGGTAGTTTTACGGATGAGAACTGAAGTCGCAAGAAGTTCCTTGCTCCAGATCCTACTGAGCATAAGATGGAAGAATCAAACATTTGAATCAGAGCTTCTAACTCATTTTTTATGCCTCGGTTTGTGACCATCAGCCCCTAGCTCAGTGCCAGATGGAACCTGAGGCTGGAATGTTGGCCTCCGGGTAGCTGGGGTCTTCATTGTCCCCGGAGGAGCTCCATCTCCTTAGAATAAGAACATTGCACATAGATAAGGCCACTTGCAGTAAACTGGCTTTTTTTTTTTCTTATCAGTCCATCATTCTTTAGAAATTTCAAAACCATTATTTCCATTTTTTAAGATGTTTGAAACTTCAGCAAGAATCTGATTTATTGGAAGGCCAAATGAGGGCAGGATAGCTGAGGGACTAACAGTGCCATGGTCACTGACATCTCCAGACCCTGCAGAGTGACTTACTTTCTGGAAGGGAAAGAAAAATATTCAACACAGAAATTAGTTTCAGATTTATCAGAAATGACATGAGTGTGGAAAATTTATAACTATAAGGTACCTTCATATGTTTGTTTTTAAGAAATTTTACTAGAGTAAAAAGATAGATTGTTTTAAAGATGGACTAGTTAGAAAAAAAAGAGACTGTTTTAGTAAAGTTGCAGCATTCTTTAGAAAGATTCCTGGAAATCTAATATCATTAACTCATTTTTAGTAATTAAACATTTAAAAACAACTTTCCTCAATGTATAGAAAGCAATTTATTATTTGATAATTGAATTTTTCATCCGCCCTTTGGTTCAATTACTATATGTCCCTCTAGTCTTAGATACTTACGGCAGGGAAGGGCTTTCTTTACTATCATCACGAGCAGGCTCCTTTTTACTCAGCACTAATAGTGACGTAATTAAAGAAATATGAGATCCATGAGTTCTTTAAAATGTCAGAGTTGAACTAGCCACTTTCTTAGAGACTGAATATTTTTATAGCTTTCGTTTGTGTGTCTGTGTATGGTGAAGGGAAGTATATCATCTATATGTAGGGTGCCAGGCAAGGAGAATGGGTTTCTCTGGTGGCTCAGTGGCAAAGAATCCATCAGCCAATTCAGGAGACACAGGTTCAATCCCTGGATCAGGAAGATCCTCTGGAGAAGAAAACAGCAACCCACTCCAGTATTCTTGCCTGGGAAATCCCATGAGCAGAGGAGCCTGATGGGCTACAGACCATGGGGTCGCAAGAGTCCACCATGACTTAGCGACTAAACAACAAGCAAGGAGGATGGGCAGCTAATGCTCAGAAGACCTGAACTTCTTGATGGGTTTTGGGCAAGGGGTTTTAAATGCAACATCAAGGGTGAGGGTTGCAAGGTGTGTGATCAACTTATGGACACTCTTCTGTTTGGTTTTTGGTGAGGTAGCAGAGTGAGGTTAGAACCAGAAGACTGATGTTTTATAGCTCTTTCCTTTTGGTTGGAAATTGTCTGCAGGCAACATTTTGAGTATAGGGACTATGCTACTTGGATTCAGAGCTAGAGTTGGTGTTTGCTCACGTTGGAAGAGACTCACTATCTGGATATATTTGTCCCATATGACCGACTGGAAAGAGCCAGCACAACTTTTGGAATCACAACTCAGCTTCACAACCCAACTCTGGCATTTTCTAGCCATGGGACCTGTAGCTCCTTTCAGCTTCACTAATTGCTGAACTGTGAATACGAGTTAATAGCATCTCTTTCATGGGTTGTCGTGGAGAATAAATGTGGCCATGTATGCCTCATTAGGCCTGCACCAGGTAAGAGCCTAGTAATTGGTGGAGTTTGTCTTTTGAGGTTTTTTTTTTTTAATGAAACAAACTTCATTCTCAAGTAAAATGAAGAGTTGCTTGGTCTAAATCAGTGCCTGTGTGCTCAGTCATATCCAACTCTTTGTGACTCATGGACTGTAGCTGCCAGGCTCCTCTGTCCATGGGATTCTCCAATCAAGAATCCTGGAGTGGGTTGCCATTTCCTTCTCTGGTCTAAGTCAATAGGTATCACTTTTTTAGCAGAACTCTTTTTTATTTTTTCTAAAACATTATTACAGGATCAAAAGGCAGTTTTGATTTCAAAAATATTTCAATTCTCAGTGGCCAACAATTTTTCATCATTTATGGAATTATGGTTTCTTCCCTCATAGCTCAGTCAATAAAGAATCTGCCTGAAATGCAGGAGACCCAGGTTTGATTCCTTGGTTGAAAAGATCTCTAGAGAAGTAAATGGCAACCCACTCCAGTATTCTCGCCTGGAGAATCCCATGGATAGAGGAGCCTGGCAGGCTACAGTCTGTGGGGTCACAAGAGTTGGACACTACTTAGTGACTAAACTACTACTATGGAATTATGGAAACCCTGAAATGAATACTAAAAAAAAAATTTTGAAAGAATATATTGAACATCCATTAGGATGGCTACTATCAAAAACAGGAAGGGAGGGAGGAGGGATGAAAGAGGGAAAGAGACAAAGGAAGAAGAGAAGGAAAGAAAGTTGTTAGCAAGGACATGGAGAAATTGGAACGCTTGTGCTCTATGGAAAAGTAAAATGCTATAGCTGCTAGGGAAAAGAGTTATAGAGATTCCTCAAAAGGTTAGATATAGAGTCATAATATGATATAGCAATTCCCCTTCTAAATACTATATATATATGTATATATACACAAAAGCTTTGGAAGCAGACTCTCAAATATTTGTATACCAGGTTCACAGCAGCATTATTCACAGTAACCAAAATGTAGAAGCAACCCAAGGGTCCACTGACAGACAAATGAATAAACCAAATGTTGCATATACGTACATACAATGAAATATTGTTCAGGCTTAGAAAGGCAGGAAATTCTGACATATGCTACAGCGTGGATGAACTTTGAGGACCATATGCTAAGTGAAATAAGCCAGTCACAAAAAGATGAATATTGTATACTGCCATGTGTATATGAGATAACCAGAGTAGTCAAATTTAGAGAGATAGGAAGTAGAATGGTTTGACATGGCCTGGGGAAGAAGGGAACAGGGATTTGTAATGAGTACAGAGTTTCAGTGTTGCAAGATGAAAAAAGTTCTGGAGGTTGGTCACACAACAATATGAATGTACTTAACACTACTTCAGTTCAGTAGCTCAACTGTGTCAGCAAAGTAATGTCTCTGCTTTTTAACATGCTGTCTAGATTTGTCATGGCTTTTCTTCCAAGGAGCAAATGTTTTTTAATTTTATGGCTGCAGTCACCATCTGCAGTGATTTTTGGAGCCCACGAAAATAAAGGCTGTCACTGTTTCCTTTGTTTCCCCATCTGTTTGACATGAAATGATGGGACCGGAAGCCATGATCTTCATTTTTTGAATGTTGAGTTTTAAGCCATCTTTTTCACTCTCCTCTTTCACTTTCGTCAAGAGACTGTATAGTTCCTGTTCGCTTTTTGCCGTAAGGGTGGTGTCATCTGCATATCTGAGGTGATTGATATTTCTCCCAGCAATCTGGAATCCAGCTTGTGCTTCATCCAGCTCAGCATTTCACATGATGTACTCTGCATAGAAGTTAAATAAGCAGGGTGACAGTGTACAGCCTTGACTCCTTTTCCAATTTGGAACCAGTCTGTGGTTCCATGTCCAATTTTCTAACTGTTGTTTCTTGACCTGCATACAGATTTCTCAGGAGGCAGGTCAGGTGGTCTGGTATTCCCATCTCTTTCAGAATTTTCCACAGTTTATTGTGATCCACACAGTCAAAGGCTTTAGTATAGTTAATGAAGCAGATGTCTTTCTGGAATTAAGAATTTTCCACACTTAGTAATTTAACACTACTTAGTTGTACATTTAAAGGTGGTTAAACATAGAAAGTTTATATGTATTTTACTAAAATTAATTTTTTTTCATGTAAAGCATATACTAGAGATGTAAAGACAGTTCCAAAACCCAGTCAGCCCTAACATCCAGTGATACAAACATAGAAGATGAGTTTGTGATTGAGAGGAGAGTCCAAGACCAGTTTCCATCCCAGTTTCCATCCCAGTTTTCCTGCCCCTCAGGAAACAGGCAGGATTGTGTATATGACAGACGGTATAGGTAAGAAGAAGGAGGTGTGAAATATTTACTCTAAAGATGCTCTGTATTCCCCCACTACTAAATCATTTGCAGAACTAGAGGGAAACCTGGCAGTATCTTATCTAACTTGATGATGAGCCATCATCTATTAATCCAAGTGAAAGCCTCTGACAGTATTAATGATACACTGTCTCACATTATCCTTAGAAAAAAATAAAACACTTGAGGTCTTCAGAGCAGAAAAGATCCAAACATTCAGAACCTATTTCATAACAAACATCCAGTATCCAAGCATTTGCTGCCACTTTCTGGGGGGCCCAGCACTGTCTGGCATCTACTCTGATGGAGTTTGGTTGGTCTCTCTGGGGAGTGGGGCTAAGGAAATGTCAGTGACATCAATATCTCAGCATCAGTCTCAGCAAGATCTGTGTGGACTTAATCTTCTTATCCATAAAGCACAGAGATATAAGAGTTGATGTAGACTGAGCGAGCAGTGAGGAAATCTAGAGAAAAGAAACAGACTTGATGCAAAAAGGCTATTTCATTTAATTAGAGCTTGATGAAGTAAGAGAAAACTGGACTTTGACTAACAGTGGTGGTCATCTTAATGATGATTATAGTATAAGGGGCGTTTCTGAGTGTATTTATACTTGTATTAAAAATAGGCCATCTAAAGCTGAGTTTTGTTGCTGTTAGAAAACACCTACTTCTATATTAGACTGCAAAGGCCAGGATCTTTTCTTACCTTATATTCCATTGTTTGAAACATTCCTGGATATAGCCTTGAATTCTCAAATCCTTATCACTGAAAGAATCATTTGTTTGCATGTGTTTATGGATTTTTTTAAATATTTTAAAAAATTGAAGTATAGTTGATTAACAATGTTGTTAATTTCTTTTCTGCAGCAAAGTGACATATTTTTTCATTTTCTTTTCCTTTATGGTTTATCATAGGATATTGCGGAGAAGGCAATGGCAAGCCACTCCAGTACTATTGCCTAGAAAATCCCATGGATGGAGGAGCCTGGTAGGCTGCAGTCTGTGGGGTCGCTAAGGGTCAGACACGACTGAGCGACTTCACTTTCACACATTGGAGAAGGAAATGGCAACCCACTCCAGTGTTCTTGCCTGGAGAATCCCAGGGACGGGGGAGCCTAGTGGGCTTCCATCTATGGGGTCACACAGAGTCGGACACAACTGAAGTGACTTAGCAGCAGCAGCAGCAGCAGCATAGGATATTGAATATAATTCCCAGTTGTATACAGTAGGACGTTGTAAGCCCAATTCTCATTCTCTGTCTCCCCTATCTAGCCTCCAGGTTGTTTTATGGATTTCTTAAGGCGTGAAAAAGTCAGGCATTCTTATACAAACAAAAAAGGAGGCATTGATACATATTACAGCATGGATGAAGTTTGAAAACATGCTAAATAGAAGAAGCCAGACACAAAAGGCCACATATTGTATGATTCCATTGGTATAAAGTGTTTGGAGTCGGAAAGTCCATAGAGACAGAAAGTAGATTAGTGGTCACCAGCGGGTTGAGGGGACAGAAAAAGTGACTGTTTAATGTATGGGGTTTCTTTTGGTGATTGTTAAAAAACACAATTCAGCTGAGTAAATTTGAAGATTTAATTGCCTTTCCTCAACAACGATTCATGAATCAGTCAGCATCCCATCTAACACATAGAAAGGTGCTCCCAGGAGCTGTATAGAAGAAAAGACATTGATAGGCAGAACAGGGTGGGGAAAGGATGTTTCTAGCAGAGAGTGGACTGTTCCAGGCAAGCTCACCTTCCTTTGGGAGAAGGCTGGTGTCCGTTAGGCAGATTACCTCCCTAGTGCTGACCAGGTAGTTCCAGATTGACTGGTTAAAGGTCACGTTCCTGGGAGACTCTGAACTACAATTGGTTAGGTCTTAAGTCTTGGTGGGTCTTAACACTCTTATGTGTTAACATAAGTCATGTCTGTTTGGGGCCTGTTTTTTCTTTTTCTAACAGAAAGATGAAATGTTCTAAGTTGATACTGTGGCTGCACAACTTTGTGAATATACTAAAAAACCGCTGAATCGCACGCTTTAAAATGGTCACCTTTATGGTGTGTGACTTATATCTCAGTACACCTATTATAAAAATAAAGTATCCGAGAAGACTTGCAGTTGTCAGAGAGGAAGAAATTTTCCTCTATCCTTCTAGGTTCTTCTGGATGGACTAAAAATTAAACTGACGTGGGACAGATTAACAGGAGGAAATCAAACAAAAGTTTAATAATACGTGTACATGGAAGAGACCAGGAAAACTGAGATACTTGCCAAAATGGTTGAAATTCTCACTTTAAATATCATCTTAAGACAAAAGAGGAAGCTGGGAGTACGGGTTAGGGACTTCAGCAGGGAGAAAGACAATTCACATGGAGATGAAAATTCAAATGTTTCATAAACAAGTGTTTGCTGGACTAGGCAGAGAAAATAGGATACAGAGTGGACTGTGATCTTTAGGCCCTGCTGAGTTTCCCCATGAGTTTGAGTGAACTCTGGGAGTTGGTGATGGACAGGGAGGCCTGGCGTGCTGTGATTCATGGGGTCGCGGAGAGTCGGACACGACTGAGCAACTGAACTGAACTGAGTTTCCCCATACCACAGTTATTTCAGTTCAGTTGCTCAGTCGTGTCTGACTCTTTGCAACCCCATGAACTGCAGCACGCCAGGCCTCCCTTTCCATCACCAACTCCAGAGTTTACTTAAACTCATGTCCATCGAGTCGGTGATGCCATCCAGCCATCTCATCCTCTGTCGTCTCCTTCTCCTCCTGTCTTCAATCTTTCCCAGCATCAGGGTCTTTACAAATGAGTCAGTTCTTCACATCAGGTGGCCAAAGTATTGGAGCTTCAGCTTCAGTCCTTCCAATAAATATTCAGGACTGATTTCCTTTAGGATGGACTGGTTGGATCTCCTTGGATTCCAAGGGAATCTCAGGGGTCTTCTCCAACACCACAATTCAAAAGCATCAGTTCTTTGGCGCTCAGCTTTCTTTATAGTCCAACTCTCACATCCATATTTGCTTGACTACTGGAAAAACCATAGCCTTGACTAGATGGACCTTTGTTGGCAAAGTAATGTCTCTGCTTTTTAATATACTATCTAGGTTGGTCATAACTTTTCTTCCAAGGAGCAAGCGTCTTTTGATTTCATGGCTGCAATCACCATCTGCAGTGATTTTGGAGCCCTCCAAAATAAAGTCTCTCACTGTTTCCCCATCTATTTGCCATGAAGTGATGGGACCAGATGCCATGATCTTAGTTTTCTTAGTTTTAAGCTTTAAGCCAACTTTTTCTCTCTCCTCTTTCATTTTCATCAAGATGCTCTTTAGTTCTTCTTCACTGTCTGCCATAAGGGGGGTGTCATCTGTTTATCTGAGGTTATTGATATTTCTCCTGGCAATCTTGATTCCAGCTTGTGCTTCTTTCAGCCCAGTGTTTCTCATGATGTACTCTGCATGTAAGTTAAATAAGCAGGGTGACAGTATGCAGCCTTGACGTACTCCTTTTCCTATTTGGAACCAGCTTGTGCTTCTTCCAGCCCAGTGTTTCTCATGATGTACTCTGCATGTAAGTTAAATAAGCAGGGTGACAGTATGCAGCCTTGACGTACTCCTTTTCCTATTTGGAACCAGTCTGTTGTTCCATGTCCAGTTCTAACTGTTGCTTCCTGACCTGCATACAGATTTCTCAGGAGGTAGGTTAGGTGGTCTGATATTCCCATCTGTTTAAGAATTTTCCACAGTTTATGGTAATCCACACAGTCATGGCTTCGGCATAGTCAATAAAGCAAAAGTGTATTTTTTCTGGAACGCTCTTGCTTTTTCGATGATCTAGCAGATATTGGCAATTTGGTCTCCAGTTCCTCTGCCTTTTCTAAATCCAGTTTGAATATCTGGAAGTTCACACTTCACATACTGTTGAAGCCTGGCTTGGAGAATTTTGAGCATTACTTTGCTAGCGTCTGAGATGAGTACAATTGTGTGGTAGCTTGAGCATTCTTTGGCATTGCCTTTCTTAGGGACTGGAATAAAAACTGACCTTTTCCAGTCCTGTGGCCACTGCTGAGTTTTCCAGATTTGCTGGCATATTGAGTGCAGCACTTTCACAGCATCATCTTTCAGGATTTGAAATAGCTCAACTGGAATTCCATCACCTCCACTAGCTTTGTTCATTGTGATGCTTCCTAAGGCCCACTTGACTTTGCATTCCAGGATGTCTGGCTCTAGATGGGTGATCACACCATCGTGATTGTCTGGGTCGTGAAGATCTTTTTTGTATTGTTCGTCTGTGTATTCTTGCCACCTCATCTTGTCACCTTAATATCTTCTGCTTCTGTTAGGTCCATTCCATTTCTTTCCTTTATCGAGCCCATCCTTGCATGAAAAGTTCCCTTGGTATCTCTAATTTTCTTGAAGAGATCTCTAGTCTTTCCCATTCTATTGTTTTCCTCTATTTCTTGCACTGATCACTGAGGGAGGCTTTCTTATCTCTTCTTGCTATTTTTTGGAACCGTGCATTCAAATGGGTGTATCCTTCCTTGTCTCCTTTGCTTTTCGCTTCTCTTATTTTCACAGTTATTTGTAAGTCCTCCTCAGACAACCATTTTGCCTTTTTGCATTTCTTTTTCTTGGGGTTGGTCTTGATTACTGCCACCTGTACAATGTCAGGAACCTCCGTCCATAGTTCGTCAGGCACTCTATCTATCAGATCTAGTCCCTTAAATTTATTTCTCACTTCCACTGTATAATCATAAGGGATTTGATTTAGGTCATACCTGAATGATCTAGTGGTTTCACCTACTTTCTTCAATCTAAGTCTGAATTTGGCAATAAGGAGTTCATGGTCTGAGCCACAGTCAGCTCCTGGTCTTGTTTTTGCTGACTATATAGAGCTTCTCCATCTTTGGCTGCAAATAATATAATCAATCTAATTTCAGTATTGACCAACCAGTGATGACCATGTATAGAGTTTTCTCTTGTGGTATGGTATCCCCATACCACATCTAACCCATATTCTTTTCAAATATCTAGTGATAGCTCTATCAAGGAATAGGCCCTCTATCTAAATTCTTCTTTAAAAAAAATTTTACTGATTATTTTTTTGGCTACAGGGTCTAGGTTGCAGCACACAGGATCTTTAGTTGAGGCATATGGGATCTAGAACCAGGACTGCCTGCACTGGGAGCCTGGAGTCTCAGTCACAGCACCACCTGCGAAGTCCCTGTATATAATTTCTTTTAGACAGTTAGGGGGAAGGTCAAACGTTCTTCCTGGGCCTTGATTGTTTGCAGCTTGAAAGAAATGTGAATGCCAAAGAGACACATTTTGGGGTGACAAAATTTGTTCCCTTACAAAATTTTACAAAAAAGTATTTTTATATCTTAAGGAAATTAAAGGGAACAAACTCAATTCTGTATTTTTTTCCAACATTGTATCAAAATCTATCACTTATAAAACATGCATTGAGTACCTGTTCTGTGCCTGGAGATTAGTAGATGTGATCTTAGAGAAGAAGGAGAAAAATATTTTCCTCTACCCTCCTAAGTTTAGTTTCTGGTGTTCTGCACATTAAATAGACAAAAGACAGATCAACCAGACAAAGGTTATGTATGCTAATAGAAGCCTTCATAGAAAAGAAGTGAAGACTCAAAGTGGGCAATTAAACTCTGGAGATTTTTATGCCGTTTTAACAAAGTTAATAAAGTTGTGGGAAAGTGACGAGATAAAGGAAAGGGGGCTTGAGTTCTAGGGGTGGTAAATTGTGGGAAGGTAAATATGTGCAGGCTATTGGCTACATGGAGTGCTGTTGAAAAGGAAGAGTAGTTTAGTAAGCTCTGTTAGGCAGATTAAACTCAGATCGTCTCTGTTGATTAAGAGGCATTCTTCTCTTCCTGGAAAGGGAGAAGAGACACCTTTACAAAGGGAAATGTGTGCCCTGTTTTTAGAGAAGAGCAGAACAGGGAGCTCAATACAGTTCTTAAGTCAAAGAGGCCTATTTGGGGGTGGCACGTGCTGACCTCTGTCAACTGCTTCTCTCAGAAGCTAAGACTTTTCCAAAGATAGGCGTCTATGGGACAAAAAAGGATGCCGGCAAGCCTTGCTTCAGTGTCTTTCTGGTGCTCTCTTTGTGATTCACTTACTCATCACTTTCCTGTTGCTGTTGTCACTAGGGAATAAGGATGAAGTACAAGGGAATAGAGTGAGAAAACATACACATCTTAAAATGTGTGTTTTAAATACAAGGCATTAGCACATTGAAGTCTTCATCTTCTGAAATCTTGTTTGTTCTTTGAAATTTTAAAACCTAGTAATAACTTAGAGGTGAAATTTAATATAAATGGGAAGAATTAGAAGAAGATATCAGATTCCCTCTCAACTTAACATTTAATTAATTTAGAATTTGTTTTCAGTTTCAAGCATATCAAGAGACTAAACTAAAAGAATCATCATCTCTTACTATGTAGAAAACTTTGAGTGATACCATCCACTTATTCTGTCACTCAGTGATAACCACCCCTGACATTTCTTTAAGAAAAAGAGAGAAAGGGGAGAGGTTGGAGGAGATCAGTAATCAACTGCCCTTAATATATTTAAATGAAATGAAAAGTCTGCTGTTTGTTACAGCATAGCAAATAACATAGTAACATAGCAAAAGGAGCGGAATTCACTTTGAGAAATTGCAGAAACAGTCTTGCTTTGGTGACTATTTTGTAAAGGAACTTGGCTCCTGTTCAGCTTCGTTTTGCAGTGAGAATTGAGATGAGATAAGCCAGCAATTCCACCGTTTCCCAGCAGAGGTAGCTGTTTTGTGCGGGTCCCTGCTTTTCAATATGGCACTCACGTGTTTCCATTAGGTCCTGTCACATATCAAGTTAAATACTATATGTGTCTATCAACTATGACACCCCTGCCTCTCTTTTGCTGCTGAGCTCAGCCACAGGCCTTCTAAAGTTTCACAGATTTAGCCCACACTTCTGTAACACCTATTGCATACATCCTAAGAACTGCTGATTTTAGCACCTTCCTAGAGTTCACCAGGAGGTTCAGGTCTGCATGTCTTTTCTACTCAAACTATTTCATAATGTCTTTGTGAGATGAGGTCATCTCATATATTTTTAAATGTCTCTATGATAATGTAATAGGTGACACTTGTGTTTAATAAATGCCAAGCACCGTTCTTAAGACTGTGTGCTTATTAACTAACTTAATGTTCATGATGATTCTATGGTACAGATATCAATATTACCATTACCTAATTTTGCAGATACAGAAAAATTAAATACACTTTCCTAATCTTACGCAGCTGGTATGAAGCAGGTCTGGGATATGAATCTAAGCAGTCTGGCTATAGAATGTTAGCTTTCAGCTCCTGAATAACCTGATCACAATACACTCCATCTCTTAGTACACTGTGAGGTACTCCAGAAAAGCTCTGATAGTAAGAATTAGTTGTGTTTGCACTGCTTAGAAGTTCAGGGGCGGCATGGTCTAGTATAGCAAAGGAATCATGAACTTAAGAGTCAAATGACTGCAGCTTTGTGACCTTTTGACAAGCTATTTTTATTTGTTTGGGTTTTAGTCTCCTCATCTGTAACATAAAAAAGTATTAGTACCTCTTCTTAAGGTTTTTGTGGGAGTTAAATGAGAGAAAAGATATGAAATTCCAGTGAGTTTCCCTTTTCCTTTCCATGTGAATTACCTCATTTGTCCCCTTGGCAGTTCTGTGAGAATATAAATCCATGAAGGTGTGGTTTAATGTATTTCATTGCTTTGAGATAATTCTTGACCATGATCTCCTCAGATATTTCTTCTGCTCTATTGCCTCTCTTCTCCTTAGGTGGCTCCAGTCAGCTGTTTATAATGTCATCCCACAGCTCCTGTGGGCGCTGTTCTTTCTTTCCATTCTTTTTTCCTTTGTGTTTCAGTTTGGATCATTCATACCAGTGCATCTTTCTTTCAGTTCACTGATTTCTGTCCGTAGCTGTGCAATTTACTGATAAGTCTGTCAAAGGAATGCTTCATTTCTTTTAAATTTTATTTTTCTAATTTAATTTTTATTTTATATTGGAATGTAGTTGATTTATAATATTGTGTTAGTTTCAGGTGTACAGCAAAGTGATTCAGATTTACATATATCCATTCTTTCTTAGATTCTTTTCCCATATTGGTTATTACAGAATATCTAGCAGAGTTCCCTGTGCTATGCAGTAGGTCCTTCTTTATTCTGTTTTATATATAGTAATGTGTACATGTTAATCCCAAACTCCTAATTTATCCCATCCTCCACCTTTCCCTTTTAATAACCTCAAGTTTTTTTTGAAGTCTGTGAGCCTGTTTTCAGTTTTAAACAAGTTTGTATCATTTTTTAGATTTTACATGTAAATGATAATCATATGGTATTTGTCTTTCTCTGCCTGACTTACTTCACTTAGTATGATAATCTTCACTTAGTATGATAACCATCCATGTTGCTAGAAATGGCATTGTTTTATTTTTTATGGCTGAGTAGTATTCCATTGTATATATGTACCACGTCTTCTTTTTTAAATTATTTATTTATTTTAATTGGAGGTTAATTACTTCACAATATTGTGGTGGTTTTCACCACACATCTACATGAATCAGCCACAAGTGTCCCACCATCCTGAACCCCCCTCCCATCTCCCTCCCCACCCCATCCCTCTGGGTAGTCCCAGAGCACCAGCTTTGAGTGCCCTGCTTCATGCATTGAACTTGTACTGGTGATCTATTTTACATATGATAATATACATGTTTCAATGCTATTCTCTCGTATCATCCCACCCTCGTCTTCTCCCACATAGTCCAAAAGTCTGTTCTTTACAACTGTGTCTCTTTTGCTGTCTTGTTACTGCCTTTCTAAATTCCGTATCCGTTCCATTCCGTTCAATCGCTTAGTCATGTCCGACTCTTTGCGACTCCGTGGACTGTAGCCTACCAGGCTTCTCCGTCCATGGGATTCTCCAGGCAAGAATACTGGAGTGGGTTACCATTTCCTTCTCCAGGGGATCTTCCCGACCCAGGGATCGAACCCGGGTCTCCCGCATTGGAGGCAGACGCTTTAACCTCTGAGCCACACTTTATTGGTATTCCATTGTATATATGTACCACGTCTTTATCCACTCATCTGTCAGTGGGCCTTTAGGTTGGTAATGCTTCATTTTTGATAGTGTGGTTTTCTTCTTGAGTGTTTCCGTTTGACAGAAACTCCTTAACTTCTGATGCATGTAGTGCATCTGTTTTGCTGGATAGAATGTAGATACTCTGCAGACACTGAGGGATATATCCCTACCTGGAAATAAGCATGCTGCTTCTTCCATCAGGCTGTAGATGTGGACAGATAAACCAGTTGAGTCCAGAGTTGATCTAGTTTACATTCTGTCTGCACCACAGGCTTCACCTCCCACTAGAGGGGACTGCATCACCTTATCCTGAAGTGGGACGAGCAAGTCAGAGATTTCCTTGGTTGGTGTGCTCTGCTCTCAGCTCTCCCTACACACTTGTAGCACAGAGTTCAACTCTGCCCAAGCTCCTGTGCCCCCTCAGGCGGTGACCACCGCTGCTTCTCACACTCGGCGAGGTTCATGTGGGGATGAGGGGTCTTTCATTCTCGGCCTGCTTCACTCTTAGTCATGTGTCTAGGTCTCAGACCTGGGGCTGTCTCAGGATCCATGCCTTTTCTACCATGGCAACTAACCTTGGCCTTGTATCTGTGGTTGTGATCTAAGGTGGCCTCAGTATTCAGCAGCATGAAGTAGGATTTCCGTTTCCTGGTCAGAGATTGAAGTCAGGCCACAGCAGTGAGAATGCTGAATCCTAGGCCCTAGATCATGATGGCCAATAGCCAGCGACAAGGCACTGGCCCGTTGTCTTGTACAAAGAGAAAGTGGTGAAACGAGAAAGTGGTGAAACAATAAGTGGTGGTGGTTTAGTTGCTTAGTCGTGTCTGACTCTTTGTGACCCCATGGACTGTAGTCCACCAGGCCCCTCTGTCCATGGGATTTCCCAGGCAATAATATTAGAGTGGGATGCCATTTCCTTTTCCAAGGGATCTTCCTAACCCAGGGGTCGAACTCTGGTCGCCTGCATTGCAATCATATTCTTCACCATCTGAGCCACCAGGGAAGCACCTAAATAAGTTTTTATTTATTAGGAGGAAAAAGAGTACATGTGAATAGACTCACACTGGTGAATTCAGAAAGTGTTGCACCTTTTTTTGGTAGTTTGGATCACTTTTCTGGGGCATTTCTTCTGGGTTTCCTCTAGCCAGTCTTCTTGCTTTGCCTGACTCTGAGTCCGTATTTGGTTTAAGTCAGGTTCTTCCCCTATGTGTGCATGCCTCTCTTAGCCAAGGTGGATTCTAGTAAAGAGGACTGTGGAAATGTTGACATTGCCTACTATGGGGTGGTAGCCCTTCCCTTTTGGCCCCCAAGGAGCCTTTCTGTGCAAGTGTAGTTGGGAAGGTTTCCTTGATCTCAAGAATGAGGAATATGTGGTCTCTTATCTTTTATCCGGACAGGGCTCAGCTTCTCCTCCCTCCTGCTATTATCTTCATCTTGGAGTGTCTGTCCACAGGGGACAGACTCCAGCTGCTCAGTGTGGGGCTCCTCTGTCTCCTGGCTGAGTGGTAGATTTGAAGGTTCCTCATACATACAGGCAGCCTGCATCCCAGAAAGCAGGCACATTGTTCACATTTCCTGAGCCACTAGTGAAGTCTCCTAAACAAGCCTTTTTATCTCTCATATCGCTGGACTCTTGATTTGTTGGGATTCCATAATTTTGTGGTTCACTTGTATATTAGAAACCCAACACTGGGCCTGGTGCCTAGTAGGACATAAATGATCTTTATTGGTTAACTGAGGAACCTAAATAGAAATGTCCTGTTGATTGTCCAAAGGTCCCACTGTCACTTTGACTTCTTCCTAATTGACAGAAGAGATCACTGCCTGACTCAGGAGAACAAAAGTATGCATTTCGTTTAGAAGCTCCACTGGACAGAGTTGAGAAACATAGTCTTTAAGCAAAGCTATTATAATCTCTGACTGAAAATACGCATACTCACACACCCCACCTCTGAGGGTCTAGAAAGCTGAATTTTGATCCTGCCTCTCATTAGCTGTCTCTTAATATGCAGATTACTCACCAGATCTATTCCTCAGCTTATTTATCAAGTGGGATTAATGATATGTATCTTACTTCAATAGATGGTTGTGAAGGTAAAATGAAATTACATAAGTAATTTAAAACACTTTCTAAGTGCTATAGAAATATAAAGTATTCCTCTAGGAGGGGTCAGAGAGGTGTAGAAAAAAGTGGGAGTTTGAATTTCAAGGCACCCTTTTGACATCTACGCGTCGCCATAAGAGAGTCCATGAATATGGAAGAGAGCAAAATTAGAAATAGAGCTCTTCCTCTCACTAAAATTAGCCTACTTGTGATAAGGGTTAATTAAGTCCTTCTCCACCAGGCAGGGACACATTTTTAAAGGGAAATAGCATGTCAGCCCTGACTCGTGCTGGGGAGTGATGAGGTCTTCGTGTCATATCCCACTTTGAGCTCAGTAAGCTCTCCTGTTTCCGAAAGACCTAACCTGATGTTCCATTTCCTGCCTCAGGCCTAGAATTCCTCCACAGCGCTGCTTGATTCATTTATATACTTGTACTCAGACAACAGAGACAAGAAGACCATCAAAAAGTTGTCAGGAAGTTTCTTTCTGCCAACTTCATTCATACCCCAAATCATCTGCACCAAGGAGTGCCAAAGTATACACAAGACACAGCCTATATAGTTTTACTTCCTTTGCCTGAACTCAATCCCTGGATCAGAAAGAGCCCCTGGAGAAGGGAATGGCTACCCACTCCAGGGTTCTTGCCTGGAGAATTCCATGGACAGAGGAGCCAGCAGGCTACACTCCATGGGGTCACATAGAGTCAGACACAACTGAGTGACTAACACTTGTCACCTGTTACACACCATTGAAACCTTCAACCACAAGCTGATGAGTCTAGAGCACAGGTAAACCAACTACTGCCTACAGTCCAAATTCAGCTTCCCAGCTGTTTTATAAATAAAGTTTTATTGAAACACAGTCACTCCCATTTCTATGCCTATTGCATGGGACTGCTTTATCATTCCAAAGGCAATGCTGACAAATTGCAATAGAAGTGGTATGACCTGCAAAACCAGAAACATTTGATATCTGGCCCTTTGCAGAAAAAGTGTGTCTACCACTTAGTCTAGAGCAATATTAGGCCTGTCCACTCCCCACCAACATTACTAAGCCACATTTGGTTTATTCAGATCTCTTTCTCCTTCTTTGATTTAATGAACTAATTATTATGGAATTGATTGATGCATTAGCACCTAAGAATAATGAGATAAAGAGTTGTTCAGATGGAGTATGTATAATGATATAAAGTATTTAGGAAAGTTCATAGAAAATTTTAAAAAAAAGAAAAAGTGATAACACTCCATAAGGATGCAGTCAGCTAGCCAAATCTAAAATGTAGAAAACTCTACACAATAAACCACCCAGTTTTTCCAGAAAATACCTGGGCATGGAAAATCAAAAGTGGAGTAGGGCACCTGTGGAGATTCAAAGAAACTTAAGGTATATTTCAACCTAATGCAACTTGTGGATCTTCTTTTTGTTTAAACAGTTGATTTTTCTGTATTGATCTGTGTCCACACATCTCGCAAGCCCTCTTCTTCTAATACCCAAAGGTTCTTTTGGATTTTCTTTTTACTTTTTGAAAAAAATTTTGGCCCCACAGCTTGCAGGATCTTAGTTCCCCAAATAGGGTTCCAACCTGCACCCCCTGCAGTGGAAGCACAGAGTTCTAACCACTGGACTGCCAGGGAAGTCCCAAGATGTGTATCTTCTATTTGAACAACTCTACTGAGATAATTTAAACATTGAAGAGATCTTGGTGTTTTGAAGGAATTATCTGTACTTAGGTATAATGATATTGTGATTACTTGTTCATAATGTCCTTATCTATTCGAGTTGATTAAATTATGGTATGGTATTTGTGGGTGAAATAATATGATGCCCAGGATTTTCTTTCTACTCTCCAACTCCTTCAGTCAGAAAAATATAGCAGAGGATATAGAAGGAATAATATTGGGAAACGTTTGATGATTACTGAGCCAGAGTGTTGAGTACATTAAGCTCACTGTGGCTTTCTCTCAAACTTTGGTCTTTTTGAAAATTTTCACTATGAAATATTTTTTTCAAAAACATGAATTGAACCTGAGTCTCCTGCATTGCAGGCAGATTTTTTTACCATCTGAGCCTCCAGGGAAGCCCATTAGTATAAGTCATCTTTTAATTTTTGCTAGCTGTTTTTTTGGTTTTGCTAGCTGTTTTCTAATCTGTAGAATGGACATTATGATTCAGATTATATGTGATATTGTGAGGATTATGAAAACTCAATGAGATAGTAAAAAGTTTAACACTGCATAACGCATAGGAAATGAATCAATACCTGGTAGCTATTATTTTGTATTTGCTATCACATGACAGGAATGTAAATACTTATCAGCCTAGTTCATTTATCATATAATTGACTTCTGTGAATTTCTACATTAAACCCATATTGTTGCCAATCAAGAAGAAGGAGTCAAAATAGAGAATGTTTTCACTGTGTACACATATTTCCTTGACAGTCTGGAAACAGGCACAGAACCTGTCAGATACGTGAAGGAAAACTGTGGTGCCCAGGGGATCGTGATTGGAATGTCAGATTGCCCTGACAATACATCTGTCCTCAACAGTAGTGGTTTTTTTGTTTGTTTGTTTTAATCAACATAGTTGTTTTCTGTGAAATTGCTAATAAGTGCCTGTGAACACTTTAAAACCCATTGTGCATGGGAAGCCCTGTGACCATGTAGGACACTGACAAATTTCCCAGTTTGAGTTACTCCTCTCTTTGACAGCTTGCACTCAGATGACCTAGAGCTGGTTCTGAGTAACATGACACCCCTTTCACCGCGTCTCAGCTGACTAATGCACCATTTAGTCAACCATTCAGTAGCCAGCATGCATCATTCACATTTATAGTAAAACACATTGACTTAAAGGCACAGGATGTTAGAACAAAAACAATCACCATCCTATCAAACAAATGAAATAAACTTGGGCCCTGCCCCCACAGGCAGTGTCCCTTAAAATTCATCCCTTTGCGGGGGTCTCATTCTGAGTAAAATTACCATCAGACAAAGATGTTGGGAAGCATTCTGTTCACACTGGATATTTTTTTAAAAGACATAAGAGAAATGTGAGATGTTGGAGAAGGCTGGGAAGCAATGTTTTGCTTGAACTCAAAATAATAACACTGCACTTCCTGTTTCTGTTCTTCCACAGAATGACATCACTCCTCTGCATGTTGCATCAAAAAGAGGAAATGCCAACATGGTAAAACTATTGCTTGATCGAGGAGCTAAGATCGATGCCAAAACAAGGGTAAGGGTGCAACTTATGCACTTGCTTATGCTTATTTTCAGGAAGCAGGTCTGCTTCTACTAATACCTTTGTTGCTGGCTCAGCCCTGGCTTTGTTATTTCCTTTGTTGTAGTCTCTTAGAAAATGATTGCTAAGCTGATTCTTCTTATAATGGGATAATGATCCCCATTTATAAAGCTTTAATATACATTTAAATAATACTGGGATTTAATTATAGAAACTAAGGCTTAGGTCCAGAGTTTTTGTTGAGTTAAATTTTTAAGTATTTAATCACTACTTGATACTGCAGACAGAGCTGTTGGGCCGGTTTGATACTAAAACTGACATTTTATTTAAAAACAAATCTGTCTCCCTTTGCACACTGCTGGTAGGAATGTAAAATGGTTCAGCCACTATGGAAAACAGTATGGAGGTTCCTCCAAAAACTAAAAATAGAACTAGCGTATGATCCAGCAATCTACTTTGGTGTATATACCCCAAACAATGGAAAGCAGTATCTTGAAACCATGTAATAGTTGAGAGGTGGAAGCAACCCAATGTCCATAGATAGAAAATGGTTAAAGAAAATGCATTGTGTACATACAGTGGAATGTTATTCAGCCTTATAAGGAAATCCTGTCACATTCCCCAGTATGGATGAGTCTTGAGAACATTATGCTAAGTGATAGAAGCCAGTCACAAAAGCACAAATACTGTATGGTCCCACTTAAGGAGGTACCAACAGTAAACACATAGAAACAGAAATAGAATGGCACTTGTTGGAGGCTTAGGGACTGGGAAATTGGGAGTTGTTGAGTGTCAGTATGGTAAGATAAGGTTTTAGAGATGTTATACAACATCATAAATATAGTTAACACTACTTAACTGTGCATTTAAAAGTGGTTAGGAGAGTAAATTTTATATTGTGGATTTTTAACCACAATTTAACAAATTTTTTCAACATAGATCAGTCCAGGCAGGTGTTTTGACATGTTAATCGTTTGGTGTGATGCACTCTGTGGGGAGGGGAATGAAGTGAGACTTAGAATCAAGTTGAAATCCCAGAAGGTGAGCTTAGCTGATTGACTTAGGTTGACAAGGTGATGTAACCTTTTGCATGCAATTTCTGTATCTGAAAATAAGATTAATGGCTTCCTTGAAGGCTTGTTGCAGTGATCAAGCTAATGTTTGTAAACTGTATTGGCATAAAGTAGACCAGAATTAAATCCCAGCCATTACTAGTAGAGGCACACCTCAGAGATATTGCAGCTTTGGTTCCAGACCTCTGCGATGAAGCAGTATTGCAAGAAGGCGAGTCACAGGAATTTTTTGGCTTCCTAAATTAAAAAGCAGAGGCATTACTTTGCCAACCAAGGTCCGTCTAGTCAAGGCTATGGTTTTTCCCGTGGTCATGTATGGATGTGAGAGTTGGACTGTGAAGAAAGCTGATCGCCGAAGAATTGATGCTTTTGAACTGTGGTGTTGGAGAAGACTCTTGAGAGTCCCTTGGACTGCAAGGAGATCCAACCAGTCCATTCTAAAGGAGATCGATCCTGGGTGTTCATTGGAGGGACTGATGCTAAAGCTGAAACTCCAATACTTTGGCCACCTCATGCGACGAGTTGACTCACTGGAAAAGAGTCTGATGCTAGGAGGGATTGGGGGTAGGAGGAGGCGGGGACGACAGAGAATGAGATGGCTGGATGGTATCACCGACTCGATGGACATGAGTTTGAGTGAACTCCGGGAGTTGGTGATGGACAGGGAGGCCTGGTGTGCTGTGGTTCATGGGGTCGCAAAGAGTCGGATACGACTGAGCGACTGAACTGAACTGAACTGAACTGAATGTGTATAAAAGTTATGTTTATACTTTATATTATAGTCTATTGTGTAAAAGCATTATGTCCTTAAGAATGTATATACTTTAAATTAAAAAGTACTTTATTGCTAAAAAAAAATCCTAACTAACATTGGAGCCTTTAGCAAGTTATAATCTTTTTGCAATAGTAACATAAAAATCACTGACCAGAGATCGTCATAGCAAATATAATAATCAGAAAGTTTGAAATGTTGCAAGAAGCACAAAAATGTGACACAGAGACACAAATGAGGAAATACTGTTGGGAAAATGGCCTTGCCTGATGAGGGTAGCCACCAACCTTCAACTTGTTAAAAAAAAGAGAGAGAAATGCAGTATGTGCAAAGAGCGGTAAAGCAACGCACAGTAAAATGAGGTGTGCCTGTATAATTCAGAGCTCCGGTTAACATTAAACTTCTGACCAGGGATTTTCTTTTTCAACATTTCAGTTAAGAGCAAAATGTGCTCTTACAAATATCCTCCTCTCTAAGGGTTTTGGAGAGTTATCCCTGTCTTGCAGTTGTATCTCCTGCAATCCTGTGGCTCTTCTTTCCAAGAATCCTGATATTTCTAAAACTGGTCCAGGAACCTGGACTTGGTTCCTATAGTTCCTTGATTCAGTACTTTTATCTTTCACTGCATGGATTCACTCAAGCAGTTAATGATTACTGAATGCCTACTGTGGGCCAGACATGGCTAAGTCATGGAAAAAGCCCACAAGCCCCCTCCCCAGCCCTCATGAGGCCGACTGATCATCTGTCTGTTGTATACTCTGACTTGAAGATAGCCCAGGCCTGGGTATTTGACAGGAGACCAGACTTCTTTGTCTTAGTAACTGTTGAACCTGGAAGTTTTATGCTTTGTATGTAGCGTAAAAGAAACAAGCTTTCTGGAGAAGGGAAATGAAGGAAGATGAGGGTTGACCTCTACAAGACTGTCTGACTGGGGAAGTAAATTGAAGAGAGGTCTCATTGCATTGACCTGACATTATGTGCTAAGAAGCCATCAGCAGTAGAATAGACCTGTTGCTTTAAATGGCAGGGGTGTTCTGCTGAGTACAGGAGCGGTTGCAAAAAAGAGTAAGTTAGATAATCAACACTTAATGCCTCTTGGTTACCTGTAGAGGTAGAGGGTCATTTGTGAATACAGAAATTTTTGTGAAGAACGAAGAGGGATACTGGAGCTGAGCAGAACAGAGAAATGTGTATAGCTATACTTGGCTATCCAGCCGGATTTTAACGAATTGTGTGGATTAGAAATGACCATATTTCTCCCTCTCTTGATTCATCAATCACCAGAACAGCAAAATTGCTTGTCAGTAATTTTGCATCATTTATCAAACACTTACTTGTTCTATTTGGTACAGCGGGAAGAGGACAGGGTATGTAGGAAATTCAGGTCCCACATTAAAGGGGCACATGGTGTCATGGGGGAGGCTACAATGAAACATACAAACACGTCTGGACAAAAGCATCAGACATACAGAATACGGGACATAGGCGAATTCAATATACACTTAGTTTCTATGCCATTTTGCCTCCTTGTTCTGAAAGCCTGTCTTATTTTAAACAAACTGTAGACTCCTTTTTACCAGTCACTCAGTTTCAACATGGAGTTGCTTTTCTCCTGTGTTATGTGAGTGCTGTGTGGATGTGAAGAAAACTTAGAGAAATAGAATAGTCATTCTTCTATTGTTGTCCTGCTTGGGGTGGATGGGTGGTGTCGCTTGGGAACAAACTGAATCCCTGGCAGACTGTATGGAAGAAAACATAGTACATACCCCAAATGTGTCAACTATTTTGTGTTCTCCTCATCAAAGCTTCCCTTCTCTCTTGCTGAAATGACTGAATAGTGACTCAGTGTGTGGGTGATAAAGAGGGAGCCATAAAATTCAGAAAGCCCTAGGGACAAGCCTGAAAACGGAAAGCAATTTTTTTATAAATACAAGTTTTAATGATTCAATCCAGTAGCTCTTTAGAAAATAAATATTGTTATCTACCCATCCACTTCCTGCCAGGTACTTCCTGCCAGGTACCTGCCAGGTGGGTACGTGTGTTACATAGACTAAACTGCTACACACCAACACCCTAGATTTAGAGAGTTCACTCAGCACACTCCAAGGGACCTCCTTGTTGGCTTGCTGTGTTCCATGCGTGTGTTGCTAATCTGATAAAGGATTTGGTTCAAAAGCAGACTCTTACTGCCCTTTCAATCAGGGAAGTAAACTTGAATTGTAGTCAGAGTGATTTAGGTTGGGATCTGAGCAAGACCTGACCATCTGGAAAAGCAGGATGAGAGTGAATTTTTTCTACCCTGGTGCCTGATCTCTAGTCTTAAGTGTGACTAGCAAGTGAAATCATGACCCTAGGAAAGTTCATCCTCCTGAGTCTTAGTTTCCATCTCGGTACAGATGGTGAGTTGTTCCAGTGATTTCACAGGCTTTCCCCACTGCTGGGGCACTGGATGTTGTAACTTTAAGAATAATCAGCTACAGTGAAAGTCGGGGTGGTGATATATGTTGGGGTGATGTGACCAAGATGGTGGAGTATGAGACCCCAGCCCACACCACCCACAAAGATCAATAATTAGACAATGATACACTATCAAGAGCTCAGGGAAAGCTTAGGAGTCCAACTGAGAGACTGCAGCAAGGACTTCCCTGGTGGTCCAGTGGCTAAGACTCCACGCTGTCAAATGCAGGGGGCCCAGGTTTGACCCCTGGTTGGAGAACTAGATTTCGCATGCCACAGTGAGGGTCAAAGATCCCGTGTGCTGCAACTAAGACCTGACACAGCCGGATAAATAAATACTTTCTTTTATTTTTTTAATAAGAAGAAACTTCAGCAGCACAGTGGAACAAAACACCGGAAAATAACTCACAAAAAGGTTGCCTGCAGCATCTGATCCCCTAGGCCAGTGCTACTCAGGGCCAAGGGTGAGCCTCCCCAAGTAGGAAGAAGTTCTTCTCACCAAGAAAGGGAGAACGGGGTGAGCAGCCAGCCTCCCCAGCCTTTCGGGAAACTGAGCAAAGGACCCACTTGGGTCTCACCCAACCAGAGGCTGGCAAAGCTGAGATGGATAGAGATGGGGAGGAGCAAGGAAACAGGGCAGGCGCTGCCAGCGTCAGCCACGTGATGGGGATGACTGAAGCTCCCCGTGACCTGCTCTCAGACCCCAGCACCTTTCCCCCTGAAGTGGCCAATCGCCAGCACAGCCGATGCAGACCCTCCACCCCGTCGATGTCACTGGTTTTTGCCCCGCGGATATTCTCATTCGCAGACACCAGCCGTCTGAGCCCCTCCCTGCTCCTCAGCTCCCACTGCCTTGCTGGGGCTCAGGATCCACACCAACAGCCAGCCCAGACCTCTGTGGCCACACAAGTACACAACACCAGCCTCGAGCCCTGTGGGTGACTCCTGCTTCTGTGCCTGTGCTGGGGGCTGGCTCCTCCAGCTGTGCACTTGCACACGGCCAGCCAGACCCTCATCACAGGCTTCTACTGCTGAACCTGGACCTATGGCAAGATCCTTCAATGCGGAATGGCAAGCCAATAACCAAGGCCCTCACAACTGCCTGTGGGCCTGAACCTGGCTCTATTTCTAGTCACCGGCCTCCATCACTCAGCATGTGCATGCTCCCAGCCAGACCCTCGTGACCAGCCTTCACTGCCGTACATGCTCGTGGGAGACCCTACAACCATAGTACACATCAGGGCCTCCACAGCTCCTGTGGGCCAGGCCAAGCCCTGTCTCCTGTCACTGACCTGCACCACCAGGTTCATCTGCAAGGAACCCCTCCAGCTGGGCACCTGCATGCCTCCAGCTTGATGGCCAATACCAGCCTCCATGGCAATGCACCCATGGTGAGACCTTACAGCCACAGTAATGAATGCTGACAGCCACGGGACCCCACAGCTGCCAGTGTACCTGCAGCTGGCTCAGACCCTTGCAGCTGGTACTTGGCTCTACCTGTTTGTGTAAGTCTGAAATGAGCATCTGTGACTACATAGCCACCTGCAACTGGCCCCTGCGACTGAATTTGTATACACCACCAGCTTCAGCCACCACCATTGCCTGCCAGGTCCTGAGCCACTGGACCTGAGATGCATTGAGGTCTCCACTAGCCCTTGCAGTCACTGTGGTCAATGCTGTGCCCCCCAGAAGCCTAAACAGATGAGACATCAGCCCCCAATCCTCTATTTGAGACGCTGCACCACTAGATGCAAGGTTAGAGAATGTTCCAGCATGCTCCCACCATAGAAGAAAGTCTTTCCATACCAAAGTCACCCCATAAAATCTGCAAGAGATAACTGCTTCTGTAAAGGCACAACATCTATGCAAGGCTACAAGGATCAGGAAGGGATCAAGGGTAACATGACATCACCAAAGGAACTCAGTAAACTTTAACTTTGCTGGACAAAGGATTCAAAATAAGTGTTCTAAAGATGCTCAGAGATCTACAAAAAACACGGGTAAGCAGTTTAACAAAATCAGGGGGGAAAAAAGTACAAATATTCAAGAAGTTCAATGCAGGGATAGAAAACATAAAAAGACAACCAAACAAATTTTGGAGCTAAAAATAACAATGACTGTGATGACCTAGAGGGGTAGGATGGGAGAGGGACAGAGGCGCTAGAGGGAGGAGATATATATGTATTTATGACTGATTATGTTGTACAGCAGAAACCAGTGCAACACTATAAAGCAATTATCCTCCAATTAAAACATTTTTTTTTTCAATACGGTAATTGAACCAAAGAATTCAGTAGACAGCTTCAACAGTAGACTGGACCAAGTTGAAGAAATTGATCTGTCCAGTTTGAAACTATCCAATCAGAGGAACAAAAGAAAAAATAAAAAAGGAATGTAGAAAACCTATAGGACTTATAGGACACCGTTAAGTGAAAAGAATCTACCTATCTCGAGAGTCCCAGAAGAAGAGAATCACTGATGACTTAATACATTAGATTGCTACTCTGTGGTATCTTTTAGATGTGGAATCTGAAAACACTGAATTTTGGAATTGAATGGAACAGAGAATGGAATGGTGGTTGCCAGGGGCTGAGAGGTAGGAGAAATGGGGTGATGTTGGTTAGATAGTACAGATTATCAGTTATAAGATGAATAAGCTCAAGTATCTAGGGTACAGGATGGTGGCTATAGTTAACAATACTGTACTGTACACACCGAAAGTTGCTATGACAGCAGAGCTTTAATAGTCTCTCCGTAACAATGACAGCATCATTTAAGAGGTAATAGTGGTGGCCAGTGTGCCGAGACATGTACAGATATCAAGGCAAATGCTTCAATCTGGTCTATATTTAGCATCCTAATTTGTTTCTTTATAGAAATGTATTGCTAAGAATGATTACTTATGGTGGCTGCTATTTCCATATAGTTTTTGCTATCTGCAAAGCTCGCATGTATATTTTCATCCTTTCTAAAGGAAGAAACTTTGCAGTGGATGGTCTATTGTCATTTTAATTTTCCTTTGCATCAGTTCACAACCAAATCAGAGGCTCAATATGGACCCTAAATTAGAACCAGTTTAAAACTTAGATTCTAAGTTAGAACCGGTTTAAAACTTTGTGGCAACTTCTGAGTTCTCCATCTCCTTTCACTGACTTTTCTCAATCCAATAATAAAGGCAACTGTGCTTGCATGTAGTGCTCCAGAGAATATTCAGGAGTTCCAGGTAGAGTCAGTAATAATAATACTGTGCTTCCCAGACTGCTGCTCTCACCGTTCCTCCTCCAGCTTCCCGCCTTGCTAACAAGGTACCACTGCCTGCCTCTCCATACAATCCCACTACTACAGTATTACATCCAAAGCTACACCTTGACACTCGGAAACACACATTCATCTTAATATCTACAGCACTTAGTACACTTCCTGGCACATACTAGATGTTTCATAAGTATTTGCTGGATATATGAGGTACACTTCCTAATGTTACATTTGCCAAAATGTCTTACTTGATTTTATACTGGTCCTGTGATAATGGGGTTATGGGGCTTCCCCTGTGGCTCAGCTGGTAAAGAATCCACCTGTAGTGTGGGAGACTTGGGTTCGATTCCTGGGTTGGGAAGCTCCTCTGGAGAAGGGAAAGGCTACCTATTCCAGTATTCTTGCCTGGAGAATTCCATAGACCGTGTAGTGCATGGGGTCGCAAAGAGTCGGACATGACTGAGCGACTTTCACTTCGTGTTGATATAATTTTGCTCCCTGAAGTTAATGGCATCCAACTGATTTATAAGAATAAAGATATGTTTGTGTGCAGGTAGATAAAGGGTTTTCAGAACATCTCAGATCTGTCAGTTAAATTCTTACTAGTCTGGGAAGATGTCAGGAGACACTTAGATGTCCTATAATTTTAGCCTGTCCTTTCCCAGAAATGCAGGCTTCCCTGGTGGCTCAGATAGTAAAGAATCTGCCTGCAATACAAGAGGACCTGGGTTCAATCCTTGAGTCGGGAGGATTCCCTGGAGAAAGGAATGGCAGCCTACTCCAGTTTCCTTGCCTGGAGAATTCCATGAACAGAAGAGCCTGGTGGCCTACAGTCTATGGGGCTGCAAAGAGTCAGGCACTGTTATGCCCTGAGTCCAGTCCCCCCATACTGGTAGAATAAGACACTCGCAGCAATGCAAAAGCAAGAATGGGGTTTATTTCTAGCTTGAGCTAGGGCTCATGCCTCCTCCAGCGCAGTGGAGTGCGGACAAGAGCCCGAGCCCAGGTCACAGCGGTTTTTATAGTCTTAGATTACATAAGCACCTATTTTTGTTCAAAAGATCAAGCTGGCAGAAGCTCATTGGCCAGTTCATGTGCGCACAGAAGCTCATTGGCCAGTTCATGCATGCGCGCAGTTTTTCTGGGGGATTTCCCTTTTTCCTCTGATTGGCCTGATTTTTGGTGCCAGCAGGACTTTTCTAGGGAGGAGTTTCTTAATTTTGGCGCCGGAGGGATCTTCTTAGGGAGGAGTTTCTGTGAACTTAGCCTCTACCCTGTCTCCAGGAAATCGAAACTTAGGCCTAAGCAAGGTCTCAGGCCTATCCCGGCTACTCAGATGTTAGGGCTCCTAACATCTCCCCCCTTTTCTGTTGTTCAAATGGAGGAATCTTCCTCCGTGGGTAGAGTTTGATCCAGGGATCTTTATACAGCCTTACTCAAAAACAATTTTAGGAATCTTTACTTAAAAACAACCTTATCTAAAATGGAATAACTTTGGTTCTATGAGCAGCAAGCAAAGTACAGAAGCAAAAATGCATTATAGGAGCATTAAGTTTTACATTATGTTACAGCATCTAATCTGAAATCACACCCATAATATCATTTTTCAGGATATCTGGGAAATAATTATTTCCCAGGATGTCTGAACCATAGCTACTCTATTTTGACTTTTAATTGTAAAATTTTTTTAATAGCCAAAGCAGATGTCACCATTAATGACGTCAGTGTTTTTCTAGGTATGAGAAGATGCAAGAATTGGAACTCATAAAACCTTTTTCTGAAAGGATCTGACTATCTGAAGGCCTGTTATGCCAGTTTTTTCAGAGCACAGAGTGCCTCATTCCTGATTTTCACCCTGAACTTCTTTCATAAGCAATGGTCATGACATAATCTTTGTAGAGGCAGCTGGCAAGTACCAACTTCCAGTCAGCAGGGTCCCTTCATAGCCACATATCCGACCATGTGACACCATTTTATGGCCATTGTGTCCCGCGGTGCTGGGAAGGCTCATTCCCAGGTTTAGGGAAGTGATGGGCCACTCATTGTGCTAAAATTGGACCACGCCTTGCAAGTAGCAAAAGTCTCTGGACCACTGTCTTACTAGCCTCCTGGTCCAGGAAAATATTCCCTCTTGTTTCTTTTTCTCATACCCAGAGTCACATTATTACAATTATTGATCTCATATGGAACTGCATATTAGCATTATATCACAGGCTCAGTGAAACAAGTGACATAGAAAATAATATAGCCATAGCTAGCAGTTATTAGTAAAATAAGAATTATAAGTCAAGAACTTTTATTAGATAAAGCCTGGTATACCCCAAGTCACCTGACTTCATTTGTTAAATGACTATAGCCTGGTGTTAATCTCCTGGTTGTACATTATGGAGCATCTGACCTTTGTCTGAAGATTGGTTACTGAGATAAGCCTTAGAAACTAACCTAGAGTGTCTTTTTAATAACTTAATTAAATCTTTTAGCAGTATCACGTAACAAGGAACTGTCTCAGCAGTGAGTCTTAGTAAACACTAGACCTTAATTAACAAAACTAGAAACTTAATTTAACAATTTACAAACTTAATATTCCATGATTTTTCATTATGGAGGCATTAACCCTGTAGCCAGGAAGGCTTTAACCCATCAAATAAAAAATGAGGTTTGTCAGGGAGCTGGGAAAAGCCAAGCAGCCATCTTGGATTTCCCATAGCCCTGACTCTGATTTCCAGCTATTGTTTTTAATTTTCCAATTTAGAAGCAGACTGTTGCCATGGTTTAAGAACATTAGGATGGCACAAGTCTAACAGAGTTTTTGTATAAGCAGAATGAGCTTTTACATGTCTACAAACCCGACAATTGGATTAATTTCTAAAACTAGCATAGGATCAGGCCTATGGTAGAAAAGCATTTGATTTATATGCAGAGGGCTAAGAAGTCAAGAAAACATTAGAAATGATCATACGAATCAGGTCCAGCATCTTGGGCAAGCTGTCTACCTCTGATGTCGTCGTCTTCTCATCCTGGTGTAGTGTAGTTTCTTCTGGAAAAAGTCCTTCCATCCAGGTTGGAGACAGTCCCTTAAATTATGTCTTTTTCTAGTCCTGGTTGCAGGTCATGAGGCATCTGATCTTCATCCAAAGATAAGCTTCAGAAACAAACCTAGGGTGTTCTTCAAGAACTCAACCAAATCCTATATTAATATCACATAACAGCAAAGATCCATTCAGGAAATGAGTCTTAGTAGATACAGACTTCCATTAACAAACTGGGATTTAACACTCATTGAAACATCATTTTTTCCCTAAAATTACTCTCATTTTTATCAAATATAACCAAATTAAGACTTGTTTACAAAATAGATCTGTTCTCAATAAACTTGACCCGATTATTTATATAACCATAGACTTTTCTTTTTTTTTTTTTTGCTTTGCTTTGCTGAAACATTTATGGAGTCTCAAACTTAACTTTAAAACCTTTCAGGGCTAGGAAAGTCATCTCAAAGGCTTATCACAGATTTTGCCTAACAGATGTGAGTGAATTCCTCCCTTTCTTAAGGTCTCCAAAATTGAGATTTCTGTACCTGTTAGTGAGATAACCTTCTTAGTTTATCTGATAAAGTTACTGGAAGCCTAAGAGTTTCCAGTCTCTGAAAGGGTCGGATAGAGAAAAATGTTAAATGCTTCAATTTGTCTATTAAATACCATTTTACCAAATTACTGTTAAGTCATAATTAGTTTGAGGGGAAGGTTTCCTAAGATCTGGAAAACACAGACTCAAACCAGTAATTTTTCAGAAACCATAAAAGTTATAAGCATATTTGCCAGTTCATTCGGTCCTTTTGTTAACCTTTGTACAGTCATCAGGTTTCTCACTAGAATCTTTTAATTTCTTACCCAGTTCAGAAACTTGTATTTATCCAAAAGTTCTTTTTATAAATCTTCTGGAAGAGGAAGCATTTTCACAAGAAACTTGGTTAGTGCTGTGACAACACTTTAAGATAGTAATCAGAACTATGGCAACATTTTACCTGAATATATCAGAATTTATATATTATAAATTGTTTCTAGGATATCTGTATTGGTAACATTTACCATACAATATACCTGGGACTTACTATTCACTTGACAATACTTCCCATGTAATTTAACATGGAAGTTGAACCCAATTAGTGTAATATCTCCCTTTGGAATGTTTCAGGGGCCCTCTGAAGCATCCCAAAGTCAGCTAGAAGCCAAAAGTGCTTCATCAGATTGATTTAGGAAGTTTTGTCAACAAATATCAGAACGGTTTAGAGCACTCAGTCAGATGGGATTATAGGTCACTGTGAAACAATAGCTATTCACTCAGCCATAGTAACAATATAGGATTCTAGAGGCAAATATAGAACAGACCATTTAAGAGGCAAATAAACTTAAATCTATTGTCAAATGCAGTTTAACATCTCAAGAAAACGTTTATTCATACACAAAACTCTTTCCTTGGGGTCCACTTTCCACAAAACCATTTTATCACTTTCTGTACCCATTTGTTCTCCCATCCTGGAACAGCCAACTGTAAGTCAGACCTACTACCTTTTTCCTTCATAAAATGTAACTTCATTCTTCATACCTTCTTTACTGAACACACACATCTTACTTCCCTTAAGCAACCAAGAATTGACCTTTATATTAGCATTCTGTAGATTGGTGAACATAAATACCAGTGATAACTTAAAAAATTTTAGCAAACATCTCAGGATGGCATCAAACATTATTTATTAATAGCCTAAAATCTTTAGTTTTTCTGTAAGTTAGTATTCAGTAGTGAATGTTTCAGAATCTTATTTTATTTGGAAATGACCTAGCTATTCAATAAACTTTTGTTACTTAATTTAGCACAACCTTAGAAATTCAGGTTACCAAAATCTAGAGAAACTGTTTTAGACAGACATTTTTAATCTTAATAGAGTTTATCTAAAAGCTCATGTCTCATTTACATTTCTTAGAAGTTTTTTTTTTTTTTTTACTCAAGGTAATTTCTTTGTCACAAACTTGTAACAGATATGATATTTAATTTATATTGAACCTAGGTGCAATGAAAATATTCTACTTAATGTTAATTACTCTAAGACATGTCTATATTAGATAGATCAACAAACATTAATATCAGGTATTTAATACTGAATATTTTCCAGTTTACTTGAACCTGGAATTTATTATTTAATTTAGAATTATTTGATTTGTAAGCGCTTACTCTTTTTTAAGCCAATTAAATAGAACTCATTTACAAATTAACTTCAAAAATATTACTCAGAGACAAAGACATACCAAGACATATTAAGACAGACACAGTGCGAGTCTTTAGTCATGAATTAGACATTACAATATAAAATTTACTAGTTTATAAAAACAGTTGGACCGATTCTATAGGGGTCGGCGGAGGGACCCCATAAACAATAAAAGGGCATAAGGAAGGAGAGTCACCCAGTCCCCGCCAGTCTCTATTGCCAATTTTGCCAATGTTTCTTTTAGGGTCCGATTCATCCTTTTTACTTGACCCGAGCTCTGGGGATTGTATTCGCAGCATAATTTTCATTTAATCTCCATAGCCAAAACCAATCCCTGAACAACTTTCTCTTAGCCAAATTCCTTGGTCTCCGGGCAGCTACTCGGAGGCCTGCCATAAGAGTCTGGCGGTACACTCGGAGATGCTCCCTACCTTCTGCGCGCTCAAAGTCCCACTGGGGTCTGGTCAATGGAAATCCCTCATCAATTAGGTTCGGCTGCAGGGTGGGCCTCCTGTCCACACCCGGGACATGTTTCCGAGCTTCCGATAGAATCCGCTCCCGTTCTTCAGTGGTGAAGAGCACCTGTAACAGCTACTGACAGTCATCCCAGGTGGGATTATGGGTGAAAAGGATAGAAACAAAAGGCTTTATCCATGCTGGTGGGTTTTCCACCAGATCTTGCCAGATCAGGATATAGGGCATCTGGTCCGGGTGGCCGGAAGGGCCGGGTGTGAGAACCTTCCCCCAACAGCCAGATGGTGGTCAGGCTGAAGGTTCCCTCTCTTGGCCACCCGACATTAAAAGTGGGCCACTCCGAGGAGCAGAGCGTCACCAGCTTATTCCTCTTCACTAGCAGAGACAAGTCTCGCACCCTAGATTTAAAGTCAGAGAAATGATCCATCATGAGGGAGAGCGGGGTAGAGCTTCCTTGACCCATGACCACAGAATAGATTATGGGAGAGAACAGACACAGGAGAGAGACGACAATGCCGGCACACACGACCACACGACAAACGGAGGACAGACAAACGTCGGCCGAAAACACACTACTAGGTCTCTGAGACCTCTGAGGCTTCCTGCAGTTTAAAGTAACCTTACCGAAGGGCGTCCACTGCCCACCAGATTCCGGATCGGGAGAGACCTCCTCTCTCCCGCAGAGCCAGCTGCCTTCCAGCGCGAATGCTGGGCCTCGGCCTTATGCTGGCTATGGCGATCAATTCGCCCCTGAACAGACCTTGCAGAGCCAGCTGCCTTCCAGTGCGAATGCTGGGCCTCAGCCTTAGGCTGGCTATGGCGATCAATTCGCCCCTGAACAGACCTTGCACCGGTGCTGTAATCAGCCCTCCTCTGGGCTGATGAACCCCTTCTGCCGGGAGAGCGTTATTCTCCCCAGTCAGAGGGATCCCGGACGAGCCCCCAAATGTTATGCCCTGAGTCTGGTCCCCCCATACTGGTAGAATAAGACACTCGCAGCAATGCAGAAGCAAGAATGGGGTTTATTTCTAGCTCGAGCTAGGGCTCATGCCTCCTCCAGCACAGTGGAGTGCGGACAAGAGCCCCAAGCCCAGGTCACAGCGGTTTTTATAGTCTTAGATTACATAAGCACCTATTTTTGTTCAAAAGATCAAGCTGGCAGAAGCTCATTGGCCAGTTCATGTGCGCACAGAAGCTCATTGGCCAGTTCATGCGTGCGCGCAGTTTTTCTGGGGGATTTCCCTTTTTCCTCTGATTGGCCTGATTTTTGGTGCCAGCGGGACTTTTCTAGGGAGGAGTTTCTTAATTTTGGCGCTGGCGGGATCTTCTTAGGGAGGAGTTTCTGTGAACTTAGCCTCTACCCTGTCTCCAGGAAATCGAAACTTAGGCCTAAGCAAGGTCTCAGGCCTATCCCGGCTACTCAGATGTTAGGGCTCCTAACAGCACAACTGAGCAACTAACACTTTTTCTTTCCCAGAAATGAAACTGGTTATATTTATCAGATTAAATATGAAGGAAAAATAAATATTGGTATTGAGTTTTGCTTTCCATTATATTTCCAGAAGTGTGATTGCCTGGGTTAAGAATAAATTCTTAAACTATTAAATATTTCATAGTCATAAAATAGTGTCTATTGAAGAGATGTTATCTGACTTCTTATCAGAAACTCTGGAGATCAGAAGACAACGGAACATCTTTAAAGTGCTGACTGAAAAGTATCTGCTAATCTAGAATTTATATCCAGTAAAAGTATATTTTCATAATAAAAGTAAAATAAAGACAGTATCAGATAAGCAAAAGCTGAGGTAACTTGTTACCGTCAAACGCATACTAAAAGAAATATTAAAGGAAGTTCTTAATCTTGACATAAGATAAACGATACTAGAAGGAAATGTGGATCTAAAGTAGAGAAGAGTTAGAAGTAATAATCAGATAAAAACTATTTTTATTTTCTTAAAATTTTAAAAAATTGATTGTTACATAAAATATCGATTTTATAAGCTTTATAATGCATTTAAAAGTTAAATATACATTTATAGCACAAAATGGGAAGCTAATATGAATGAAATTTTAATACTGTAGAATTCTTATACATGAAATTATATAACAACACATAATTACATAAATACTATTACTATATAATATAGTTAATAATATTATTTAGGCTGTGATAATTTAAGGATATTTATTTTAATCTCTAGGAATACCACTTTTAAAAACAGGAAAGAAAAGAAAGAGTTTAGTTAAAAAGCCAGAGGAAGAGATCGTCGATGATATATATAGTGAATCAGTCACTGGAAAACTAAATTATACTCAGTTAACCCAAAAGATGGAGAAGGCAAAGGCACCCCACTCCAGTACTCTTGCCTGAAAAATCCCATGGATGGAGGAGCCTGGTGGGCTGCAGTCCTTCCATGGGGTAGCTAAGAGTCGGACACGACTGAGCGACTTAACTTTCACTTTTCACTTTTATGCATTGGAGAAGAAAATGGCAACCCACTCCAGTGTTCTTGCCTGGAGAATCCCAGGGACGGGGGAGCCTGGTGGGCTTCTGTCTGTGGGGTCGCACAGAGTCGGACACGACTGAAGTGACGCAGCAGCAGCAGCAGCAACCCAAAAGAAGATAAGAAAGAAGAGACAAAAAAAGCTTACATAGAAGACAGTGGAAAAATACACAACAAATATTATAAGGGTGTGTTCTAGCTCAGAAAGAAAGCTCTAGTTTTCTGAGCAGAAAGAACAGCGAGGAAGTCTACCTCATTTTAGTTTGATTTAAACATATAGAATGTATGGCAGGACAGCAAGGAAGGGCACTAGAAAGATGTATTTCTCTCTCCTGTGTATAAATGGCAGAAATGAATTCTTGATGTTAAAAGGAGATTGTTTGCTGCAGTAGAAGAGATCCTGTCCCTCTGATACAGGAACTAAGTTCTGATGTGAGTCTAACTGAGTCTAAGTCCTAACATGAACCAGTGACTTGCATATGACCTTGGGTAAGCACATTAATCCTTGGAGAAGCACTTTCTTATGTATAAATGCAACTTCTGATGCTTTTCTCTTGTGTTGTTGTAAAAATTCAGTAAGATCACAAATATAAAATGCCTGTGACAATAGAACGGTTTCAAAAAATGTTATTTCACTTCCTCTCAGGCCAAATCTACAATTCTCTAACATGCACAAAATGAGGATACAGTTAGAATTTTTAGAGAAAAATACAGGTATGAGAATAGTTTGACTGTTAGGATATAACCAGTGCCTTTTAATTTCTCTCTGGCTATCATTATAACTCTCCTCTCCTGGGTACTACCTGCTTTTACTTTCATTGTTTTTAATCTTCAGTTAAATATCATATCCCATTTTATATCCATGAGAAAGAAGAAAGTGTATATCCAGAGTTTCCTGCTTGATTTCCTTTCCTTTTCTTGGGTGTGTTTTTTGCTTAAAAGGAAGAAAAGAAAGGAACCTAGAGGATACTAATCAAAGTAAATGTGTCTTTTGCTGAAAGTATTTCCCAAGTCACAAATTTGTGTCATTTCAGTATGATCTTTGAGCAAGTTCAACTTGCTAAGGACATTTTCTGGGTTCAGTATTCCTAAGTGTGATGCTTTAATGTCCCACTCTGTGCTTCTCAGAAAAGCTAGACCTGAAAGCAAATCTTTTTGACCTTGGAGTGTGCAAGCTTTTGCTCTTTGTCTAACACTAGAGAGCCTTTTGTCTTGCCAGTGAAGTGCTGTTCCCTACCTCACTAATAAGATCACGGCCACTGAAATGAAATATGAGATCTAGACTTGCCAGTTTGCATTGCTTCAGAATTCTTCCCAAGGGAATACTCGTTCATTATGTTAGTGCTTTAGAAATCAGGGGAATTGGAAAAAAAATCACTAACCCCATGCAATTTCATTTCCCTCCCATAATGTTACTATGGCAACTCCACATCCTTGCTCCTTCTCTCCTGTCCAACTGCATATATTGCCTGTCTTGAGGCAGCCTCCCTTGAGCCCCAAGAATTGCTTTTGTCAAGCATTTTTCAATTGGAGGTCAAAGCTATATCCTGTTGTATATGGTTGAGGGACTGCTTTTTGGTCCAGGACTGTTCAAAGTGACACTGTGCATTAATTGTAAATTTCTAGGTGTTGGGAGTGGATAAGAATCCTTATATTACATTGGAAAAAGCATTGCTCTAATTTTAAGGAAAAGAGTTCCCTGCTATGTAAACCAGTTCACTGATATGTTACAAAACACAAAATCCACAATAGCTTTTATTTTAAAGCTTATAATAGAAAGGGGGGGAACCTTAATTAGAGCAAATATTCTCATATTTCTCTTACTTTCTAATTCTTTTTTTTACTGAAGTATAGAAAATTTACAATGAGTTAATTTCTGTTGTACAGCAGTGATTCAGATATATATACATATACTTTTTCATATTGTTTTCTGTTATGATTTATCACAGGATATTGAATACAGTTCCCTGTGCTATACAGAAGGACCTTGTTGTTTATTCAATCTATATCTAATAGTCTTCATCTGCTTACCCCAAACTCCGTCCTTCTATTCACCTCCCCTCCCCTTGGCAACCACAAATCTGTTCTCCATGTCTGTGAGTCTATCTAGTAGATAAGTTCCTTTGTTTCGTATTTTAGATTCTGCATATAAGTGATATCATATGGTATTTGTCTTTCTCTTTTTGACTTACTTCACTTGTATGATAATTCTTTGGCTTCCCTGATAGCTCAGTTGATCAAGAATCTGCCTGCAATACAGGAGACCCTGGTTCGATTCCTGGGTCAGGAAGATCCGCTGGAGAAGGGATAGGCTACCCACTCCAGTATTCTTGGGCTTCCCTTGTAGCTTAGCTGGTAAAGAATCTGCCTGCAATGCAGGAGACCTGGGTTCAATCCCTGGGTTGGAAAGATCCCCTGGAGAAGGGAATGGCTACCCTCAGTATTCTGGCCTGGACAGTCCATGGAGCCGCAAAGAGTCCATGGAGTTGCAAAGAGATATCATATGGTATTTGTCTTTCTCTTTCTGACTTACTTCACTTGTATGATAATCTCTAATTCTATCCATGTTGCTTCAAATGGCATTATTTCGTTCTTTTTTATGGTCTTACCTTCTTATTCCTAATGCTAAGAAGACTGAGTCATATTCTTCAGTGTAATTCCAATTTACAAGTCACTTATCTATTGAGAATTTTATTTTTTCTGGAACAATAAGGTATTTTAATAGCACTTCTAGGGTATAAAATCAGTCTAGTCTTAAACAGAGAAAATACAAAGGAAAGGAATTTTTGAGCAGCTAACTAGAAAGCATCTTTAAAAGACTAGCCTAAAAGCCCATTCATTCACCCACTCATTCTCATTTACTCAGTCTTTTTTATTAAGCAACTTTCATGAACATGGCACTGAGCTACTTTCTCTGTGAGATTCATGTATCCCTTTTAAGCCATTGACTTAGTTCTCAGAAACAAACTCATTGGAATGATAATGCATGTCCACAAATAACTAAAATACCAAGCAAAATGTTGTAGTTTCCCACAAAGAGGTTCAGATAAAGTATGAGGGGAATCCTGATGGTTGAATGGTTATGTCTACCTTTGAATAAACCTTCAAAGAAAACCTATATTTTAAACAATAAGGTTTGGATCTTGGTGAAAGTGGAAAGGGAAGTTTGGGGTACATGAAATAGTGCACACAAAGCAGAGAAACAAGAACAGGAGAGGCTTTTGCCAGGGACTGCAAAGAGTATAATTGAGGTGGAAGGGAAGGGGATTAGGCAAAAGTTCAGTGTAGCAGCGACTGATTGGAAGACTTTGAATACTAACCTGAGGAATTTAGACTTCACTGAGGACTGAATCAGTTATTAAAGATCATTATGCACACAGAGGTATCATCAGAGCAGTGCTTCAAGAATGTGAATGATGTCCCATCTATTTCAAAGCCCAGGAAATTAGTTCAAAATTTAAATGTTTACTTTTTGTCCTCCAAAAATGGTATTAAGTAATGTCAATCCCAGCTCTCTCTCTCTTTTTTAAACAGAACTGTGAATCGCTACGTGGCTTGTACTCTTCCGTCTCAGTGTGGATCAGCCAGTCGTTTTGGTCTTCGTGACTGTATAAACTATGATGCTAATTAAAGATCTCACATTAACTTTAGACACTAGTTTTCCACTGACCTGTGACTGTCCCAGCAGCCAGGCCGGCACTGTCTGTGCAGTCAGATAGTCGTGACATCTTACACAGCTTCCTGCTGAAAGGGATCTCTCCTGCTGGGCTTCTGGCTATTTGAGGAGCCATGCACCTGTGAAAAGTTACAGAGCAAATTTGCAGAAGATCCAAAAGAGTTAGACATTCGCAATCAATGTTTAAAACACTGCAAGTAAAACTACAGTTGATAGAGCTGTGCTTCAGGTAGCTCTGTTGAGCTAGGAACCAGTGAGGCTTTCCTTGGGGAACTTGCAGACTTTATCATTGAAACAAGGTGGTAAAACAAGCAGTGGCTAGAATGGAAAGCCCTTCACAGCTCTGGCACGACTGAAAAAAAGTCACCTTTTCTGGCTGAGTCCCCAGATTCTATGAGTTTTTAATGCATAAACACCGGAGATCAGAAGTAGCAGCTGCAAAATACAAAGGAAGGTAAAGGAGTGTCCAAAAGTTTCAGCAGAGAAGCTTTGTCTTAATAATTCCTGCCAAGACATGTCTTATGTGTCCTGCAGCCAACACTGACCTCTTGCTGAATTCAGCCTGTGACGCCTTAGATGAGTCATTTAACTTCTTTGAACCTCAGAGTCTTCATTTACAAAATAAAGATTATACCCTTCTGTATAAGGGTAGTTGTAAGGATACAATGATCCAATGTCTTGGATTTGCTTCAAAACAATACAAGAAAAAAGAAAAGGTCATGACAGAGATGAATCAATGGGGATGCCAAGGGGACATTTGTTGATGCTGTCCACCAGGTACCTAGGGACTCATTACACTATTCAGTCTACTTTAGTCTGAAATATGTTTGAAGTTTTTCCATGATTAAAACTTTTTTAACAGGATGAAGTCAGCAAAATTATATCTGTCTGTATAAGGAACAATGTACTTCAAAAGATTAAGGAGTTGAAATAGATTTTCCTCTTAGGTAGCCAAACACTTTATGTTCAGTATGTAGGATTTTGCTTGGGGGAAGATCATTTTCAAAGATATAAATGAATTTTCTTTGAAAATGATAAATGAGTTTTCAAAGATGAATAGTTTTGTGTGACCATACTTAAAAAATGCCTACGTGTTTTCTGTCATTCAGAGTGAAATGAAAGAAATGAGAGAATCAAATATGACCTTTTGGTTCATAAAAGACAACTACATTCAGGAAATGTGAATTTTGTGTGTGTCAGAAGTTAGATGTGATTATTGTATTATTTCTTCTTCAGTTATTTTCAGATTTTACATTACTGGGAAGACATTTGCCTTCATGGTATACTTTTAATGTCTTCTCAGATTTTATTTTATTCTATTTTGTTAGGAAAATGCTGTTTCTGACTTGAAAGACTATTATTATATTGCTTTAGTTTGCTTTAGAAGAGCAAGTATTTTAAATTAGCATAAAAGGTGGAATATTTAAACATGTTCAAAGAATATACAGTCCAACTCATATTTGTGATTCAAATCTCATATTTTAAAGAATTTTAATTGTACTGAGATTTGGCTAGTAGTTTAGAAATACGATTGTACCTTATTGACTGCGTATTAGATAATTAAGCTTACTTACAAGATCTGTTCATGTAGTCTAGAAAGTGACTTGAATCAACTTTTGACGTATTTTAAAATATAGCTATCTTTAGGGTAGGTATTCAGTGTCAACAGCAGGAATCTTCAAGATGGGAAACAAAACCAAGATGTGTGAATACCTCTCCATATGATTTGGAGCCATTTAGATTGTTTAAATGAATAAATTTCCACTTCCTCATTCCCTGTTAATTCTCCTTTCTCACCTTCATTTTTTTTTTAATACAGTAGCCCTTCTCCCCTAGTCCTAAAGAATGGCCCTGACTCTAACTGTGACCCACAAGGCCCCACGGTGCAAAACCTCTGAGGAGAAGGGAAGAGCTCAGATCACTGGTGTCCTGTTAAGAACTACATGCTTCTGGTGCTTAGATAATCAAATTCTTCTATTGCCGCTAACAGAAAAGACCTAATGAAGTCGTCTTATGATGGGTCATTGAAAAAGTCTTTGATGAAAGGTTATTAAGTGATTTTTGGCATGTAATTCAGGAATTTAGAGAATTAGTGGTACTGCCAAAACAAAAGTCCAACTACGTATTAATGCAGACAAGATGTCTCAGCACTAACATTTATAAAGACAAAAATTGGGAAAGTATTGATGCTGAACCCTGTCTCATTCTATCAATAAATTGTGAAAAAACATATGTCATTCAGAGAGGAATTTTTAATAAATTGTTACTCTTGCTTAAAAATCATAAAATTTATAATGTGTTGCTGTTTTGATCCATTGTGCTTGAGTAATTATAATTCCAATCAGGAGATTTATTTTTGACACTTAAAGGCTTGTGTTCTCTGGAAATCTTTAAACTTTTTTAAATTTAGATTTATGTTTTTTTGCACCAGGGAAGTATGATATGGTAATCAATAAAAAACACTCAAACATAAAATTATATTACATGAAGATAAATTATATGGGGGAAATGAAATGGAAATAGATATGCAGGAGCAAAAAGGAGCAATGTAAAATTCCTGTTACAAATTTCTATTTGAGAAGTTTGTAGTATTTTTTTAAATGGTGGATATACAGTTATTTATAGTACTTAGATTCCATTGGATAGTCCAAAGAGTAGCGGAACAGTTATGTTTTTAACTGTCAGCTTTGCAGGAATTACACACTTGACCACTGCTTAAACTTATGAAAACTTCAGTTCTTTAGCTGAAAAAATAGAATTATATTATGAGATACACGAGTAAATATTTGAAGCTTGCTGGTCCACAGCACTTTGGATGCCACGCTGAATCTTGATGAAATACACTCATTCACAGAATTTCCCGTCAAATGTATTTGAAAACATTGCCTTTTTTGCTAGGACGGTCTGACACCGCTGCACTGTGGAGCAAGAAGTGGCCATGAACAGGTGGTGGAGATGCTGCTCGATCGAGCTGCCCCCATTCTCTCCAAAACCAAGGTAATTTCTCCCCAGGTGTTTGAGAATCACACTGCATTTAACTTTGAATCCTTTGACTGGTTATTTCACCCAACCTTCCAATCACATAGAATTTCCTGTAGTTTGAATTTAGCAATTAGCGTGCTCTGTGCACCAAATCTTTAGAGACCCTCAGGGTCAAGTTTGAGTTCATGAGGCCTTCAGATGGAACACACTCTACCACAGAGTCATTTGTGTGTGTCTGTTACCTTTGTTTTTGTTTCAGGAGCACTTACTGTTTGATTTTATTCTATGAAATTTCCATAGCTCAGAAATGGTTGCTTGTTGGGAAAAGAAAGACTGTAAGATTTATGGTCTGAAGTCTGGGTGCTGGCACCTTTTCTCCTGACCTTCAGTTTATTTCTTGAGAGTTCACAGACTATTCTAAATAAACACCAAGGTATTATTTAAGTGATAAAGGCTGGAAACTTTGGAAAGATTGTACCTTGGGCCTTTGGAACACTTGACATACCTGAAAGGAAAACATGATGATTGCCTTAAAAAAAATAATAATGTTTTACTAAATGTCTTTTGAGTTTTTTAAATGGTAAGACCATTTAACAGTATTTGAAAAAGAGAATATTTGTAAATATATTTGGGGACATACAGACTACCTCAGAGTCATTACTATTTTTATAAATCAAACCAGTGACTTTTTGAAGCTATATTAAGCTTTATAAAGAGCCGTAATTTCTAAACATGAACAACAAAACACATATTACTCCTGTTTGTACTCTGATCCGTGTTTACTCAACTTTAGTGCAGATGGACAGGGTCAAGGTTGTCTGAACAATTATATCACTCATCACACAGGGTTTAGATTGGCAAGCGTTGGAGAAATTATCCAACAGAATTAAGCAGCCACCCTTTTTCACTGCATGTGATGACGTCTTGGACTTTTGGGTGCTTCTCATCTAAACCATTCTACTTGTTCCTTTTCCTTTCACATAGTCCATGTCTCTCTTCTCTTAATCCCACTGCTATCTTTGAACTACATCATCTTCCTAAACTGCTGTAATCACTTCCTTACTTGTCCGCCACCTCCCCACCTGCTCCTTTCTAATCCTGTTCCCATTTTGCAGTCAGAGTGGCCATGTAAACATCAACCAAATCATGTCAGCCTCCTGCCTAAAAAGTCTCGAATTAATTCTCATCATTCTCTTTAAAATTAATTTTCATCTTATCAGAGCAATACGGGCACAATTAAAAAGCAAGTCATTGCCTCATCTTTCTTCTCCTGTTGTTCATCTCACTGTGTATTTGGCTTTTTTCCCTAAGAAATCTCGATTATTTTTGATGTTTTTAGTATGCAAGAACAGTTTCTTGTCCTCTGAGAGCTTCTTAAAGCATCCAGTTCTTGTTTTACAGATGCAACATTCTGTTGCCTTTCAGAAAACATTTAAGATGACTTCGCTTTAAATTCTTTCACCCTCATCTGTCCCTAACCCCTCAGATTTCTCTTTATCTCTTTGTTGGCTTTAGCTCTCTCTTTTGTGGTGGGAGTTTCCCACCACAGTCTACCTGACCGTATGTGCCAGGCACTCCCCTTTGAGTGCAAGCTCCATGAGTGCCACAGGCAGGGCTCCCTTCAGGTGGATCAGAGAGGTCCCTGATGTCAGGATTAGTTGCCTTTTCTCTAGGAGGTATGGTTTTTTGAGAGACGAGTTCTCCAACCTTTCTCAGGGTACTTCTAGGTGAATATATTGGGTAAAGAAAAGGAGCTATCATTCTCTGGTCTTTGATGTATACCTTAATCATAACAGTGATAACAATAGTTATATAGTGATAACTACCTACCAGGCTCTAAGTACTTTACATATATTAACCCATTTACTTCTCACAATAACCCTGAGGCATGAGTTTTATTATGCCCTTTTTATTATAGGAAACTGAGACCCAAAGCGATAGAGTAACTTTCTTGAGATGTCTCATTTTGTGTCAGAACAAAGAGTTGAACCCAGGCAGTCTAACCCTAGAGACCATACTGTTTAAATAACTATTCTGTCCTTCCTTATTCTGAGTGCCTGTTCTGAATCAGAGCCTAACCACTGCCCTCTGCTCAGCCCTGGGCCCAGAATCCAGAATCTCCAGAGATGTAATTCCTGGTTTCCTGCAAGGCACAGGGGGGAAGTCATTTGGTTTTGTTGGGTTGGAAGGACCGATAGACTTGACAATTCCATAGGCAGCCAAACCAATCCATTTTTTGGTCCCAAGCCTCATCTTGATCCCCCAAGGTACTACGTTTCCATGTTGTCGCCTGTGGACATTTGGGGGTACAGCCATTCTCTTCATTGTACTCTGCAGTGTGCTGGAGCCACACTGTTGAACCTGTTACGTACATCCCTGCCTAATTCCACACTCAGTAACATCATGTTGATAGCTTGACATCAGTCATAGTGTAGAGGTCTTTACACAGTGTAAACTGGCAAATGCTACCTATTTTCACAAAGCTATCGAGAGACATTTACCAGCATTCTACAGATCATACCCTTCACCAGGCACTTAGGTGTCAGCCTTCTCCTTTCTGCTGGATAAGCTAACACACTGAAAATCTCTTCTCCTATCCTAAGGTTGTAGACATCACACATGTTTTTGTTTTCTTTCCCATTGTGTGACTGTATGGGTGTGCCTGCACACATATGTGTGTGTGCACCATGGATTCTGTCTTTTAATTCTGTTCATGTTTTTCCATGGAGCTTATGAAAGATGGATGAACACACACATCACCTCTGCCATGTTTATCCGGAAGTCCCCATGCCCACTGCACTTAGACGTCCTTACCAGAATCTGACCACCGCTTTGCCTCACCTCTGGTCCTCACCATCTCCAGCCAAGCAGCCTCCTTCCACTTCTGATAATACACCAAGGCTGTTCTCATTTCCTGTTCCCTCAGACTGAGCTTTCCCAGATCTCTGCAGTCTTCACCTATTTCTCAGCTCAGATGTCATCTTCTCAGAGAGACCTTCTTGGTTTCTTTACTTGTTTGCTATCTCTCTCTTCAGTGAAATGAAAACAAGAACTTTGTCTTATATTCAGTGAGATTCCCAAAGCACCTCAGTCAACACCTGTTACCTAGGAGACCGTCACCAAATATTTGTCAATAAATATTAAGTGGATGAATGCATTCTAAACTTTAAGAACCTCTCTCTAAATCTTCAAGACTTCCATCTTTCTGAGCTAAGAAAAACCATCACACTGGACCCAGGTTTTTAGCTTGATGAGGTGCTATATATGCATAATAAGGCCCCTTTCCACAAGGCAGATGGTGTTTTTTTCTGGTGCTTCCCCAGTGACCTGTAAGTTACCCATTCAGAGGTGGCGGTTTTTTGTATCATTAGAGAGTTTCCTTCTTTTTGTGACACCGCCACCCATTTCTAATCTTCACTAAGTCATTTGTTCTCTCAGAGTTTGTTTCTTTGTTTGCTTCGTGTTTTCGTCTGAGGCTGTATCAACACACAAAACAGAGGGATGTTTTGGCAGGAAATAAACAAGTGCATATGCTCGTGGGTGGCAGTATCTCAAATGAGAAGTGTTCCCATTCTTTGTTGCACCTTAGTTTCTACTTTGGTTCAAGACATTGAAGTGGAATTTTTTAGGCAAAAATATCCTGATTGACTGGCCATGTATGGAGGCTTTAAATTTACATCGTTGTTTATGGAGCTCTTTCTGTATATACAAGGCTCTCAGCTGGGAAGTATGGGGAAATTTTAACCCAAGAAACTCTTGCTTTCAAGAAACACAAATAGTTAAAAAACATGATGGGGTGTGTGAGTGACGCCATCAGAGTGGTCAAAGGAAAACTTGCTTTTATACCCCCTTAAACTGTTGTTTTTTGTCATTTATAAATAAATTAGGGGAATTTAACTTGGCCCAGAGGATTCAGAAATCAGTGTATAATTAGTATATCATTATTTTCAAAGTTCAGTGATGATGATTTTTTTTGGAAACTAAATTTACGGTCACTTTTCCCCCCACGTAGGTTAAGCCAGGTTACATTAGTAACTAAAGCCTCTCTTGATAACTGGATTCTCTGGGAATTCTCCCAGGCCGCTGCATGTTGCCCCCATAAAGGAAACATGCCTGAAAAGGCTGATATCTATCTAATACCTTGCTTTTGCCTTCGTTGAGAAACATGTACTGAACGCTAAGTGTCATGCTAAGACTTATTAAAGGTTTTATTTACCTTGTACCCTACTCATGCCATCTCTCAGCAATCTAAACGAACGTTTACTTATTGCATATGATGACCTGTCGTTGAACCCAGTTAATCTAAACTGAATGTTAGTCAGTCAGAGGCTTGCCTTTCCTCGTTGTAAACACATGGGGGCACCAGAATGATGGAAAAGGAAAAAGTTATCCTTTCGACATTGGTGTGAGAAGAGATGTGTTGTATTTAGATCTTTCTTAAAAATTGATCAATAGTCAATAGCAAGTATTAGTAATATAGAATGAGCAAATGAAAATCAATCTAGTGAATTCCAATCTTTCCCTGCCATTATTTTATCCTTTTCAGCCTTAAATAGTTCAATTCAGTTCAATTCAGTTCAGTCGCTCAGTCATGTCTGACTCTTTGCGACACCATGGACTGCAGCACGCCAAGCCTCCCTGTCCATCACCAACTCCCAGAGTTCACTCAAACTCATGTCCATTGAGTCAGTGATGCCATCCAACCATCTCATCCTCTGTTGTCCCCTTCTCCTGCCTTCAATCTTTCCCAGCATCAGGGTCTTTTCAAATGAGTCAGTTCTTCGCATCAGGTGGTCAAAATATTGGAGTTTCAGCTTCAGCATCAGTCCTTCCAATGAATATTCAGGACTGATTTCCTTTAGGATGGACTGGCTGGATCTTCTTGCTATCCAAGGGACTCTCGAGTCTTCTCCAACACCACAGTTCAAAAGCATCAGTTCTTTGGCACTCAGCTTTCTTTGTAGTCCAACTCTCACATCCATACATGACTACTGGAAAAACCACAGCTTTGACTAGACAGACCTTTGTTGGCAAATATCTGCTTTTTAATATGCTGTCTAGGTTGGTCATAATGTTTCTTCCAAGGAGTAAGCATCTTTTAATTTCATGGCTTCAGTCACCATCTGCAGTGATTTTGGAGCCCTCCAAAATAGTCTGTCACTGTTTCCACTGTTTCCCCATCTATTTGCTGTGAAATGATGGGACCAGAGGCCATGATCTTTGTCTTCTGAATGTTGAGCTTTAAGCCAACTTTTTCACTCTCCTCTTTCACTTTCATCAAGAGGCTCTTTAGTTCTTCTTCACTTTCTTCTATAAGGGTGGTGTCATCTGCATATCTGAGGTTATTGATATTTCTCCCAGCAGTCTTGATTCTAGCTTGTGCTTCATCCAGCCCAGCATTTCTCATGAGGTACTCTGCATATAAGTTAAATAAGCAGAATGACAATATACAGCCTTGATGTACTCCTTTTCCTATTTGGAACGTCTGTTGTTCATGTTCAATTCTAACTGTTGCTTCTTGACCTGCATACAGATTTCTCAAGAGGCAGCTCAGTTGGCCTGTTATTCCCCTCTCTTTCAGAATTTTCCAGTTTGTTGTGATCCACACAGTCAGAATTCCATTTCATTGGGGATGCAATTAGTAGTGGCCCTTAGTGCAGTTTACACTGGTTTTATCTTTTCAAGTCTTGGAAAATCTTTTCATTACAAAATTTTCAAACATGTGCAGAAAAAATAGCAAAATAAAGCCTTCAGTGCACATCACTCAGCTTCCTGATTCACAGCATGTGGGCCACGTGCTTGCTGTCCACCTTGTACCCTACTCCCTGGACCTCAACATCCATGCATTGTTTCAGAGTGAACCCTCTCTCCCCAGTAAACACTTCAATGCATCATGTCTAAGAGCTGAGGACTCTTTATCTTCTGAATAACCACAATGCATCCCAACTGATAATCATTTCCTCTATATCATCAAATAGCCAGATTTCAGATTTTCCTGATGGTGTTATCATTTTGTCTACATTTCATTTATAGTTTGATAGCAGGAAGAGATTTCCACTGGCCAAATGTCACACCAGTTTTAAATTCAAGAAAGAAATTATCTTTGAAATTTTATTTTTGATTGATGTAAGACATGGGAGGACTAGTTTGGAAAGGAACTGCAGTTCAAAACAGTTGCCGCAAAACCTGTTAAAAAGAGATGGTATTTCTCTGTGCAAATCTAGGGTTTTCATCTGTTCATGTTTGTACTACATTTTGTGTTGGGCCCATTTGCAAATGAAAGGTAAAACAGTCAACTCCACTTTTCTTCTGTGTTCCAGAATGGATTGTCTCCACTGCACATGGCTACACAAGGGGATCATTTAAACTGCGTCCAGCTTCTCCTCCAGCATAATGTGCCTGTGGATGACGTCACCAATGACTACCTGACCGCCCTGCATGTAGCTGCCCACTGTGGCCATTACAAAGTTGCCAAGGTTCTCTTGGACAAGAAAGCTAATCCCAACGCCAAAGCCCTGGTGAGTGGCTCAGCTCACAAGTCCAGCCTGTGTTGTCTTGCTGACCATGTGGTACCCCTACATGCAAAGGGACTCTGTGAAAAGGGAAGGTCTAGTTTATAAAGTATATACTTCTTGTCAAACTTCAAGTAGCCTTCTTGTAAATTTATAAACCCTTTTATTTCCAACATAAGCAAGGCTGGTGAGGCTGATTTAAATCATTGGCCTCTTTATAGTCACATTTGTGATTCTTTTATGTAAATAAACCCTAAGACTGTACAAGTACAAAAACACTGAGTTGGTCAACTTATTTTCTGGTAGGTAAAGTGATAGCTCTGTGAATGAGAAGTTTTTTCTGAGATCTAAAAATATGAGGCAAAATGATAAAAAAATAATCCTTGAACATAAGAAGTCTAGGAATTTGTGAGTGGAAATCTGCTGCTGCTGTTAAGTCACTTCAGTCGTGTCTGACTCTGTGAGACCCCATAGAAGACAGCCCACCAGGCTTCGCCGTCCCTGGGATTCTCCAGGCAAGAACACTGGAGTGGGTTGCCACTTCCTTCTCTAATGCATGGAAATCTGATGTGATGTTAACAATGTAAGGTAATGAAATATCACCTATCATCTCCTTTTCATTGAGATGCAAATCAAAATTTTGGTCTAGTTTTGTAGTTTTAACTCCTAGAATGATTTGCTATTTTAACCTTGAGCTTTACTATATAGTTTGGTTTTCACAATGATATGGTATTTGTTGTCTTTAGAAAAATAAATGTCCCAATTTAGTAAGCTGTTTAAATTTAGTTCAGAAGAAACTCATGTTTAGGAAAAAAATACGTCACCAAATGCTAGGGAAAACCTACGTGTTTACTAGCAATTTTGTGGTCAGGGCTGTCATCTGATCAACCATTTTAGGAAGGGACTCTGCTCCCTTGTAGCTCATCACCTCTGGCAGTCTGTGGGCTCTGAGATTTGGAGTGGCCAGGAAAGAATGAGCAGGAAGGATCCCTTCAGACCCTGGGCAGCTCCATGGCCTTCGTATAATTCTAAAGGCTTTTCCTGGAGCAGCATTTTAAGAGCTGCTGACTGGCCCAGGATATCAGACATATCTTTGAATTCTGAGAAGGGAGGAAAAGAAATGAGCAACCGTGACTCATTTTTCCATACAAGAAAAGAAGCCTTACAACAGGATGTGGGCTCTGACCCTCATTTTCCTCTGACTCTGAAGATTTCACAACAGAAGGAGGTTATGGAGGTTGTAGCCTGTCATCCTAGGATGGACTGTGGCCTGGTAAGTGGTCTCCAAACCTCCACAGAAGCACCTGCAGCTTTCATGGTGGATTCTGAGAGTCTGCAGTTCTCTGTGGTGATAAATATATGCCCCAGGGTCTCACTTAGCAGGTAGTACAGCTAGGTAGGTAATTTGTAAAAAAGCAAATTCCTTTATTTGATTAAATACTAAACAAAATGTTCTCACTAACGTTGAGTTGGTTAACTTTTTACTCCCTTGGACAAATTTTTGGCCCAGATGTTTTCAGTCTGTGTTTTTGAGGTGAAGGAGGGACATATTTGGAAGAGTAAATTCCAGAGTAAAATAATCTAAAAAGATGAATGAGCATCTTCCCTGGTGGTCCAGTGGTTAAGACTTCACCTTCCAAAGTGAAGGATGCAGGTTCGATCCCTGCTCAGAGAGCTAGGATCCCACATCCTTGCAGCCAAAAAACCAAAGCCTAAAGTAGAAGCAATATTGTAACAAATTCAGTAAAGACTTAAAAAAAAATGGTTCACATAAAAAAATCTCTAAAAAATTTAAAAAGATACATGACCTTTTTGCCTTAACTACTAGGAACCTCTGACCAAAATTTGCTTCCTGTTCATGATTATCAGGGCACGTTGGGTTCCTGGGAGCAGGTAGACTACCTGTGCTTCCAGAAAAGAACCTGTATTCAATTTAACCTCCCATTATTTCTGCTCATTTCCAAATCTTTACAGACATCACTTTTGCAGAGGTATTTTACCGTGCATAGGAAGCGGATTTCAGTGGAATGTAATCACATAGGTCTGTGTCTTTTTCCCTTGCAGAATGGCTTCACCCCTCTTCACATTGCCTGCAAGAAGAATCGAATTAAAGTGATGGAACTCCTTCTCAAACACGGTGCATCCATCCAAGCTGTAACCGAGGTGAGGAGAGGAGGATTTCTGGGGTTCCCCATGTATAGCCTCAGCAGCCAGAGTCCCAGTACCCTTCCTGACGACCAGCTAGTTGTACTGTGTGTGGTTGTTACGGCACTTTCTGAACCCTTCCGGAAGGAGAGTGCAAATACTCAATACAATGCCACAACCAGAAGTATAACCCAAACACATGCATCGTGCTGGCAGGGTGCCATCACTCCAAGCATAATTTACGTGCTTTAATGCACTTTAATGCAGTGCTTCTCAAACCCTACGTAGGGGTGGATTTGCCCCGCCATGAGGCATTTGGCCGTGTCTGGAAAAATTTCTCGTTGGCACAACTGGATGGTACTACTGGCATCTAGTGGCTAGAGGCCAGAGTTGCAACTAAATATTTTGCAGTGCACAGCCCAGCCTCCAACAGCAAAGGATTATCTGGCTCAGAATGTCACATGTGCCATGGCTGGGAAACGCTACATGACATAACCTCTGTGTGGTGATGAAGGATTGCTCTCTGGAAAAACTCAGAATTAATGAAACACAGAGTTGCTGAAGTTAGTAAAAAGGTAGCTCTAGGTTTCTTTCATATAAACTGACACAGAACTCAGAGAAGCCATCTATTGGGATCAGGGCTGAGCCTGCAACAAGGAAAACTGAGTCTGGCATCCACCCTCCAGACCTACCCATCCCCCACCCGCCTGTAGCACTCTGGTCCCGTTGGATTTAGCCATTGGCCTTCCCTAGACTGGACTCCCTTTGTTCACCCCGCATCTCCGCACCCTCCACATATCACCTGCCTCCAGGCTAGGCCTGCGTGTCTTTGAGGACCAGATCTGGGGCCACCTTCTCCAGGATTCCTCCCCTAACCCTTGATCTGGTCCCAGAGTTCCTCCTGGGGACCATCACCACATCTAGGTGTATTTCCATCAGAGCACTTGTCCAGCAGGCTTCCTTATGGCCCAGTTGCACTCCCCACCCCCTGCCACCCCAAAACTGCAGGCCCCACCAGGACAGGCCTGACTCTTAAGGTCTTAATGTACCCACAACACAGTAGATTCCATAGTAGATCATCCAATAAACTTTTGTTGAATGCATCATTAAAGACTCTAGGATTTGAAGCAAATGTCGACACTAAGGTCTAGTCCAATCATTGTTGCTTTGCCTCAGTTTCTTATCCACAAGGGAATTATTTACCTTGATTTCTAACCTTCACCACTTTAAAATACTAAATGATGGAAAATATCAATACTGATTTGCTCTTTTATGAGTCTTCTGGCTCCCTGGTAGGCACCCAGCTATTGTAATTAGAAAATAATAAGTTTATTCTCACTGCATGGCAGCCCTTTTTAAAGATCAAAATGGACTCAAATGAAAGGAGATTTCTGACTGGTGTCTGAGTAAGTGTCCAGAAATGCCAGCCTGTGGCGATAAGTTCCACCGTCAGCTCTGTTGCTCCCTGAGGGCTTGAAAAGGCGGTGCTGACAATGTCCTAATTAGACTTTGCCTGCCGGAGAGAAAAAGCACCAAATTAAAACACAATTCTCCTACCTCTCATTTTCCTCAGTTCCCACTACTTGAAATCTGGCAACTAGAATTCTTCTGTCTTCTGTCTCCCTTTCATTATACAGAATTCCTTATACATCTTTTTTGACATTACTCAAATTTCAGTTGAAAATTGTTGTCTTCTTCTCTCTCAGCTTTTTCTGGCCATATTAAATATTTTTTTCAAGTTATGATGTTCATGGTGTAAGTGAAATTAAATCCTGAAACATTTAAAATGGAATCATTTTATACAAGAAGAACCAGTGTTTTGAGGTGTGTGTGTAAGTAGAACTTTGAAGCACACACACAAAAATGGAGGTCTAATCTAGTGACCATTGTTATATTTGCCTTAATTATATCACTTTATAATACTCAGAAAGTTAAAAGTTTTAATGATTGAGACCTTTAATGCTGATCTGCTCATTTCTTAGAGGGATGGCTTTGTGTTGCCACCTGCTCTTTCATGTATAATACAATCAGTTATTCTGAGTACATGGCAGTCCTTATTAAAGGCCAGAATAGGATCTGGAAAAAAAGACGACTTTTTGCTACTGCGTATGTAATCACACACATGCGCACACACACACACACAGCCATGTGGGTAAGGAAGGCTTAATAAAGGGAAAAACCTTCAAGGCATTTGTCTAAAGTTTTCTCATAGAGCTTTACAAGTTGTGTGAAGTAAGTCCTTAATGGTTATGACATAGGCCTTTCATAATCATGGAACCTGCTTTAGGGAAATGAGGATTGTTGGTACATTTGCCATATAGAATCTAAGACATGGTGGTGATGTCTTGATGTTTTCTGATATGATCAGTAAATTGGTTGTCTTAATATGAAAGGATGGATGGATAAAATTGCAGGCAGACAGATAAGCAGGCAGACAAATCGTTTTGAAAATAAGCCAACAAGCTGACATTTCCCTTTTCTCCCCCAGTCGGGCCTTACCCCAATCCATGTTGCTGCCTTCATGGGGCATGTAAATATTGTGTCACAACTAATGCATCATGGAGCCTCACCAAACACCACTAATGTGGTAAGTATCCTTTGAACAAAGTAGATCCAATTGTGAGTATTTTTGAAACTGGAAAAGATTACTCTCAATCTACTTATTTTTTGTTGTAAGTAAATTAATTACTATTTAACTTGACTACTTAAAAGGACAGAATTTTGAGAATACCTATGGTTTACTTCAGAGGCAAGATCTATTCAGTCACTAACTGGCCACAAATTGCCAAGACTTAGGGGCTGTGTAGATTACTACTGAATATTATACTTCAAAAAATAAAGTTTTCTGGAAAGGGAGAGTTTTCTTTTTCATTAGAAGCATTAAGAAGTGTTCCATGCATTGACAGACCTAGAGATTATCATACTAAGTGAAGTAAGTCAGAAAGAGAAAGACAAATGCCATATGGTTTCATTTATATGTACAATCTAAAATATGACACAAATGAACCCTATCTATGAAGCAGAAACAGACTCACAGACATAAAGAACAGACTTGTGGTTGCCAAGGGGGAGCAGGATTGGGAGGGAAGGCTTGGGAGTCTGGAATTAGCAAATAAAAGCTATTTATATAAAATGGTTAAACAAGGTCATACATATAGTGAAGGGAATTATATATTCAATATCCTGTGATAAATCATAAAGAAAAGAATATGAAAAAGAATATATATATATGTACAAAGAATGCTCAAACTACCGCACAATTGCACTTATCTCACACGCTAGTAAAGTCATGCTCAAAATTCTCCAAGCCAGGCTTCAGCAATATGTGAACCGTGAACTTCCAATTGTTCAAGCAGATTTCAGAAAAGGCAGAGGCACCAGAGATCAAATTGCCAACATCCACTGGATCATGGAGAAAGCAAGAGAGTTCCAGAAAAACTTCTATTTCTGCTTCATTGATTATGCCAAAGCCTTTGACTGTGTGGATCACAATAAACTGTGGAACATTCTGAAAGAGATGGGAATCCCAGACCACCTGACCAGCCTCTTGAGAAACCTGTATGCAGGTCAGGAAGCAACAGTTAGAACTGGACATGGAACAACAGACTGGTTCCAAATAGGAAAAGGAGTCCGTCAAGGCTGTATGTGGTCACCCTGCTTATTTAACTTATATGCAGAGTACATCATGAGGAATGCTGGGCTGGAAGAAGCACAAGCTGGAATCAAGATTGCCAGGAGAAATATCAATCACCTCAGATATGCAGATGACACCACCCTTATGGCAGAAAGTGAAGAGGAACTCAAAAGCCTCTTGATGAAAGTGAAAGAGGAGAGTGAAAAGGTTGGCTTGAAGCTCAACATTCAGAAAACAAAGATCATGGCATCTAGTCCCATCACTTCATGGGAAATAGATGGGGAAACAGTGTCAGACTTTATTTTTTTGGGCTCCAAAATCACTGCAGATACTGATTGCAGCCATGAAATTAAAAGACACTTACTCCTTGGAAGGAAAGTTATGACCAACCTAGATAGCATATTAAAAAGCAGAGACATTACTTTGCCAACAAAGGTCCGTCTAGTCAAGGCTATGGTTTTTCCCGTGGTCATGTATGGATGTGAGAGTTGGACTGTGAAGAAAGCTGATCACCAAAGAATTGATGCTTTTGAATTGTGGTGCTGGCAAAGACTCTTGAGAGTCCCTTGGACTGCAAGGAGATCCAACCAGTCCATTCTAAAGGAGATCAATCCTGGGTGTTCATTGGAAGGATTGATGCTAAAGCTGAAGCTCCAATACTTTGGCCACCTCATGCGACGAGTTGACTCACTGGAAAAGACTCTGATGCTGGGAGGGATTGGGGGTGGGAGGACATGGGGACGACAGAGAATGAGATGGTTGGATGGCGTCACCGACTCAATGGACATGAGTTTGAGTGAACTCTGGGAGTTGGTGATGGACAGGGAGGCCTGGGATGCTGTGATTCATGGGGTCGCAAAGATCAGACACGACTGAGCGACTGAACTGAACTGAACTGATAACTGAGTCAAACTTGGCTGTATAGCAGAAATTAACACAACGGTGTAAATCAGCTATACTTCAGTCAAATTAAAACAGATAAGAAGTATTGCATACTGAGAAAGTAGTTCCAGCACTCTCCTTATTGTGATTTCCGGTAACTTTGAAGTAATTTCTCTTTAGTGTGCTTGATATTGTGTCACAAACCCATGGAACATAGTAAATGTCAAAGGAGTAGCTTATCACTCTCGATCTGCATGTGGCCCTTGACGTTGCTTCATAGGATTTTAAGTTTAACATCCTAATAATATTGGCACCCCAGACACAAGCATAAGGATGTTAGTCAGATTCGTGGGCACTAAAGAAGTAAAAGTAAAACAAACAACATGCTGGCACAGAAAGGGTAGACCTAAGACCCTGTGCCTCTACCCTTGAGGGCAGACGTCCAGTGAGACTCTCTTTTCCAGCAGCTGGGCTCAGCACATCCACAAGATGGAAACAGACCAGATCCCAGCTGAATGCAATCTTCCCTGGTACTTACACCAGGGAGAGAGTGTTTTCCTTTACAAAGAAAACACTGGGTAACATGGTCAGCTCCATCCTCAGAATCTTTCCAGTAATAACAGCAGCAAGTTCCATGTGAACCATATCTCTGCATATCCTTCCACGGAGATGAATATCCTACAAAGCAAAGCAAAATTTATAAAAGTAATTTAAAGGTGGGCATCACTTCTGTGTGGAAGAGTATCTTTGATTTTAATATTTTTAGCATCTTGATCCATGTGTGTTTTCTATGTTGTTTCATTTTTAAAAATGAGATCATCTGAATTAAAGTCTTCTTAGTGAAAAGCAGCAGGGGGGGGGAAGTCCAGTGACAAAGGAAATCACCCCTTGTGATAATGCCCAAAGAATAGGATAATGACCTGTTGAGATAAAGCAGGGAATGCAAACCAAGGGCATGTCGAATCTGGCCTTGGGTCTATTTTATGTTGCTTATGCAGCATTTTTTGTTCTGATTTTTTGCCCAACACTCAAGAAATATACACAGATATCCCAGACTGCTACTATTTTTGAAAAATAGAAAGGTGTGGCATGATACCACTGGCATCCCAAAGATTTACTGCTGCAGTCTGCCCATGCCAGGTAGGGGTGCCTCCCTCGAGGAGGACAGGGCCTGGCCTCCCTCCAAGAGCAATCTCCACCTGCCCTCTTTATTCATCCACTCTCCTGCCTGGTCCTGTTGCATTTGCCTTTGAATCCCCAGTGACGCGGCATTGTAGATTATTGAGCTTCCAGTCCTGCCATGCTCCATGGACTTCACACTGAAGTTTTCCATCACGGGCCAGGCTCCTGAGCAATTCTTGTGCATTTCATTTCCCTTCTTCCCTATTTTCAGTAAGGAAGTGCTTGGGACTACTTTTTATTTAAACAAAAACCTCCATCACAAACTTTGTGTAAAGAAAATATGCCAGTCTTTAGAGCTGTCTTTGACTCACTTTGGCTCCTGTTCCCCAGAGAGGAGAAACAGCCCTGCACATGGCAGCTCGGTCCGGTCAGGCTGAAGTCGTGCGGTATCTGGTGCAAGACGGAGCTCAGGTAGAAGCTAAAGCTAAGGTATGTGCCGTGCGTGCTTTGTTTGCTACCAAGAGAAGAAATGATTTTAATGAAACCTTTAAACATATGCCTGCTCTCTTCCACGATCATTCTTCTGGAGTAATGACCACCATCAATGACAAAAGTCTCTACCCCAGGGATACTGAAAACATCCCTTCGTGGCCCATATCCACTCAATTATTTAACAAAATGAAATAGAACAAGAGCTTTGTGCCAGAAAGAACTCTGTGTCCTTGGCACATTGCTCATCCCTAACAACTTAGAAACCAAGCCTCGAATTGGCCCAGAGTTGTTTGCACTCTGTGAAGAAGGGCTCGTGCACAAAGTTTCTAGCACAGGCATAGTTTGGAAGCACAATTGAGTTATTTTGGTTGACTTAGATGTCAGCTATCATAGGCACAAAAGGGAAAGGGGAGTTTTAACTTTTTCTCCAGGGCTTCCCTCGTGGCTCAGTGGTAAAGAATCCACCTGCCAATGCAGGAGACTCAGGTTTGATCCTTAGGTCAGGAAGATACCCTAGAGGAGGAAATGGCAACCCACACCTGTATTCTTGCCTGGGAAATCCCATGGACACAGGAGCCTGGTGGGCTACAGGCCATGGGGTTGCTAAGAGTTGGACACAATTTAATGATTTAACAGCAGCAGCAACAGCACCATTTTCTCCACAATTTGTGAAACCATAAACTCTGAGACTTGGTCAGAGTTGTTCACGGAACATAGAATATAGAAGAATGTCAGGATTGAGTTTGAATGCGTCATTCTCTGCCTGGCATTTACCTACCAGAAGAAACTTGCTGTCACTGTCTGGCTGTGTAATTGGTCCGATTATCAAATGGCAATTTTGGTCAGGAGTCATAGGTACATAAATAGCTAAGGCATTTAATTTTAGCCCTTCAATATACAAATGTACATTTATTTGTCATTTATGTATATACTTTGCAGTTTCTAGTTTAGGGTTAAATGGAGAGGAAACTGAAGCATTTGTGAAGCAGTCTGAGTATAGAACGTTTCTCGACTTTTAACATTTTCCCCCAGTTTATCCAGTTCTCCTGCATGCATGCAAGCTAAGTCGCTTCAGTCATGTCCAACTCTTCACAACCCTGTGGACTGTAGACTGCTAGGCTCCTCTGACCATGGGATTTTCCAGGCAAGAATACTGGGCTGGAGTGCCCTCTTCTAGGGGATCTCCCCAACCCAGGGATCCAACCGTTGTCTCTTTCATCTCCTGCATTGGCAGGCGTGTTCTTTACCACTAGCACCACCTGGGAAGCCCATTCAGCTCTCCTACCCATATCTAATTTTACCATAATTGGTATTTATCAACTTCTACCAAGGCTCTCCAAGGCTTTTACCTTAGTATTCTTAGGGGAAAATAAAGCCTTTTTTTTCATACTTATATTTTACCTGTTAAGTGTTATTTTTTTAATAATTTTTATATTTATAAAATATATTTTCATATTTTAAAGTATACTTATAAAAATATAAAAATAGTTATATTTTTAACCATATAAATATATAGTTAAAGTAATTAATACAAATATAGTACAAACTGGTAAAATAGTTTAAACATACTAGTGCAGGAACAAAGAAAGCCAGGTCTTTGTAAGCATGCAGTCCGCATGTGGGTACAACGTCGGTGATGTTCCAGACAGCAGAACATAACCTTGAGTGTCCTGTGGTGCCAGTTGGTAGATTTTACAGAGGACCTAGAAACAAAGCTTAGCAAACTTTCTGTAAAGTATCTGATCGTAAATATTTTAGGCTCCTCAGCCTCTGTCACAGTCACCCACCTCTGTTGTTACAGAACAGAAGCAGATAGACAGTACATAATCTAATCTATCAGCAGATGGACAGGACTGTGTTTCAATAAAGCTTTATTTATAAACACAAGTGGCAGCTGGATTTGGCCCCTAGATTTTACTGTTCTGAGCCCTGATCTAAAGGATATTGGTTAATCTGCTAAATCAGTTAAGTAGAATGGTTAAGAGAGGCTGTACTCTACCATTACAGGAAACCTCACATTTCTGAGTGTTGTTACATATGAAGCATGTCATCTAGGAAATGGTTTAACCCACAAACTGAAATTGAGCATAAGATTTTTAGTTATTTCGTTAAAGAAACAGTACGCATCAGCCAGACTGCCTGGGTTTGAATCTTTGTCCATCATTCACTAGCCATGTAACACTGGGCAGGTTACCATTTCTGTGCCCCATTCCCTTCTCTCGTCTCCTCATATACAAAATGGGAATAATGACAGTTTTAACTGATAGAGTTGCTGTGATGATGAGTGAATTAATGCAAGTGGAGTACCTAGTGCAGAGCCCGGGGCATGCACACGCTCAGTTGATGTTTAACAGTGGCCGTGGCAACAGCAGAGTTATATGAGAGTTTTTGTTTTAGCAATGATCTCTTTCTGTTTTTGGTGTTCCTGTTCTTCCTTGTGGCATCTCCACTAATGTCTCTCGCTTCCTACTAGTTACATAGACCCTCTTGACCCTCCTTTCACTTACCTTTGCAAAGCAGTGTCCTGTGCTCCAGCCTCAACTGTCTACTTGCCCTACCTAAAGTATTGGCCTGGACTCATTCACATTCTAGTAGGGGATTTCTCTCCAGAGAGCATCTTTGGGCAAATGAGGGAAAGATGTACCTCCAATGTGAGGATGAGGCCCTCAGGGTGCAGGACTTACGAGTGCCTCGTGTCCTTGGGTGAACTGTAGTAGGGGGCCCTCCATTCCAGGCAGATGCAGCATATGCCAGATGACAACTCGGCAAGCAGAAGAAAAACTGGTTATCAGCCCTCATCAGACCTCTTAGCTTGGAGCTTTCCTCAACCATCCTGTACTGACCCCATCTCCCCACTTTTTTAAAAAATATAAATTTATTTATTCTAATTGGAGGCTAATTACTTTGCAATATTGTATTGGTTTTGCCATACATTGACATGAATCTGCCCCGGGTGTACATGTGTTCCCCATCCTGAACCTCCCTCCCACCTCCCTCCCTATCCCATCCCTCTGGTTCATCCCAGTGCACCAGCCCCGAGCATCCTGTATCATGCATCGAACCTGGACTGGCAATTCATTTCACACATGATAATATACGTGTTTCAATGCCATTCTCCCAAATCATCCCACCCTCGCCCTCTCCCACAGAGCCCAAAAGACTGTTCTATACACCTGTGTCTCTTTTGCTGTCTCGCATACAGCGTTATCGTTACCATCTTTGTAAATTCCATATATATGCGTTAGTATACTGTATTGGTGTTTTTCTCCCCCCTTTTGATTGTGCAAAGGCAGCACCAATAGAATAATTCATTCTCTATGAGTACGTGAAAACTGGTAGAGATTATCCCTCCCAGGTATTTCAGTTTTCCCAGGATACATTCCCTTATGTCCCCTCTCCCACCAAAAAAGAATCATTAGAGGTGAAAAAATTGATAAAGTATAGCAGGGATGAGTGAGTGGGGATAATTTCTTAAAAAAAAATGCCTTTCACAGTTCTCATTCTAATAGGTAACTCAAAGGGTATTTAAGGTGCTTAAATTCACCATCACCACCTTTCTGAAACTTAAAGAAAAAGAGAGATGAGGTTCTTTTTAGTATTGTGTCAAAGAGTTGAATGTAGCCTCTCATACCAAGCGGTGAAGTTTGCTGTATTTTTCATGATGGCACCATTGTTTTCTCAGTTCATCAGGCCTGCATTCTTACCTTGCCCTTTAGGATGACCAAACCCCACTCCACATTTCTGCCCGACTGGGGAAAGCGGATATAGTACAGCAGTTGTTGCAGCAAGGAGCATCTCCAAATGCAGCGACAACTTCGGGGTACACCCCGCTGCACCTTGCAGCGCGAGAGGGACATGAGGATGTGGCAGCTTTCCTTTTGGATCATGGCGCATCGTTATCTATAACAACGAAGGTATGCAAGGCAGTCTGAGAATCCTGCTGTCTCCCCCAGATAGCTTCTCTTTACAGTTTCCTGCACAGTAATAGGTAGAAAAGCTGTACAACAGCATGTATGCTTGGATCCTGGGATTAACATGACCAGCAAAGCCCTGGCGTGGGGCGGGGTAGCTTGTTGTGTGTGTATATACCTTACATTTTCTTATCTTCTAATGAAACCTTATTGATGTCCACAGTCAGATATTTCTTGCAAATTATTTGATGGATTTAAATGGTGGTTTAAAAACACAGCCACAGGTTTCTCTTGCTGAGGCCAGGTAGACAAACCACATAATCCAAGCCAGTTGGTTAATGGTTTCTATAGTACTTTCAAAGCAGGAGGTAGATTTTTCTTGGTTTGGTATCATTGTGGCTTTGTTGTTATTGCTGTCTTTTCTGATTTATGATTTGTTTAAATCTCAACTCTGATGCCTTGCAGTAATAACCCCCCCACACACACACACACAGTTGCTTTTTAAGTGCAGAATTCAAACTTTAGAGTTTTTCTTTGATCCTATGTAAACCTAGCAAGTGTGATAGCAAGATGACCTGGGCCATGGCATGTCTCAGTAATCTAGAAACTGGTGTTACACTCTCTTATTGGAAGACAGAGAAGAAGCATTAATGTGTGATCAATGCTGAAGATAATTACAGTATTTACAAGTACTTGGAAAATTATCTGAGCAAACTATGACTTCTTCAAACTTCACCCACTGTGATTCTTTAGGCTCCTCAGTAGAGATGCAAGTTCCTGAATCTTACTTAACATGTGAGAAAAAAGAGTAATGAGTGATGATGTTTTGAGTGCCCCAGCCCTTCCACCATGCCAGCTGCCCCCTTCTCTAGATGGCTATAGTCCCATGAGGTCAAATATGTTGATAACCTTCTAGTCCCTGCCTTGTGCTTGGAGCCCTAGTGGTACATGGTGACATGGTTGATACCCAGATCCTTGTAGGAATTGGAAATAAAGGAGAGGCACTACTCAACTCTTGGCATCCAACTCACCTATTTATTGGGATAGAACCATGTGTTATGATTCAGTTCACCTGCAGTAGCTGAGGTATGAGAACCTCTGAGTCCTACATGTAAGCCAGGTCATATCTTCAGACATGTATTAATATATAGATGCAGAAATAGAGAAAAGGGTGAAGAGAGGCTTTCTTCTGGTGATGTGAGATTATTGGACGTTCAGACTTGCCCTGGATTTTTCCAAGCCCTCCAAATCCAAACTGGGCTTGGACCCTGCAACCTATTCTTCCCACAAGGTGAAATCCCCAAGTGGCCCTTGAATAAGCCCCAGCTCCATCTTTCCACATTCATCCTTGTCAGATACCTGAGGATTGCCAAGATTAGTGTCTCATTGTGGCTGAGCCAGCAGAGAGAGAAAGATTAAATATCCTGCTCATCTTCGTTGAAAAGGAGACTCTCAGTCTTGATCCTTAAATATAGGCTGCCTGCTCTTCACCATTAGAATAACGCATCAGTTCCAGAAAAGTGATGCCTTTGTATCATTTCTATTGTTACTGTTTTTATGTTTCTCTTATGCTTATGTTATTATTTTTATGGTTCTCTTTTCAGAAAGGATTTACTCCCCTTCACGTGGCAGCAAAATATGGGAAGCTTGAGGTAGCCAATCTCCTGCTACAGAAAAGTGCATCTCCAGATGCTGCTGGGAAGGTATGAGGTCATCGGCCAACATCTAAAGGCCACTCCCATGATAACCACACAAGCGCTTGCTAATATTCACTGACAGCCACCTAAATTGTTAACTAATCCACACTTAGGCCTCATAGGATGAAGATCGTTTCAGAAATAGGAGGTCCAAGTATTGTTGAAACTGGAATGTAAATTACACCTTGTGTTGTATCCAATCTAATCCCATCTCCTAAACCTAGGCCTCTGATGTTAAGTCACTTTGACACTTGTTGTTGTTTCTGCACGTGTTTTCAGAGCGGGCTAACTCCACTGCATGTAGCTGCACATTATGATAATCAGAAAGTGGCTCTTCTGCTTCTGGACCAAGGAGCCTCACCCCACGCGGCTGCAAAGGTACCTATCATTCAATAGCATGAGGAGACTGATGAACAGTATCCTCCAGTTTCTTTATGTATATTTACTTTGGCTTCATGTGGAGCACGCCCCTGGTTTAGTTACCACTTATAGATCATGGAAATATAAGCGAACTTAGGAAATCTGTGCCTTCAGCTATTTAGTCAACTCATGTGGTGGATGCGCAATAAATATTAACTTGTCCATTGATATTCCTTGAAAATCTAGGACATTCTAGAGCCTGAGGAAAATTCAGGAAAAAAAGTTGAAGTCCTCTTCAGCCAGATTAAAAACATAAATACAACTTGAGGGAGTAAGAAAGTTATCATTTGTCAAAGTTGTAAAATATATGTTATATTTTCTGGCCATAAAACATTGCCTTTGAGTGGTTTATGTGTGTTTAATAAGTTGGGAGGTTTTGCTTATGTGTTGTTATTACTGCTAAGGAGAATCTTTAGTCTTTTTTCAATTGATGTTATTGAAATATAGTTGATTTACAATGTTGTGTTAATTTCTGCTGTGCAGCAAAGTGATTCAGTTATATAGATGTGTCCATTCTTTCTCATATTCTTTTCCATTATATTTCATCACAGGGTATTGAGGATAGAACCCTATAGTATCCAGTTAGAGAATCTTTATTCTTAGCGTTAGGTCATTTTATACCAGTAGACAACAGAGATTTCTCATAAAAGAGATACTTAGAGTGAATGGCTTTCTTATGACTCTGGTATTCTAATTTGAGAGGCAAATCATAAAGAGTTTGTTTAAAGATAGGTTAATATAGTTGTTGTTGTTCCATTGCTCCGTCATATCCGACTCTTTGTGACCCCATGGACTGCGGCACGCCAGGCTTCTTAGTCCTTCACCACCTCCCAGAGCTTGCGCAAACTCATGTCCATTGAGTTGGAGATGCCATCCAACCGTCTCATCCTCTGTTGTCCCATTCTCCTCCTGCCTTCAATCTTTCCCAGCATCAGGGTCTTTTCTAATGAGTTAGTTCTTCACATCGGGTGGCCAAAGTACTGCAGCTTTGGCTTCAGCATCAGTCCTTCCAATTTATATTCAGGACTGATTTCCTTTAGGATTGACTGGTTAGATCTCCTTGCAGTCCAAGGGACTCTCAAAAGTCTTCTCCAACACCACACAATTCAAAAGCATCAATTCTTTGACGCTCAGCCTTCTTTATGGTCCAATTCTCACATCCGGACACGACTACTGGAAAAACCATAACTTTGACTCGATGGACCTTTGTTGGCAAAGTAGTGTCTCTGCTTTTAGTATGCTGTCTAGGTTTTCTTCCAAGGAGCAAGGATCTTTTAATTTTACTGTTGTTGAGCAGATGGCTATGATCAGAGAACACTGGAATGATATGGACCACAGTTTTAAAGCTGTCCCATTCTTTTCCTAAATACTGTTGGTTGAAGGAATGCTTAGCATCCTTTGGGCTTTTATATTTGTTATACTCCTCTATTTGGGGGCAGCTATAAATGTTCTTTAAACTGAGTGTTTAGATCACATCTCTTGTGTACACAAATCAAAGAACTTGAGCTGTTATAGATTACTTTGGATACTTTCAGAGAGAAAGTATTCACGTGTTTGCTCCATTTCTCCAAATGCAATCTTTGGCAAGTATTTCTCTTTAGAACTTCTTTTCCTGTAATTCTCAGTCATCTCTTGCCCCATCCTCTTCAGAATTGTACCCAGTAAACGCTACAATTCAAAATTAAGCCTCCAAACTTCTTTTCATTTGAGTGGCTTTTTCCCATAATTTCTAACCCTGATGTTCTATCATAAAGCCATGAAAAGCAGTATTATTCACAGTAGCCAACAGGTAGAAGCATCCAAGTGTCCATGGTAGGATAAATGGTTAAACAAAATGTATATACATGGAATGGAATGTTATTCAGTGTTAAGAAGGAAGGGAATTCTGACACATGCTGCAGCATGAATGAACCTCAGAGATATTGTTGGTTTTTAGCCACTAAGTCATGCCTGACTCTTTGCAACCCCGTGGACTGTAGTCCATGGTATTTCCTAGGTAAGAATACTGGAGTGGGTTGCCATTTCCTCCTCTAGGGTTTCTTCCTGACCCAGGGATCGAACCCACATCTCCTGGATTGGCAGGCGGATTCTTTACTGCTGGGACAACAGAGAAGCCTCAGAGATATGCTGAGTGAAATAAGCCAGATACATCAAAGGACAAACACTCTGATTTCATGTAAAAATGGAAAGTAGAATGCTGGTTGCCAGGGGCTGAGTAGAGGGAGGACTGGGGAGTTAGTGTTTAGTGGGTGGAGTTTCAGTTTAGAGATGGACAGTGATAGTGAATAGAGAGCAGTGTGAATGTACTTAATGCCATTGACTGTACACTTAAAAATGGTGACAGTGGTAAGTTTTATGTAATGTATATTTTACCACAGTTTTTAAAATGAGAAAAATTTACAATGAAATTTGATAGTTATCTATTTCACTTGTTTATTTCCGTAAGTTTTTGAACCTGGGCCATTTTTCTTTTAAATACCCTCAGGTTTGTGGTAGGCAACCAGTAAATAATTAATAAGTGAGCTATTCATTCCCCATATGAGAGCAATAATTTTGCCACAACTAGTGCTAAGCAGTTTAGAATTGACAGAAGGCATAAGTAATAACCAAAGCAAAATGAGTCCCATCCATCTTTCCATCCACAAGTAACTCTTAAACAGGTCAATACTTGATATATTTCATTTCCAGTTGATTTCCAGTTTTGTGTTTGTTCAACAAGACTTCATGTTTCCCTATCTGCACAGTATCTTTAACAGAGTAGAAAAGCAGTTCTTTAATTCCTTCTAACAGCCCTTTTCACTCTCCTCTTTCACTTTCATCAAGAGGCTTTTGAGTTCCTCTTCACTTTCTGCCATAAAGGTGGTGTCATCTGCATATCTGAGGTGATTGATATTTCTCCTGGCAACCTTGATTCCAGCTTGTGCTTCTTCCAGCCCAGCGTTCCTCATGATGTACGCTGCCTATAAGTTAAATAAGCAGGGTGACAAAATACAACCTTGATGTACTCCTTTTCCTATTTGGAACCAGTCTGTTGTTCCATGCCCAGTTCTAACTGTTGCTTCCTGACCTGCATACAGGTTTCTCAAGAGGCAGGTCAGGTGGTCTGGGATTCCCATCTGTTGAAGAATGTTCCACAGTTTATTGTGATCCACACAGTCAAAGGCTTTGGCATAGTCAATGAAGCAGAAATAGATGTTTTTCTGGAACTCTCTTGCTTTCTCCATAATCCAGCAGATGTTGGCAATTTGATCTCTGGTGCCTCTGCCTTTTCTAAAACCTACTTGAACATCTGGAAGTTCACGGTTCACATATTGCTGAAGCCTGGCTTGGAGAATTTTGAGCATGACTTTACTAGCATGTGAGATGAGTGCAATTGTGTGGTAGTTTGAGCATTCTTTGGCATTGCCTTTCTTTGGGATTGGAATGAAGACTGACCTTTTCCAGTCCTGTGGCCACTGCTGAGTTTTCCAAATTTGCTGGCATATTGAGTACAGCACTTCCACAGCATCATCTTTCAGGATTTGAAATAGCTCAACTGGAATTCCATCACCTCCACTAGCTTTGTTCGTAGTGATGCTTTCAAAGGCCCACTTGACTTCACATTCCAAGATGTCTGGCTCTAGGTCAGTGATCACGTTATCGTGACTATCTTGGTCGTGAAGATCTTTTTTGTACAGTTCTTCTGTGTATTCTTGCCACCTCTTCTTAATATCTTCTGCTTCTGTTAGGTCCATACCATTTCTGTCCTTTATTGAGCCTATCTTTGCATGAAATGTTCCCTTGGAATCTCTAATTTTCTGAAGAGATCTCTTGTTTTTCCTGTTCTGTTGTTTTCCTCTGTTTTTTGCATTGATCGCTGAGGAAGGCTTTCTCATCTCTCCTTGCTATTCTTTGGAACTCTGCATTCAGATGCTTATATCTTTCCTTTTCTCCTTTGCTTTTCACCTCTCTTCTTTTGACAGCTATTTGTAAGGCCTCCTCAGACAGCCATTTTGCTTTTTTGCATTTCTTTTCCATGGGGATGGTCTTGGTCCCTGTCTCCTGTACAATGTCACAAACCTCCGTCCAGAGTTCATGAGGCACTCTATCTATCAGATCTAGTCCCTTAAATCTATTTCTCACTTCCACTGTATAATCATAAGGGATTTGATTTAGGTCATATCTGAATGGTCTAGTGGTTTTCCCTACTTTCTTCAATTTCAGTCTGAATTTGGCAATAAGGAGTTCATGATCTGACCCACAGTCAGCTCCTAGTCTTGTTTTTGCGAACTGAATGCAGCTTCTCCATCTTTGGCTGCCAAGAATATAATCAATCTGATTTCGGTGTTGACCATCTGGTGATGTCCATGTGTAGAGTCTTCTCTTGTGTTGTTGGAAGAGGGTGTTTGCTATGACCAGTGTGTTCTCTTGGCAAAACTCTATTAGCCTTTGCCCTGCTTCATTCCGTGCTCCAAGGCCAAATTTGCCTGTTACTCCAGGTGTTTCTTGACTTCCTACTTTTGCATTCCAGTCCCCTATAATGAAAAGGACATCTTTTTTGGGTGTTAGTTCTAAAAGGCTTGAAGCTTAACATTCAGAAAACAAAGATCATGGCATCTGGTCCCATCACTTCATGGGAAATAGATGGGAAAACAGTAGAAACAGTGTCAGACTTTATTTTTTGGGGCTCCAAAATCACTGCGGATACTGATTGCAGCCATGAAATTTAAAGACGCTTACTCCTTGGAAGGAATGTTATGATCAACCTAGATAGTATATTGAAAAGCAGAGACGTTACTTTGCCCACCAAGGTCCGTCTAGTCAAGGCTATGGTTTTTCCAGTGGTTATGTATGGATGTGAGAGTTGGACTGCGAAGAAAGCTGATCGCTGAAGAATTGATGCTTTTGAACTGTGGTGCTGGAGAAGACTCTTGAGAGTCCCTTGGACTGCAAGGAGATCCAACCAGTCCATTCTAAAGGAGATCAATCTTGGGTGTTCATTGGAAGGACTGATGCTAAAGCTGAAACTCCAATGCTTTGATCACCTCATGAGACGAGTTGACTCACTGGAAAAGACTGATGCTGGGAAAGGTTGGGGGCAGGAGGAGAAGGGGACGATAGAGAATGAGATGGCTGGATGGCATCATTGACTCGATGGACATGAGTTTGAGTGAACTCCGGGAGTTGGTGATGGAGGCCTGGTGTGCTATGATTCATGGGGTCACAAAGAGTCAGACACGACTGAGTGACTGAACTGAACTGAACTGAACAGCCCTTTAGCCTTAGGCATGTCTTTTATAGTCAACTGTACACAGGCTTTCCCAATAGGACATTCATTCTCTTTCCCATAGCCATGAGAGCCTCTGAAATGCCATCTCTTTTGCTTGTCCAGCCATCCCTACTTTCTGAGACAGTGATCCTGTTCTGAAGGATTTTCTAGACTTTGATCCTGAGTAAAAGCCAGTTCTATCAGTTAGGATTTGGTTCACTTGCTAGAAAAAAAGACCTAGCTACAGTGGTTTAAACTGATGAGGTTCTATTTTTCTTTTGTCATATACAGTCTGGAGGGAGACTGATGCTGGTTCATAGTTTTCAGGGCGTTGAAGATTCTTCAATTTGATTCTTTTTTTTGGTCTGTCTTCCAGATATTGTCACTCGTGCTGCCAGGTCCCCTTTTCAAGCAAAAGGCAGTAATGACAGACAACAGGGCATTCTCAGTAGCTCCACATTTCTCCTTGTGTTTCATTGGCTACTTCTTTCAGCAAGGGAAGCTGGGAAATGTAGTTTTCAGCTGGGTACACAGCAAAGGTTGTTTTATTAAGGAAGGAGGGAGAATGGATATAGGGGAGGTAAATAGCCTCCATTAGGGAGGCTACAGCATTTCTGAATTTAAGCATTTTTGAGGAGGGAGGGACAAAAACTCAACAGAGCCAGTCATGCAGATGGAGAAGACAGTGGTGACTTCCATGAAACTTCCACAGTTTACATCCTTGGTTTTCAGAGAATATGATGTGTTCTTTTTGCCCTTTCTTTGGTAGAATTGCTGACATATTTTCTTACTCACACATGTCCTAGAAACACAATGTGACTTTAGGTAATGGAGGACAAAGGGGGCTGCTGAAAAACTAGATTGGTTCCTCTGATCCATTTTATCCAGATCTATTTCCTGAGGCAGGGCATTGTGCTGGATAGAGGACTGGCTTGAGTTCAGGTATAACCTGGACACAGATTGTGGAAGGTCTAGTGAGCTGTAACTTACTACTGGTGAGATTTCTCTTTCATAAAATGTGCAGTATAACTACTGACATGGATCAGTAGAGGCTGTGAAAGTTTAGGGGGAGTATATGAAGCATAGTGCTAAACCCACTCTAGTACTCATGCCTGGAAGATCCTCACAGACAGAGGAGTATGGACAGAGTCCATGGGGTCGCAAAGAGTCCGCCATGACTGAAGTGACTAAGCAGCAGCAGCAGCAGCACTAAATATGTTACTTCGCTTATAATTTATATTTACATTTGCTCTTGGTTTTATGTTGAAATGCAAAAGGATACATGGCATGCACTTTGTCCTCTGCATCAAGAAGGAAAAAGTATTAAGATTATTCTTTAGTTCAATCTCCCACTGTATCATATCTCTTCTGATAAATGTGTTTGTCTCCTTTAGTTTGACAAATAAGAATCCTTTGTTTCTAGAAATTAGAAAGAGCTTAAGGAATTTAGAAATTTTTATTATAGATCTCAAGATTAATTACTCATTTAATATCATTTGAAATGTTTCTTAAGTCTTTCTGAGATGAACTATCCATTATAAAATAATACCCTGATGTTTTTCCCTTGCTTTATACTTTTGCTTGTGTCTCCGATAAGGAGCTCAGGATAAACCCCTCAGTAATAATGAATAACTTGTCTAGAATTGGTGTATATTACAGAGACACCAGAGCCTCTCTGTTTTATTTAAGAACGTATAATTTTTTTTTTTTTTTTTTTGGTGGAGTTAAAAGTAATCAAGAGGATTCTCACAATCGCCAGCAGAGGTGAAGCAGTTACTGAACTTGAAGGTTATGTCAGTAGCAAAAACAAAGAGATAAGATGCATGGTTGGAAGCTGGACTCTGGCTTTGTCTGTGCTTACCACTCTAGTTAGCTAGTGTTAGAGTCTTGACTAATCAAGTTTCCTAGCACTGCTTTGTGAATTTTCCCTTTTCTTCAGGGGTGGGGAGGGTAGTAAAGCAGCTCACCCTTTCCTGTCACTCACTGCAGAGTTGGGCTCAGTCCAGAGCTCTGCGTTTGGCTCTGAAGATGATCTCTTTAGGGTGTGTCTGAGCAGAGGGCCAAATGCTTCTCAGGTCAGCTGGGGTTTCCAGATGGCAACAGGTCAAAACTAAAAATAGGGATATAAGATCTTCTACCCTGACCCATCCATCCTGCTTGGCAGAGGCTGGTTTCAGAAGAGTCTGGAAGTGGCATTTCTACTTCCCGGTTGATATCAGTTGATATCCAACAGCCTAAATCTTTTGCAGTTGATTTTTGAAAGAATGTTTGTCAAGTGAAAAATGCTGTCACACTAGAAGAAACCAATGACATAAATATGAGGGTTAATTATAGTAGGCTAGCCGACCAGTGATCCAGCTGCTCCCACTGCCCTCTGAGTAGTTTCTGAACCGTCCATGTGGCTTGGAAAGATTGTGACTGATCTGTTGTCCAGGTTTGGATCATATTCTCAAATAGAAATTCTCTTTGTATTGTATAAGTTCCAATTATTCTTTTTTTCTTTTTCTGTTTTCTTTCTCTATATCCTCTTGTCTATACCAAAAAAAGAAAATTCTAATTTTTCATTGGCATGTTTTATATAATCAGATTCAGGCCTGTGTCAAAATGTAATCTTCTGGTTCTCTTCAATGACCAAGAGGCAGGAGCATACCATAAGGCTGGGGACCGTTGTTTATTAGGACAGAGGACTCTGCGGTCTGTTGAGGCAGCTTATGAACAATTTGGCAAAGGAATTTTGGTTCCTTCCACCTCTGAGCATCAGGGATCAACCAAGAGAAGGAGGCCAGGGTATTTTGAAAGCTCTAATAAACTTGACTCAAGTCAAAGGATTTGCCAGTCACCACCAGGCACTGGAGATACAAAGACAAGTTTGGAACAACACTTGCTCTCAACAAATTTGCATTTTAGTAGGAGACAGATGCGTAAAGAAGAGTGCCACTAAATATATCCAGGATTTAGACTGGAGTTAGTCAAGTGGGGGGCAGGTGTAAGAGGGGAAGGGAGGTAAAACACTTCATGGGGGTGTGACCCTTGAACTGAACCTTCAACTGAAAGATGTTGGCCCCAAGGGCATGTAGTGTTGAAGAAAAGAATCCTTGGTAGGGTAAAGCAAGACAGAACCAAGAGCCATATGTTGTTTTGGGGACCAAAATATCTGAAGCATGATGTAGAAACTGGAGTTTCATAAAGGAGGCCATCAGAGGGGCAAATGGGAGTAGACTACAGTATCTTGTTTACTGTAAAAATAAAAAGTTTAAACATACAAGCAATAGACTATTGAAGGGATTTTAAAGGTAGGATATTGGCCCCTGCTACAGGGGCACCATTTGTTTTCTAGTTGTGTTTTTCTGTCGTTGATACATAAGGCAAATAATTATTGAGCACCTACTTACTGCCCATGTGAGGGATTCCCATCTCCCATTTATAAAACCACTGGTTCTCTAACTCTTGAACTAAACTGTCTGTAGAATGTTTTAGCTATGTGGGCGACACGAGGGAACTACATTAATAACACTTCTTGATTTCTCAGTGTTGGCTTACTCGATCATGATTTTTTAAATGATCAAAGAAAACCATTAGAAAGAGAAACATACTATTTGAAAATGCAATGCACACATTTTTATCTCGTGATTGGACATGTGACCAAGTGATTTGTGTTGACAGAATGGTTATACACCACTGCACATCGCTGCCAAAAAGAACCAGATGGACATAGCGACAACTCTGCTGGAATATGGTGCTGATGCAAATGCAGTTACCCGGCAAGGAATTGCTTCTGTCCATCTTGCAGCTCAGGAAGGACATGTGGACATGGTGTCACTGCTCCTCAGCAGAAATGCTAATGTGAACTTGAGCAATAAGGTAACCTTTTTTCCCTCTGCAAAGCATACCATGCAATGAAACCTCACCTCCAGAAAGATCACTAAGAAGTCATGAAAAATTCAAGTCAAATAGAATGTGGAAAGTGTAGTATGCACAAAGATATTTACCAAAATGTTATTTATTGTAGGAAAAACTTGAAAAAATGTCTTTAAACAGTAAGAGAATGCCAAGTCAGTAATTGCAAAGTCATGTAGGTGAGTATATATGCTATAGCCATAAAAATGAGGTCCATAAAATTTTTCTAATAATGTGAAGTTTTGTTATAATATTAAGTCAAATGGCAACATTGTGACCTCACCAGAACGCAGTAAATAAGAAGCTATAAGTTGTAAATTACAAGTTGTAAGGTGAAACATTTGAGGGGTACCTACTCCTTGCTTATCCTAGTTTTAAGTCTTAGCTTACAAAGAGAAATTAGGAACAGGTCTGCCTTCAGAAAGTTCCTGTTAGTAAGAGAAATTTAGAGTAGCTCTTTTATTCAGTAGATCAAAAAGTTAGTCTCTGTAGGTAAATTGGCAGTTCCAGGCAACCCTCTAAGTCTCTGTTCCCCAGAGTCTGTAGACTCCCCCACCCTTGCATTTGACTCTCCTTGGTTAGTGAAAAGGTTTGTGAAAAGTCCAACCCACAATTTGCGGGAATGAGGTTACAGCCTCTCACTGTGTTATCAGAGAATTCGGTTTTGTTGACCTACTTATTAACACCTGAGTCTGAGATTTACCCAGAATTCCAGACCCATGTTCCTAAGTCTTCAGATAAATCAGAAATCTGCAAGAGTGCCCCCAAATACCTGATAATCCAAATTCCCTGACATTTAGCTTCTCCTCTACAGGATGGTGACGGCACAGCTGTGACATTTCTCAGCCATAGCTCAGATATTGGAAGAGAGTTTCAAGATAACAATAGTTTTATGGCAACAAGTCATAAGAAGTTTTAATATTTTAATATATGTGGCCTATATGTTGTAATCATGGAGGCTTTGAATCTCCTGGGTATAAATCCTAAATCTGACTTCTGCTTGATGTATAACTTGATTGGACAAGTCATGTGACCTCTCTGAGCCTTAGTTCTGTCCTCTAATAAACAATGCCCACAATATTTACTTCCTAGAAATGTCATGAAGGTGAACTGAGATAACATTTAGTACCTTCTTCTAAGTAGAAAAAGAATAATTGTCTTAATTTTAGACTTTTTACGGTTTGGGGGAAAGGTTATGCACTAATCTTAATCACCAAGGCGATTTAACAAATTCTATAAATGAAAAGACATATGTAAATAAATGGAAACCTTTTCTCACTTTTAGTATCTTGAAACTACTTTGTGATCATTGCAGAAGAAACACAATTTTCTTTTTTTTTTTTCTCCTGGTTTATTGATTTTCTTTTCTTGTATCTTTCTTTTTAAAACTTTCTTTTGGGATGTGTGTCCCAGCATTAATGGGAATCACAAAGCAATTTCAAATAGTCATTATAATCAGGGTTTGTTTGAGCTGTTGAATTTCTAAGGTTCATATACTAATGTAAAAACCAAATTTATAATAGTTGCAAAATTCTAATTGTTTTAAGTAGAATTGAGATGGAGGACCTGGCGTTTTCAAATTGAAGCACCTTCTGGCATCCATTAGCATATGTTTTCTTAGAAGCCCAGAATATTATCTTATTAACTCTCCAAGAGACAATATAGGCCTGAACAATTAGTTAACAAGTGAACATTTTCCATAGGTTTGACACCAACATATAGTGTAACTAACTTTTTTTCTTTTTAAATTCCTTTAGTCAACTAATTGTTATATATATAGCACTGAATTCACCTTAAAACCATTTTTATTTTTAAAAATTTAGACTGAGAATACTTTAGAAAGAATTCCTCAGTGTCTACTTCGGTAGACTGAACATTAGCAAGGGAATTCTGAGGACTGAAAGACATAGTAAAGCAAGGAAGCCCAGAAGTGTCCAGCCACCTTCCTGAATAAACTCCACCTCCGGTACTCTTGCCTGGAAAATCCCATGGATGGAGGAGCCTGGTGGGCTGCATCCTGTGGGGTCGCTAAGGGTCAGACACGACTGAGCGACTTCACTTTCACTTTTCACTTTCACACATTGGAGAAGGAAATGGCAACCCACTCCAGTGTTCTTACCTGGAGAATCCCAGGGACGGGGAGCCTGGTGGGCTTCCATCTACGGGGTCACAAAGAGTCGGACACGACTGAAGTGACTTAGCAGCAGCAACAAGCAATATAGCGCCAAGGAAATTTTCTGGTTTTCCATCAGCGCATGGTGCTTACAGAACTTTTAAGAACGTCATGATTCCTAGAAATGGTCTAATATAAAAGTCTTTGCTTCCTTTCTCATCATTTTCTGTATCAAGTGTAAGTTATGGTGTGAAAGCAGAGAATCAGTAGAATTCTATTACTCAAGAAGAATTCTGACAAGCTTTCTGTCTGTTTTTCTTGAGTTTCCAAAGTTTTGGACATCAGTTATTGTCCCTCCACCCCTCCCTCCTCACCCTACCTCCCCATTTCACACTAGACTTTATTTCCTTGCTAAACAATGAATATTGAGGGACTTCTCTGGTCCATTGGTTAAGACTTTGCATTTCACTGCAGGGGGTCCAGGTTTGATGCCTGGTCGGGGACCTAAGATCCCACATGCCTCATGAGTGAAAAACTAAAACATAAAACAGAAGCAGTACTGTAACAACTTCAATAAAGACTTTAAAAATGGTGCGTGTCAAAAAAAAATCTTTAAAAATATGAATGTTAAAAGATTTAGCTTTTGTGAAAAGTTACATTGAACTAAACACTCAGTTGTTTTCACTTATTTCTTTTCTTACTATTCACCAGCAGTTCTTAGATTTTAAGAAAAAGGAACCGTGAACCTAAGTTCCTGCTGAAGTGCTACTGTTTAATTGGATTCCATTTTGCTTTTGACGTTTTCCCACATGAATTTTGAAGACCACAAGTAGCTGTACTTCTTTACACAGCTAATAGACTATGAAACGAAGCTATTGCTATCCCAAGTTTATTTTATTTAAAATAAAATGTATTATTTTTAACAAATGCCATTTAAAAAATGAGCTGTGGTTAAAACTCTATAAAAGATTAACAGATAACTTCTGAACTCAAACAGGGCTGTTTTAACCATCACATTTAAAAAAATCGTGAATACAAAAATGATCTTTCTTTATCCTATTTTATCAAAAGCTGTTTGCTTTTACCTCTGACGTAATTAGTAGATGGATTAAATGCTATTATATAGATACTTTAATCCTTGGCTATACATTAAAGGTACAGTAGTTGCCTCAACAAGCTCACAGTGCTTTAAGGAAGACAGACCAGAAAAGAGTTTTAATGTAGGATTATGATGCTTTCAAGAAAAGTGAGCACGTAGAGGGTTTGCACATAAGTAGTAACAACGAGGCCCTTTTTGAGATGAGGGGAGAGGGAGAGAAGCCCGGGAAAGCTGGAGGTGACTCTGTGCCAAAGGTGGAGGGGGTCCTCCCCGGGGCAGCATGAACGAACATGGGGAAACAGGAGAGAGCAGAGCACAGGCCAGGATACCGTCCCCAACCATGCTGAAAGCCACTCGGCAAAGTTCTCCAGAAGCTTAGAAAGTCTCACACTTAGAAGAGGGGATTGTGACACTTTCACAAAATGCTATGGCTGAAAATATCTGTTGCCTCTAAAGTGGAACATGGAACATTGTTCTGTGATTATGTCAGTGTTTGGGTGGTGCCAGTCTTGGCCCCAGGCTTATTTTTCTTGGATTTCAAGTGAAGGCACCACTCCTCCTTTTTCTATTTCCTCTTTATTCAATTTGGGTGAGCTTCTTTGGAAAGACTGTAAACAGAAAGTCTGGAGTGAATGACTCTTTCTGAGTCCTGTCATGTGTTTGATAGAATAGCAACCCTTAAATAAATCATGTCGTGTGCCCTTCCTGATGCTGCATTTGGCTCTCTCCTCTCCCCTGACAAATGGGACAGGCTGATGGTCTTGCTGCAAGATGCTGGCGGAGGAGAAAGAAGGCCTCTAGGACTTAAAACATTAACCTCTACGACTTCCCTGGCGTTCCAGTGGTTAAGACTGAGCTTCCACTGCAGTGGGCACGGGTTTGATCCCTAATTGGGAAACCAAGATCCCACATGCTACAAGGCACAATCAAATAATTTTTTAAAATTTATATTTAAAACATGTGCCAGCAGATCTTGTCTGGTGAGGTGTTTTAGGGGAAAAAAAAAAAGACAATAATTTCTGTGTTCATTATGGATAAAAGAAAAGAATCTGGAAGCACTTTCACCAGCTTACTTTCTCTTAAATATTATTTATGAAAAAATGCAGCTACAGAAGATTTCTAAGCGAGAGTACAGTCTTCAGTTCAGTTCAGTCTCTCAGTCATGTCTGACTCTTTGCGACCCCATGAATCACAGCATGCCAGGCCTCCCTGTCCATCACCAACTCCCAGAGTTCACTCAAACTCATATCCATCGAGTCGGTGATGCCATCCAGCCATCTCATTCTCAGCCGTCCCCTTCTCCTCTTGCCCCCAATCCCTCCCAGCAGCAGAGTCTTTGCCAGTGAGTCAACTCTTCGTATGAGGTGGCCAGAGTATTGGAGTTTCAGCTTCAGCATCAGTCCTTCCAATGAACACATAGGACTGATCTCCTTAGAGTACAGTCTTAGTGATTTTTTGTTGGCCATTGGAATAACCATGTAGTCTGTCCATTCTTTGGTAGAGTCCATTTCAAATACCCAGTCTCGTAAAATGATTTTGAAATTCTCATAAGATAGACTTCATATTACATATTAAATTGTCATGAAATAGACTTCATATTACATTTCACAGACCATCTTTCCTACCTAGAAGCAACATACAGAAAATGTTTTCCAGCTTTGTATTTTAATATTTAATGGAGAAAATGTTATCATCATATGTCAGTAATGGTTTATAAACAATTTTTATTTTAATTTTTGCTAAAGGTATTATCACTAGTAATGCATTAAAACTCTTGCATAATTTGAGTTTTAAAAGTCTCTATTTAAAAAAAAAAGCGAACACTGAAGTACATGAGAGGAAAATGATATAACGTCTGGAATTTGTTTTAAGATACTTCCGCAAAGAAAAGAACATACAGGAAGTAGGGTTGGATGAAGCGAGCAGAGGAAAAACTTGATAATTGCTGCATCTGTAATCAGTACACGATGTTCATTCTATTCCCTCCACTTTTGAGGATGTTTAAAATTTAAAATTTTTCAGTAAGCCTGCAATAACAGTGTTGTCACGTGCTAATATATAAACTTACTCTATAAATTTTTTTAACATAAAAATTCTAGTTTCACTCTTCTTGAAGTCATAAATTGTTTCTCTAATATGCTTGTACGTCATCCATCCCTCATGTAAGATGACCACTTTGATATTTTGCAGAGTGGCCTGGCCCCACTCCATTTGGCTGCTCAAGAAGACAGAGTGAATGTGGCCGAAGTCCTTGTAAACCAGGGGGCACATGTGGACGCCCAGACAAAGGTACACAAAAAGATTGTGCCCATGCAGAGCATGTCTGTACAAGGGGCACCAAAGTCACTGGCTGTGGCGTCCCATGCACTTTTACCTTTCGTGGCCTGAATATGTAGCTACATGTTGATGCCTCCTGTGTTAACACAATTTATTAACCTTTGTTACAGCTTATCAACCCTTCAAGGTCAGAGTGTGAAAGCTTATACCTTGCTTAGTTTCTATGACTGAGTTTAAAAATGCATTTATAAAAATTTGTCAGTCAGTAATTGATGACCTCTTACTTTGTTCAGGCATAGTCTATGGATGAGGTTACATTAAGTTTTACTCAATTACTACTCACTTGCTAAATTCTTTGTGGTGTGTCTGATTGCTAGCAACCCCCGTCTCTCTCAGCCAAAAGAGTTATCTTTTCAAAAGCAAATTTCTCATTCACCTCAGGAAATGCCACAGTTTCAGACTCATAGAAGATGAGTGGATATTTTGTGTCATCATCAAAGATAGGACTTGATATTAATCTTCCTCTGATCATTGTTTTCAGTGCTTAAGTTTGTTACTCTTCCTATCAAACCTGTTTTACCTACTTCAAAATGTAACTCTTCTTTCTTGCTGAGTGTCACATGTTTGACACAAACATGAATACTTGTTAAATATTGTGTTGTGAATATGAACATTTTGGGGTATAATATAGATTGATTCTGAGGTATGTGAACAGATATTGAAGATATTGATAATATAGAAGGATCACTGGGAATTAGCCAGGTAAAAAAGTATTGCAGATGTCAGGATCAGTCTGGATTTGTGGGACAAGCCCAGGGAGCAGCCCTGAGTAGACTCCACCCTTTGCCCTGTATTCTCTATATGGCTGTGACTTCTCCACCCACACTTTTTCTTTCTCCAACAATGGAATTTTATTCCATTCATACACATGCAACATTTGTTGGGATATTTCTATCAGAAGTAGAACATTATCTTCGCAATCAACTGGAGCAGTTTTCCTACTCTTATATTTAAATAAATCTCATGTATGAATTAAATTCATACTTACAGCCTTGAGTTTAGGGTTTTGATTTAGACTGTGCCGTCTAAAAGATAAAACATTATTACAATACTGCTTTCCGTAATTTTGTTCATACTTACAAAGTATTGCATTTAACAGCAAAGTTGAAAAATCGCCATTTGCATCAGCAAAAGAAAATATAGGAACTGTACAAGAAAAAATTGCCATCTTCACTTAACATACATATTTAAGGAAATGGACAGAAACATACGACTACATACAAATGCAAAGCCTAGTGACTAAGAGACTGTGTGTACTAAAATATAAAGTGCAAATGGAACCTGATTATCCAAGAATTGAAGTCTTAAGGCAAACACAGAGCATGTGTATTTAGAACATCTTTGCAAGTTATCTTTAGTTCTATTAGAAAGAAGCTGCCCCAAAGAGATATGACCGGGCAAGGTCCTTTATGCTTTTTAAATTCTGTGTTAAAATAGTAAAGCAAATATATTGATCTCTTCTCAAGGTAGTCCTAGATGTGACCTAGGCAGCTCCCCACACTCCAATTCCTGAATGCCTCGTGCCCCCGATGGCTCCTCGGTCTCTTTGGTAACCTAACTGCCCAGCTCTCTCTCCACTGTGTTTGCCTTCCAAACTTGTCATTCTGAAAAAACCCCTTATCTTTAGCCCTGATTGCCATCCTAGATAACTGATTATTTAACAAAGAGACCAATGAAGGCGACAACAGTGACTGGATGATTTCTTGTTACTTTTCATGAAAATATAAGCATTTAAATCTGAAAAGTCAGACTGCATTTAGCTTATATTCTTTATTTTGCTTGTATACTTTCATCAGAAAAGATATCTTTAGAAATTTACAACTTCACAGTAAGTAGATTCACCCTGTGTTGTTTTATTTACATACACATATACATATGGCTTCCCAGGTGGGTCAGTGATAAAATATCCTCCTGCCAATGCAGGAGACTCAGGAGAAAAGTGTTGTGAAGATCCCCTGGAGGAGGAAAGGGCAACCCAGTCCAGTATTCTTGCCTGGATAATCCCATGGACAGAGGAATCTGCCAGGCTACAGTCCATGGGGTCACAGAGTTGGACTCAACTAAGCTACTGAGTATGCACATATACACACAGACTTAAACCATTTTATTTGATTCCCTATCCTTTTATAAATTAAAACTTCTGGAAGGCAGTAATAGGGTTCTATTTCTCAATACTTTTTTGTCCCAACACATCCCAACGTAGACGCCAACACTCAGTCAGGGGTTAAAGCAGTGATTCTCAAGGGCAGATTGGCAGGAGAGGTGGTGCTGTGAACCTTCTGCTCCTGATTTGCACAAGTGATCCCACAGTTTAAGAGTCTCAGGTCTCTACCAGGGTTTCCCTCTAACCCAGCCCACTCAGGTGAGCCAGTAATCATTTTTGTACTCAGTATAATATTTCTGAAGCATGTACCTTTTCCTGTCCTTTACAAGTGGTACTTCAGGACCCATCTCTTGGGACTTCTCTGGTGGTCCGGTGAAGACCCCGCACTTCCAATGCAGGAGGCACAGGTTTGATCCCTGCTCAGGGAACTAAGATCCTGCATGCCTCAGAGTACAGCGAAAATAAACAAAAACCCAGAAAGCATCTCTGAGCCTCTTGAAAAAAATCCCTTGTTTTTTTCCTTCTCAGCAAAGATCACAGCACCAAAAAGAGGGGAGGCTGTGATTGTCCCATAGTTGAGCAGGACAGGAGTGCAGAGAGATGGGTTGTTTGGACTCGTTTCTTAACCTTGTAAATAAGGAGCTGATTCAGTTCAGTTCATTTCAGTCGCTCAGTCGTGTCCGACTCTTTGCGACCCCACAAATCACAGCATGCCAGGCCTCGCCGTCCATCACCAACTCCCGGAGTTCACCCAAACTCATGTCCATCGAGTCGGTGATGCCATCCAGCCATCTCATTCTCTGTCGTCCCCGTCTCCTCCTGCCCCCAATCCCTCCCAGCATCAGGGTCTTTGCCAGTGAGTCAACTTGTCGCATGAGGTGGCCAAAGTATTGGAGTTTCAGCTTTAGCACTACATCCCGTGAACTTCCAAACTCTTCCTGGTAAAGATGACGTCCCCAATCAGCATACAGTTAGTTAAAATGTGTGGTACTGATTGATTCACTGGCCTCAGTTTTAAAATAATAATAATTAAATTATCAAGAGCTCTTCTCTGTAGGGGAAAGACCGGAACATCCTGGTAACCACCCGGGCAGCCTTCCCACTGGCCTTCTGACCCACCAAGTCTCCCCGTCACTTCGTATTTTAAGTTTATCAGATCATTTCAGACGAAATTGTGCTGCTGGCCACAGGGTTTAATGTTCAGTGTTGTTGAACTAAAATGAAGCCACTTGTTTTGCTTTTTAAAAGGATGATCTCTGGAAGCATTTTATTTAGACCACCCCAAAACATACTGAAGCAACTGTAGTTGTAAGTAGATGTGTTCACTGAGGAAGTGCAAGGATGGCCAAAGATGAACTCCAAGGGAACACAGTGTTGGGGGGTGAGAAAATACTGTGGATTTCCTGACCCCTCTTTCTCAAACTGTGCTGCACAGGAAGCCCCCTAACCACTGCTTGGTAAGATCTCATGCTCAGGCACCATGGGTGAGAAACACCAGCCTGAATGTTCCATCTGTGCCTGTTTGCCCTTCCTACACAAATGCAGCCTTTCAGTATTGCCTCAAGGAGATGACTCCCTTCAGCTTGTAATGACGGGATATATAGGCAACAGTGAAAACAGGAAGCAAAGACTGCTCAGCTATCCAAACTGAGACTGTTTCTTAGTTAGTAAAAGGAAGAGCTGCCCTTTCCAAAACATATCGCCACTAGTTGAAAGGAAATGCCCAAATCACGTTTTTCTGGGCATATTTGTGCAAGGTGCCACTTAACATGGGAATTTTGTGACCCTCAGTGAATAGAGGAGCCTCAGTTTGGTTTCTCTGGATGCAAACTGAGTCTTCCTGGCCATGCACTCATATTTTTAACAAAATAGTGTTTATGGAACGGAAGCAGATCAGTATCTTACAGCAGAGTGAACACGGGAGAGAAACTGTACATTAAGATACTTAGAATGATCCAATGTCTTTTAAAAATGTGATCAATACAATAGCAAAATAGCCATTAGAAACTGTTGCATCATAGCTTAGGCATGTTGACTGAAAACTTGACGCATTCCTTAATATTTAAAAGTTTGAAATATTTTATGTAATTTTTGGTTTGGAAACAGTCATCTGTCACTAACACTGGGAATGTTACTTCAATCAATCAAGCTAATTGTACTGAGAACTGGTAGGAGAAGACCTCCCTTTCTAAGTGGCATTCTGACTCTTAATGCAGCATCCTGAGTTCCTCAGTACCCGGAAAGTACCCCTCAGAGCAGGCAGGTGGATTCCGGTCTTCAAAGTGGGATCGTCACACATGAAGCGGCTTTAGGGGTTGTAAGTCAGACTCATCTATATGTAGTTATGGTGAGCTTATCATCACGGTCTGATTAGTGTAGCTGTACTCACAGTTCAGTTCATGGGACAGAATCTAACCAGAGTCAGCTGTTTAGGGCAGCACCTACTCGGAGAGGTATCTTTACCTTCCACAGTCAGCTGTGTTCTGGGCACCCCTTTTTCAATTCAAGTTTTACCCATTTGCTGGAGTGTCCTAGTCAATTTGAGTTGCAATAACAAGAGTACGATAGCTTGGACAAACTTTGATTTCTCAGAGTGCTGGGGGTTGAGAAGTACAAGATCAAGATGCTGGTAGCAGGTAGCCATCTTCTAATTGTATCCTTAGATGGCAGAGAGCGAAGAGAAGAGACAAGCTCTCTCCTGTCTCTTCTTATAAGGGCACTAATCCCCTTCATGAAGGCTCCACCCTCATGACCTAATTACCTCCCAAAGGCCCCATTTCTAAATACCATTACTCTGGGATTAGGATTTCAGCATACAAATTTTGGGGGACACAGACATTCAGTCTGTAGCACAGAGTCACCATAAAGATGTATTAATGCCATCCTGGATGAGATGCAGACCCTTAAAAATATGGACCCATAAAGCTATGGACCCCTGACCCTTGCCTATTTAGAAGTGTTATAAAAGGTCCATGTTCTCCCTTTCAGGGGTCTGGTGCTGCCAGTTCCATTGTAAACAGGGATTGGTTAAAGACACTGAAATTGTGTGGTAGAGTCTGTTACAATATGGTCACCAAGAAAAGACATCTGGAATATCCTTATTTTAAAATATCTAGAATATGTATATATATGTATATATGTGTGTGTGTGTGTATAGATGCATACACATGCATACACACCTTATACATTTTTAAAATAATTATTTATTTACTTATTTTGGGCTGTACTGAGTCTTTGTTGTTGCATGGGCTTTTCTCTAGTTGTGACAAGCAGGGGCCACACTCTAGTTGTGGTGCATGGGCTTCTCAATGCCGTGGCTTCTCTTACTGCAGAGCGCGTGCTCTAGGGCACACAGGCTTCAGTAGTTGTGGCACATGGGCTCAGTAGTTGTAGCTCAGAGGCTCTAGAGCACAGGCTCAGTAGTTGTGACACTCGGGCTTAGTTGCTCTGTGTCAGGTGGGATCTTCCTGGCTCAGGTATCAAACCCATGTCTCCTGCATTGGCATGTGGATTCTTTGCCACTGAGCCACCAGGGAGGCCCATGTTTTTTAATAGACAGAACTTATAGCCCCTCAGGGGTCAGTGGATATTAATTTGAAGCAATGGAAACAATCCATTGCTTTGTCTATTGAGTGGTTTTCAAGCTGTGGGGCTCTAGCTATGTAGACAGGAGTCTTTAACTACAGCATCTATTCCTAGATCAAATTCATGCATCTCAGATCTCTTGAACTCACACACACTAGCCTCTCCTGCTTCTGTATTTCTGTCCTTCCGAGCTCTGTCATGCATTCTGATCATTTACTGCCTTCATGATCATTTAGCCAGTTAATTTTTTTTCTACCTTGTTTTTATGCTTCTAGAGAGTAGAGTATTGAATAAATGCTACTCCAAGTCTGTCCACTGAGCACTCTTCTGACCCTTTACAAGAAGCCACTGGATCCATCTGTCTAAGCTGTCTGTTGCTCCATCTCTTTGTCCTATCTTGAAAAGTTGTTATGAGAATAAAATGAGCTAATGCTAGAGAGAGCACTTGGGGGCATTTAATAACTATTTACATGTGAGGTGGTATTGTTATTTATACCTTAGACTAGCTCTGAGAATTGTCAAGGACACTTGTTTTTATACAGCAGGGGAAAAATCTCTGCCTCCTTAAGAAAGGTTGAATAACATTTTTGCTTCTATTTAGGATATCCCTTACTGAAAGTATGCTAAAGATGTTTCTTTTTAAATATATATATATATATGTAATTACAGATGGGATACACACCGCTACATGTAGGCTGCCACTATGGAAACATCAAGATTGTTAATTTCCTGCTCCAGCATTCTGCAAAAGTAAATGCCAAAACAAAGGTAAACTCCTTTCTCCTTTTTATCTACCAAGTCATTGATCGTGAATCTTGGATGGAAGGGAGTTAAGAGTCTTTTCTTCCATCTTCCTTCTACAGAATGGGTATACACCATTACACCAAGCAGCTCAACAGGGACACACCCATATAATCAATGTGTTGCTTCAAAACAATGCCTCCCCCAATGAACTCACTGTGGTAAGAGCAAAGGGTCAGCGAGGGGAAAGCGGGGAGCTGGGCTGGGCTGCTCGTGTCTTACCTTTTACATTGTGCATCAAGGTTGCTTTTTAACTTCCGTTAGTAGGCGTAAGCAGAGCATTCAGTAGAATGAAGGGAAAAGAACAATAACTGTATTGTGGTGAGCTGTCCATAGAGAGACATGTGATTAGTGATTCCCACTTAAAAAACTACAAATCCATTGCTGCCTAGTAGGAAGTTCATATGTAAGAAGAAGCACATGTTTGTTTCCTTGATTACTGAGAACATTACAAAGCCTCTCAGATTCCATGCATAGCAACCCAGACTCTACTGTATAAGTAGAAACAGGTTAGGTGGCTCTTGTGCAAGGTACGTCTCTAATGAAACAGCATTTTGTGTGTGACAGTGGGCAAGGACTAGTGAGACGCTCGCCTTACGTTTGTACAGATGAAACATGTGCAAACACACAGGCGCTGAGACCCGTGGAATGCCTTGTAATTCCTAGTCCACGTTTCCCTCTTGCCAGAACGGGAACACTGCCCTGGCCATTGCCCGGAGGCTTGGCTACATCTCAGTGGTGGACACCCTGAAGGTGGTGACCGAAGAAACCGTGACCACAACTGTGAGTAGTGGATGCCAGATCCTGTCACCCCCTTGCCCTAAAAGCCAGTTCTTGGACTGTAGATTTTCCCCGGCTGTGGGGAGAAGACCCTTGTTCCTCTACCCAGAGACTAAGTGTCATGTTTTCAGATGCTGTTACCTCATTGATGGCAGTCAGCAAAGCAAAACTCTCATTTCTGATATGTAGAAAAATTAAAAACACTAAAAATACCTTTTTAAAACGTTAGAGCTTTCAAAAAGCTATAGAGTTTTTAGTTCCATAGAAAGCTGTTTCTTTGTTAAATTTAATATAAAAAATATTTAAAGAGATGAAGGCAGAAATGTTTTAACAGCCTTTCTTTGGCAGTGTAAGAACTGTGAAAACTCTAACTTGGCTCTTTAAAATATTTTAACTCACAAATGACAATGTATCCATTGTCATCATTATGGTGAAAATATTTTTGTTATAGACACATTAGCCATGGGATCCAAATTGATTTTTCCCACCAGGCTGGGTCCTCTTCCATTCACCTGTTGGAGCTTAAATAGGAAGAACAATAGGGTATTGCATTAAAACTTAAATCTTCACCGGGAGGCCTTATTGCATCAAATATATTTTTACAAGCTGCCAGCCTCTAGGATAGGTCATGTCTTTTGAACCTCACCTGATGTCTTTGAACTCTTTCAGGATTTGGTAACTTTGGGATCAAGACCAGGTATTGCACCATATCAGAGGCTTATTTGAGTTATTCTTGACTCCGTGACTCAACACACAGGCTCCAGACTGAGTCCATAAAATGTCAGTGTAGGACTCAGCAACACTTGGATTTATCAGCTGGGCTTCTTTTTCTCAAAGACCACCTTCCACATGAAGGCATAGTTCACATCTTCAGTCTGGATACACAGGGCTGCATACAAAACATGGCTCGAGGGACCCTGTAGCTTCCTGCCTGTTGAGTTATTTGGCTGTATACAGGTTTTAAAAATCAAAAGTTCAGCCTAATGATCACAAGAGAGAAATTCTATAATTTTCTAAAGAGAAAACAGCAGCTTTGGTCAACTAGAGCAATGGTTGTCAACTAGGGCACGTTTCTAACTTCAAGACAGTTTGAATAAATTCCCACCTATTCTTTCATCGAACTCTTGATATTTCATTATCTTAAAATCTATTATTAAATTCTCAAGAAAAGAGTTTAAATAATAATGTTTATTAACCTTAATTTTATAGATATGCCATGTAACTCTCTCTAGAGTGGGGAAGGAGAGAAGCACAGGTATTAAACAATGGCCAGATGTCACCATGCTTAAAAGATTTGAAGCCACTGCAATAAATACATGAAACTTCTATTTCAGTGTTAAAGGATTGAAAATGATATAATAGTTCAAAATATAAATCTTACTTGATTAAATGTCAGTGACGTTCTCATCCATTGCTGTGCCATGCTAAGTCGCTTCAGTTGGGTCTGACTCTTGTGACCCCACGGACTGTAGCCCACCAGGCTCCTCTGTCCATGGGATTCTCCAGGCCAGAATACTGGAATGGGTTGCAATTTCCTCCTCCAGCGCACCTTCGCAACCCAGGGATCGAACCTGCATCTTCTTTTATGTCTCCTGCATTACAGGCAGGTTCTTTATCACTAGCTTTCTTTACCTGGAAAGCCCATTAGGAAAGTTCAAAATGTTTCTTTGATGTCAAAAGAGCTTTAGCAGAAAATAAAGTTACAGACCAAGACAGTTAAGTTACAGCCTCAGGAAATGTAATGAGAAAAGTGTAAAAGTGTTTTAGGGCTCCAGTTCCTAGTGAAAAAATCTGCACGGTAGTCATACCATTTCTCACACATCATTAACTGACTTGGTAGGTGATTTTCTGCCAGAGAGAAAAGAAAGGACTCATGCTAACAGGAGGTCCAGTTTGCGTGGTGAAGTGAATGAGCCTCCACCAAATGAAGCTTTCACAGTGACTGTAAGAGTCCACGCAAGTCCCTAAGACTGAGTCCAGTGTTGCAGTATCAAGGCATTATTTCAAGCCGAGATACCGCCTTCTCAGCCTTCCCTTTGCAGTTACATCCAGCTCAGACAGGACTGAAGCAGTTCAGGGTGGGGGTCTATGATCCTAAACTAAGCAAACACAGAACAGCCTCCACCATAGGTGGGTCTTTGTTCAGTCAGCTGTGGAAGCCCCAGCAGCCACTGTCCCCATAAGCAGACATCAATTTTTCAGCAACCTTAAAAATCAGACTGCATCAGGACTTCCTTGATGGTCCAGTGGTCAAGACTCTGCTCTTCCACTGCCAAGGGGCACGGGTTCTATCCCTGGTACAGAACTAAGACCTCATATGTGGTGCAGCTTGGCCAAAAAAATAAAAGACTACGTCTTTGATAGGAGCGCCATGTTTAATATGGAAATTCTGAGAAACGTACTTTAGTTAATGGCTTTACAGTCATGGTTGAATAGGAAACTGAATCACTTGAACTGGATATACAAAACATACGAATTAAGCTATTTAAATTGCATTGTTTAAAATTTCTGTCATAGCACTTTAGTCACTCAGATGTTGGTTTCTAATAGCATTCTCTGATAAAGGAAACCAGGCCTCCTTGGAGAAGTGACAAAAAATCTAGAGCTGGGGCAGGAAATATACAGGATGAGCCTGGAACCTCTTGTAGTGCCATAAAAGATTCCCCCTGACAACTGCCATATAAATAAGTAAAGAAATAAATACACATATATAAAAGGATGAGATATATTAATATTAAAGGGACACAGGAATCCATTGAAAGAGTTCCCAGTGGCCAAAGCTGGAACAATTTGAGCAAAAGAAATAGAATTGAGGTACAGGTGCAAAGTATAAAACATATATCTATGCATTCTTACTGATACAGATAAATTAATAACTAGAGAAGAAAAGACAAATTTGTCAGTCAAAAGAATTCCAAATAATTGATGAAAATGCTTCAACATCAAGGAGGTAGAACATGATTCCCCACTGCTGAAGTATATCTGAGTATAGTAACTTCCCTCCAGAGAAAACAGTGCAGAGAGTGAGGGAAGCAGAGTAACTCTATGATGAAGCAAACTGATCAACAGCCTGATGACCAAGTACATCAACACTGGTAAATCATGTTGATGGTATATATCCTTCAGGTAATATGATGAAAATGGCATTTTACCATGGTGATTCAGTTCAGTTCAGTCGCTCAGTCATGTCCGAATCTTTGCGACCCCATGAATCACAGCACGCCAGGCCTCCCTGTCCATCACCAACTCCCGGAGTTCACTCAAACTCATGTCCACAGAGTCGGTGATGCCATCCAGCCATCTCATTCTCTGTCGTCCCCATCTCCTCCCACCCCCAATCCCTCCCAGCATCAGACTCTTTTCCAGTGAGTCAACTCTTCGCGTGAGGTGGCCAAAGTATTGGAGTTTCAGCTTTAGCATCAGTCCTTCCAATGCGATATTCCTCCCCAAAAACATATAACCCTAGTCTAATCAATGAGAAAAACATGAGAAAATCTCAGTGTAGGGACATTCTACAAAATACCTGAGCAGTTCACCCTGAAACTGTCAAGGTCATTAAAAACATGGAAAGTCTGAGAAACTGTCACAGCTATAGGAGCCTAAAGAGATTGACAACTAAAGAGAACATGGTATCCTGGATGAGACGCTAGATCAGTAAAAGGATATTTGGCAAAAACTAAGGAAATCTGAATAAAATATAGACTTTAATAATAATAAATCAATATTGACTCATTAATTGCAACAAACGTACCATGTTAATATATGCTAATAATACGGGAAATGGGGTGAAAACTCTACTATCCTTACAATTTTTGCATAAATCTAAAACTGTTCTAATATAAAATACTTATTTTTTAAAATGTTCAATTACAGTATTACATGCTGGAAAAAATACCAAGTAATGCTTTATTTCAACATTACTTGTACTACTGGTCTTTCATTTGCTCAGATTAAAAGAGGACTCAATTTAAAACTAAAACATATTAAGTCATTCATATTTTCAAATGAGTAATATCTATCTAGGTAAAAAGTTATTAAAGAGCAAGTAAAAATTCAGTAAAGCCTTTGCTCTGTAATATAACATTTTTAAGATTTTGTAGATGTTCAAATTATTCTGCAAATGCATTGTCTCTAAAATATTTTCAGCAAACACATAGTTGTAAAAGTTATGTATTAAAATCTTAATATTTTGTTTTAGAAATTAAAACATACACATAGGAGGAAAAACAAAAGAAGTGGCTGGCTTGGCACAAGCAACAAAGGCATATTTCTTGCCTTTCATCTGGTTTATCTTCAGCTAGGACTTTTAGTGCAGTGGGGTGGCAGGTTTATCAGACCATGAAAAAGTGTAGCAATAGGCTAGGAGAGGCAGTGTCTCTCTCATTTCCTTTGAAAAAACTTTATTCAGGACCTAGATCTTTTAAGCTGATGTGCTTTGCCTCTAGAATTCTTTCACCTTGTATTCGTTCTCTGCCATGTATATGATGAGGACCTACTAAGGGGTATTTTTGGTGTTATTTTATATCCAGGAGCTTCAGGGTATTCATCAATCCCACACATAAGTCCCACAGTAAACCTATAGATTAATTTAGGAAGGAATGAACAGTCTCAGTAACATGTGCTGTTTACTCCTACTAAAGTGACTGCTTTTTTTGTTACTAGACTGTCATAGAGAAGCACAAAATGAATGTTCCGGAAACGATGAACGAAGTTCTTGATATGTCTGATGATGAAGGTATGAAAACCTCCTTTGAGACTGAAGTAACAAATAGTGACTGTGTATTTGTTTCCTGAAGGAAATTCACTGCAGAAATGTTTTTAGAAGCATTAATATGTTTTGTTGTAGTGTCAACAGAATGCGTTTTTCACACTTACATTGTTCGCTTAAATCATGCAGTTCGTAAAGCCAGCGCCCCTGAAATGCTCAGTGATGGCGAGTATATCTCAGATGTTGAAGAAGGTATTTGCGAATTTTTATTGTGACAAAATCTAACTAGCAGCTTTATCTTCCGTTTCTTATCTTTGAAATGTAACCCTTCCCTGAGTTACTAACTTTTCATTTTATCTTGTGATTATTAATTAATGGATCATTTAAACAATATGGATGTGATATCACTGTCTTCTTTTGGTCTCTGAGTGCCCTCCCCTTGAACCCGTTTTCCAGCTTGAAAATACAAGTGTCACTACTTATCAGGATCGCTTCCTTTCAGTTTGTTGCTATTAAGTAGAAACGTGATATTTTGATTGCCTACATTTGAAAATCTAGAAAAGAAAATCCGTTTACATCTAAAATTTTTTTCATAAGTAAGTGAAGGTTTATGAGGAAGGGCTTAAGTGTCCATTCTAGGATGTACTCTAAGCTTTGCACTGAAAGCTACTTTTGATCTTGAACTCATAAAGAAAAGCCAACCTGAAAAAACTTGCTTTCAAAATATAAATTTTCAATCTTGATTTCATGTAAGAGACAAAATATAGATAATTATACCTATTCTTCATGTGCTTAAAAGAACCTTTTAGTTTCCTGCCTCACTTAAAAATCAGTGCATTTAAGCAGGTCATGGTATGTAGATATATTAATGAAATTATGAAATGTTTACAGTGAATAAATATAAAGATGGCAGATGTTGGCATTTTACTTAAAGGTTTACTTAGAGTAGAATATATATTTTTGTTTCTTTCCTGCATCATTTGACTCTCCCAAACAACGTTCTGTCTCTTTGCTTCTCCATTTGTCATCTCTCATGTTGCTTTTTTCTTTTGGATCAGTCTTAGCACAGCTACTCCTGGTTTGCCTCTAGGTTACCTTTATAGTAATTATTGGTTCCTTCTTTGGTTTGTCCAGTTTTCATTGGAAACCTAAGTAGTGGGAAAGTTGACCTGATCCAAAGTCACTTTAGCTTTTTTGGTGACCAGGGGCTTCCTAGTGTAAGTGCATTGTGACCAGAACTGCCCTCCTAGGAATGCTAATGGCTTGATAGTTTAGGGACTTGGTAATTTAGGGACTTGAAAGTACCTGTCTAATTGTTTGTAAATGTTGTTTTGATAAATGTTAAAGGCATCTACTCATCATTTTTCTTTCTTTTTCTGTAAACCATAACTCTATATTTACTTCTGTTAATCCCCCAATGGATAATATTTGTATCATCTTTAGGACTCTATGAGTAATATCCCTTACTGTCATATTATATTTCAGTGCTTTCTTTTGCAGCATTGTCAGAGTAATTTCTCATGTGCAGAAGCAAAAAGGAAAATGATGGTCTCACAGAGATGCATACACACAAAAAATGTGATGTAAAAAGTACATTTTCAAACAAAATTGTTATGAAATATAATATGACAATCAAAGACCTAAAAATGTGCTAATTTCTAACAGAATATCCCCAAAGAGCTGCACTGATGAGAGGCCAAGTTTGAATGGACTATATAACAACCTTATACATGCAGAAAACCTTAATTTCCAAAAAGAAGAAAATTTGCATCTCTTGAAGATAATTCACTTAGCTGTTTAACTAGAAATGAGAATTATTTCTTTTAGACTTATATCAGCTTGGGAACTGGAAATAAACAAGCAAATTTTCGTTCTCATTTTATCCATCTTTCAGCCCTTGCATGTGTCCAAGGGCTGCTGGGAGCAAATGGCTCTTGACTTCATAATGTGTAGAATTTAATGTTGAAAGGGGGTTGTTTAAAGGTCATTCAATCTGAACAACCATCACCAATGCTGGAAATACCTCTATTAGGAGATCCTTTTCCCAAATGCCTCCATGTGAGTTCCCCAATTCTCAGTCTGCCTATTCCTGTGAACAACTCTGGCTTTAAAAATTCTTCATTTTATGGAGCACTTTGTCACTGATTCAGGCTTTAACTCAGTAACTCAGGCTCTGATCAGTTTGGCACTGTTTAGAACAAAAGCTGCCTCATTCATGTAATAATCCTTCTGATATTTAAAAACACTTTTCATGTTTCTTGTCAATGTTTTTGCCTTCAGTCAAGATTATTGCCACTTCCTCCCCCTGTTCCCTTACCATCATGGTCATTCTCCTATGTACATTTCAGTGTGTCTGTCTGTATCCATCTCCAACTGAGGTGGCCAGAACTGAACACCGTATTCGAGGTATAGATCAAAGCAGAATCTATCAGGGCTCTTGTGTTGTCCATAGAAGATACTAAAAATCTATAATTGAAGATAAAAATACTGTTGAGGTTATAATATATACTTGATTAACTCCTAAATAGCATATTAAAAAGCAGAGACGTTACTTTGCCAACCAAGGTCCATCTAGTCAAGGCTATGGTTTTTCCAGTGGTCATGTATGGATGTGAGAGTTGGACTGTGATGAAAATTGATCGCCGAAGAATTGATGCTTTTGAACTGTGGTGCTGGAGAAGACTCTTGAGAGTCCCTTGGACTGCAAGGAGATCCAACCAGTCCATTCTAAAGTAGATCAGTTCTGGGTGTTTGTTGGAAGGACTGATGCTAAAGCTGAAGCTCCAATACGTTGGCCACCTCATGCGAAGAATTGACTCACTGGAAAAGACTCTGATGCTGGGAGGGATTGGGGGCAGGAGGAGAAGGGGACAACAGAGAATGAGATGGCTGGATGGCATCACCGACTCGATGGACATGCGTGTGAGTGAACTCTGGGAGTTGGTGATGAACAGGGAGACCTGGCGTGCTGTGGTTCATGGGGTCGCAAAGAGTCGGGCACGACTGAGTGACTGAACAGAACTGAACTCCTATTAATATTACTGTCAGCTAATGTTCCTAAATTTTGCCTTCATGAGGTTCAGTAAACCACATTAGCCCTTTATCACATACTTGTATCATTCTCTGCTGCATGCACTAGCATTTCTATTTTACTCCAAATCCTACAACAAATCATTCTGAAAGTTTAATTCGAAAAGGAACCCTACAACTGCAATGATAGTATTTACATCTGACTCATTTGTCTGGTCAATTTGCCAGAGCTTTGCCACTGTAGTCTGACTTGGTGCTGCTGCTTTCATTAAGCCCTTTTGAATGGAAACAAATGTTTATTTCCATGAAACCACTGCATATTGTGAATCTCTTTATGTGAGAATTAGTAAGATCTTCAGGTATCCCAGCTGCTAAGAATATCAACAGCTTTTCAGTTCAGTTCAGTTGCTCAGTCGTGTCCGACTCTTTGCGACCCCATGAATCACAGCACACCAGGCCTCTCTGACCATCACCAACTCCCGAAGGTCACTCAAACTCATGTCCATCGAGTCGGTGATGCCATCCAGCCATCTCACTCTCTGTCGTTCCCGTCTCCTTCTGCCCCCAATCCCTCCCAGCATCAGAGTCTTTTCCAGTGAGTCAACTCTTCGCGTGAGGTGGCCAAAGTATTGGAGCTTCAGCTTCAGCATCAGTCCTTCCAAAATAAAAATAATAAGCAAAATGTGCTGTCAGTTTTTCTCAAGAAGAATGAGTTTGTAACATGGGAAAATATAACTGTAATCTGAATTATAAAAATCAAGTGAATATTAAGGGAACAGTGCCAAAAGTAGTCTCTTTTTCTCCCCGTTTCTTTTTAATTTTTGCTTTCTGTTTGTCCTCTTTCCTTGGTCCATGATGAGAAATTAGTCTAAGTTAAAAAAAAAAAGCAATGTTTATTAATTTCTCAAAAAAATTTTCAGAAAAACAAGGCTAAATGTTATCAGTGAATGGCCTAAGGAAACAATGGAGCCAAGTTACAGAGTAGAACAAAGGTTGACATGTCAGCACAGCAGAGATAAAGCAACGTGTTTAAGGCAGGTGATAAGTCCACATGTTGTATGGGTAAGGGGTAAGTAGACCACTTGGAGGGGCAGACTGATTCACAGGCATCTTAATGCTCTACTTTTTTCTTTCCCAGAAAACATGCATATAAAATTAATATACATGCAAAATTAATGTTGTTGATTCTAGTACCACTTAGAGTTTTAAGTTTTGCAATTCAGTTTGTCATTAAAAAGAAAGAAAAAACTAAATTTGGGGGAGAGAAGAGAGAGGGAGGGAAGAGAGAGAAGGAAAAGGAGGAAAGGAAAGGAGGGAGAGGAATAAAAGAAGAAAACTGAGATTAAGATTCAAGTTGTCTTCTAGTTTGAGTCCTGCTCCCAAGAGTCACCATTGGCTTTGATTCAACAGTGATTTTACATTGCAAATTCCTAGGAAATGTATTTTGTCAATTTTTAAGAATGTATAATCCTGTTATTTTAGCTTGCAAAATTCTAGTGGGTTGGGTTATAGCAATAAATCTACAGAACTGCAGATGGGACATAATGAGAACTGGAATGAAGCCATGGAAAGTAAAACCCCCAAAAGGCAGCTCTGTGAAATAGGACTCCACTGAACAGGTTTCTGAGACAACTGGGTGAGACAACTCTTGCTGGGAAGAATTATTTAATTCCCACTTAGTTATAATTCAGATAAGACTGCAGAAGCTCTTTCAGGACCAAATGTAGACCCTAAAATATTAAAAGAAAATGCTAAGAGTCTAAGTACACTTAGAAATAATTGTCAGATAGGAATACCAGCCTACCAGCTTTTTGTGAAGTTTCCTATTAAAGGAAATACAAAAATCTGGAAACCAGATTCCAGATCCCTCAAGGAGCAAAGAAGGGGTTCATGAAGCAGAATAGATCTGTCTGACCCAGGAAAAAAGTTTTGTGTACTAAAACTGCTATCAACTGGCCCTTTGGGATTGAAGTAGTAGAAATCTAAAGGCTTGATATCACACTTGAGCCTCTCAGAATGTAAACTCTTATAAAAATCTGTATATATATCTATATATATTTTTTTAGGAATGAGATTCTTTCTTTGTGTAGTAGGTCAAAATCTTTGGATACGTTATTTATAGAAACATTTTTAAAAGTCTAAAAAAATAAAAATAATTGTCAGATAGGTGTAGCTTTGAGATATAATAAAGCACTGATGTTTCATCTGACAATATGAGAGAGTTGTAATCGGCTCACTTTTGCATCAAAATAAGTGCCTGATGGAAAGAAACCACAAATTTCAAAGAACTGAAATGGCAGATCAGTATCCTGTTGCCCAAGCTCTTCATTATACTGATGAGAAGTAAAACCCAAATAAATGTTGTGTGACTTGCCTGACCAGGTTAGTGGCAGAGTGGGACAGGAAGACATATCTGACAGTGTGGCATTAGGTCATCTCCTTCATAACTACAGGAACATGAACTGTGTTCTTACATTAGAACCCAAAATTGAATTTTGTTTGAGCTTCAAAAAAATGTGTGCTTAGGAAAAGGGACAAATTGAAAATTGTCACAAAGTAATAATCATTCTTTTTTAAAGACCCAATGAAACTACAAGAGATGGTCCTCTGATCATCTTGGCAAAAGACCAAGATTCATGTTCATATAAAATAGCTATAAACATAATGTAGAATGGATTTTAAGAACTCAAAGCAAGTAGTTTTAGCAAACATATCCAAGCATTCTTAATCAGGGGAGAAAAAGTAGACTTTCATTTGGCACAATCTGAAACTAAAAAAAGTTGGAGAAATTATTTTGGGAAATACAAAGCCAGATATTGGGGAGATGCCCTCCAGCACCTCTTCTCACCAAGTGCTTGGACTATCCTGATCTCCTGGTCATCCTAACAAATACATCAAACTGTCATGTTTTTAGCTTTACAGATCTGGAAAGAAGCCTTGAAGATTAGTTTGCCTCCAGGTGGTCCAAGGGAGTCCTTGTTGCTATGCAGAGACGGCCCTTCACTTGAAATCTTACCATTTTATAAATACCTGTAAAATCATAACATCTAACTTCTTGCCTGATATTTCTCTGCTTACAACTGAGCTTTCAAACAGAAAGGTCATAATTGCATGCTACTCTGGCATGGCAACCCATTCCAATATCCTTGCTTAGAGAATCCCATAGACAGAGGAGCCTGGCAGGCTATGGTCAATAGAGTTGTAAAGAGTTAGACACACCTAAAGTGACTTAACAAGCACGCTCAGCAATAAAGTCAAAATGAAATACCAGACGCAGAGACGTAATCTTAGTCTCTGTTGTCGCCCTAGAACCTAGTACAGGACCTGGAGCAAAGCAGCTCTTCAGTATGTGTTTGCACAGCTGCAACCAAACAGAGGAGACTCAAGGAAAGAATAGTTGTATATAGGTTTCCAAGCACCGGCAAGAGGAAGAAAATTTGCCTCCTGTGCTCCCTGTTCCGGCCGTTATACCCCTTCTCACTGAGACAGCCCTAGGCTACATAGTGAATCAGTAAACATCTTTATAATGACTCTCCTAAGAGATACCTACAGCTCAAAGAATAGTTCATGAATATAAAAGAATTTCCAACTAAAGGAAAAGACTTATGGGCTGAGACAGAAATCTTGATTTTCAAACAGAGTCCATTCTATCTTTGGTAACCTTTCTTTGGAATTGGAATTGTTTAGTGATCTTCATCCACACTGACCACTTACCCTACCATATACTTGACGTGTCTATTCAGAATCTCACAGATGTCTCAACCTGCCCTAAACATACCCTGCAAACAGTGTTTCTTCCCACCCTTCTCCAGGTCAATAAACAGCTCCATCACCCAAGCTAAAACCTGTGGTTCTGTGCAGTCTCCCTTTCTTACATTTACATCCAGTCCATCAGTGAATCTGTCCATTCTGCTTCCAGAATAAGTCCCACATCCCTACACTTCCCGCTGCCACCACTCTAATCCACCCACTGTCATGCCGCCCATGGAATATTGCAGAAGCCTCCTTGCAGGTCTCCACTTTGTGCTTTCCCCACAGACTCAGTTTTCTATACAGCATCCTCAGCAGTCTTTTAAAATGTAAATCAGATCGCATTATTTCCATTCCCCAGCTTCAAACCCTGCAAAGCTTATTTGTTGTTCAGTTGCTAAGTTGTGTGCAACTCTTTGTGACCCCATGGCTTCCCTGTCCTTCACTGTCTCCTGGAGTTTGCTCACACTCATGTCCATTGAGTCAGTGATACCATCCAACTATCTAATCCTCTTGTCACCCCCTTCTCCTCCTGCCCTCGACCTTTCCCAGCATCAGGGTCTTTTCCAAAGAGTCGGCTCTTCACATCAGGTGGCCAAAGTACTGGAGCTTCAACATCAGTCCTTCCAATGAATACTCAGGGTTGATTTCCCTTAGGATTGACTGGTTTGATCTCCTTACAGTCTAAGGGACTCTCAAGAGACTCTGAAGCTCATAGCTAGGTTTTAAAGTTTCATTCATATTGTTGTATAAATTGTAGTTCATTTGTTTTCATTTCGATATATTATTCCATATGCCTGGATCATAATTCGGCTATCCATCCTCCTGTGGATGGAAGCATGGGTTGTTTCCCATGTGGGGCTGTTGCAAACAAAGCTGCTATAAACCTTATATATGTTTCCTAGTACACATCCATATATGTACATTTCTGTAGGGTATAAACCTAGGATTTTAGTTGCTAAGTTGTAGCTTATGCAAAGACAATAGAATTCTTCACAACCAGGTAGCACTAAACTAGGATTATAAAATTAGATAGTGAGGCTATAAAAAAACAGGAAAATACTGTAAAGAGAGCTATTATAACACCAGAAGGCGGCAGAAGGAGGCTGTGATGGGATAAGAATGTGGGTGGCAGCTTCTGGGGTGCTGATGTTCTATTTCTTAACCTCTGTGGTATTTGTTTTATAGCAGTCTCTTAAAATGTATGTTGCATGTCATATATTCATTTGCACAGTTGCTGTACTTCAAAATAAAAGTAGCCACCTCTTCTAAATAATACACATACACCCCCAAACTAGTACAAATACAACAGTAAAATAAAAACTTCCCAAGGCTTTACAATGTACTTAAAGTAAAACTCACACCCTTTTCCGTGGTCAGTGAATCCTGTGTAAATATGGCCTCTGGTTCCTCTTTTGCATTCTCGCAGTCATACTTTTTGATTTCTTCCTAATACTAATACTTCTCTCAATATATTAGTCATCAGTTTCAGAAAAGCAAACTTGTTCTGGCAAGGGCCAACAGTTAATATTTTCAATTTTTCAGGCCACATGGTCTGTGTCCTAACTGTTCAACTCTGCCATTGTAGCCCCAATAGCTAATAGAACAAATGAGCAGGGATGTGGGCAATAAAACTTGATTTACAAAAACAGGCAGGGACTGGATTTTGCCCAGACTGTCATTTGCCAACTTGGGATTAATTTTATGTTCTTTCAAAGTAGGCTGTTAGCGCCATGGAAGCAGAGCTGTCTTTGTCACCATCAGAGCTCTTAGGACACATACATAGGAGGCCTCACTCAGGGGAGTGCTGCCCACATTTACCTGCCTCTGTCCTTCCCCAGCCCCACCCCAGCACCACCCAGGTTCAACGACACACACAAGGTACTTATATTTATTGAGCCCTTTCTATGTTCTAGGCGTTAAACACCATACATTTCATGTACCATGTTGTTTAAGCCTCACAGTGACCCTCTAATTTAGAGCCATTCAGTACAGTCGCTCAGTCGTGTCCGACTCTTTGCGACCCCATGAATCACAGCACGCCAGGCCTCCCTGTCCATCACCAACTCCCAGAGTTCACTCAAACTCATGTCCATCGAGTCGGTGATGGCATCCAGCCATCTCATTCTCTGTTGTCCCCTTCTCCTCCTGCCCCCAATCCCTCCCAGCATTTTCCACTGAGTCAACTCTTCACATGAGGTGGCCAAAGTATTGGAGTTTCAGCTTTAGCATCAGTTCTTTCAATGAACACCCAGGATTGATCTCCTCTAGAATGGACTGGTTGGATCTCCTTGCAGTCCAATGGACTCGCAAGAGTCTTCTCCAGCACCACAGTTCAAAAGCATCAATTCTTCAGCGATCAGCTTTCTTCACAGTCCAACTCTTATATCCATACATGACCACGGGAAAAACCATAGCCTTGACTAGATGAACCTTGGTGGGCAAAGTAATGTCTCTGCTTTTTAATATGCTATAAAAAGTTGGACATAACTTTCCTTCCAAGGAGTAAGCATCTTTAAATTTCATGGCAGCAATCAGCATCTGCAGTGATTTTGGAGCCCCAAAAAATAAAGTCTGACACTGCTTCCACTGTTTCACCATCTATTTCCCATGAAGTGATGGGACCAGATGCCATGATCTTTGTTTTCTGAATGTTGAGCTTCAAGCCAACTTTTTCACTCTCCTCTTTCACTTTCATCAACAGGCTTTTTAGTTCCTCTTCACTTTCTGCCATAAGGGTGGTGTCACCTGCATATCTGAGGTGATTGATATTTCTCCCAGCAATCTTGATTCCAGCTTGTGCTTCTTCCAGCCCAGCGTTCCTCATGATGTACTCTGCATATTAGTTAAGTAAGCAGGGTGACAATATGCAACCTTGACGTACTCCTTTTCCATTGGTATCCCCATTTTATAGATGTGAAAATAAGTTCAAGCAAGGTTAAAGACCTTGGTCAGGGTCACACAAATCAGTGCAGGGGCTTATAGTGAAATCCCAATCTCTAACCTCTAACATCCAGGTAATTTAGATAAGAGTCCTAAAACAATCGGATTATTGTAAGTTGTAAATGAGATAATGTATAAAGGTTAGCACAGAGAGTTAAGAAAGCCTTCCTCAGTGATCACTGCAAAGGAACAGGGGAAAACGATAGAATGGGAAAGACTAGAGATTTCTTCAAGAAAATCTGAGATACCAAGGGAACATTTCATTCAAAGATGGGCACAATAAAGGACAGAAATGGTACGGACCTAACAGAAGCAGAAGATATTAAGAAGAGGTGGCAAGAATACACAGAAGAACTACACAAAAAAGATCTTCACGACCCAGATTACCACAATGGTGTGATCACTCACCTAGAGCCAGACAATCTGGAATGAGAAGTCAAATGGGCCTTAGGAAGCATCACTATGAACAAAGCTAGTGGAGGTGATGGAATTCCAGTTGAGCTATTTCAAATCTTGAAAGATGATGCTGTGAAAGTGTTACACTCAATATACCAGCAAATTTGGAAAACTCAGCAGTGGTCACAGGATGGGAAAAGGTCAGGTTTTTTTCCAGTCCCAAAGAAAGGCAATGCCAAGGAATGCTCAAACTACCGCACAATTGCACTCATCTCACACGCTAACAAAGTACTGCTCAAAATTCTCCAAGCCAGGTTTCAACAGTTCGTGAACCGTGAACTTCCAGATGTTCAAGCTGCATTAAGAAAAGGCAGAGGAACCAGAGATCAAATTACAAACATCCATTGGATCATCGGAAAGCAAAAGAGTTCCAGAAAAACATCTATTTCTGCTTTATTATCTATGCCAAAGCCTTTGACTGTGTGGATCACAACAAACTCTGGAACATTCTGAAAGAGATGGGAATACCAAACCACCTGACCTGCCTCTTGAGAAATCTGTATGCAGGTTAACAAGCAACTGGACATGGAACAACAGAATGGTTCCAAATTGGGAAAGGAGTAAGTCAAGGCTGTATATTGTCACCCTGCTTATTTAACTTATATGCTGAGTACATCATGAGAAATGCAGGGCTGGATGAAGCACAAACTGGAATCAAGATTGCAGGGAGAAATATCAATAACCTCAGATATGCAGATGACACCACCCTTATGGCAGAACGCGAAAAAGAGCTAAAGAGCCTCTTGATGAAAGTGAAAGAGGAGAGTGAAAAAGCTGGCTTAAAACTCAACATTCAGCAAACTAAGATCATGGCATCCGGTCCTATTACTTCATGGCAAATAGGTGGAGAAATAGTAGAAACAGTAATAGACTTTATTTTTGGGGGTTCCAAAATCACTGCAGATGGTGACTGCAGCCATGAAATTAAAAGATGCTTGCTCCTTGGAAGAAAAGTTATGACCAACCTAGACAGTATATTAAAAAGCAGAGACATTACTTTGCCAACAAGGTCCGTCTAGTCAAAGCTATGATTTTTCCAGTAGTCACATATGGATGTGAGAGTTGAGCTATAAAGAAAGCTGAGCGCCAAAGAATTGATGCTTTTGAACTGTGCTGTTGGAGAAGACTCTTTGAGAGTCCCTTGGACAGCATGGAGATCCAACCAGTCCATCCTAAAGGAAATCAGTCCTGAATATTCATTGGAAAGACTAATGCTGAAGCAGAAACTCCAGTGCTTTGGCCACATGATGCAAAGAACTGACATTTGTAAGACCATGATGCTGGGAAAGATTGAAGGCGGGAGAAGGGGAAGACAGAGGATGAGATGGTTGGATGGCATCACTCACTCAATGGACATGAGTTTGAGTAAGCTCCAAGAGTTGATGATGGACAGGGAGGCCTGGCGTGCTGCAGTCCATGGGGTCGCAGAGAGTCGGATGTGACTGAACTGAACTGATAAAGGTTAACCCAGACATCTCTGTGAATGTTAGTTACAAGGTACTTTATTTTACTTAATCTTCTGAAAGTAGTTGAGAGCAGTTTTGGTGCTATTCTTACTACTAGTTTACATTTAGTCCTAATTCAAAGCCCTAATCTAAAGTTTTATTAGCCCTCACTTGCATTAAGGAATCCAAGTCTAAAGGGGGATTCAATATACTTGTTCAGGTTCACATAGCCAATGAAACTGTAATTTGAATTTAGGTTTTTTTTCTACTTTCAGTGAGATGCTGTAAGAGAACATATGAAAGTAACAAGAAAATTCAAAAGAAGGGGAGATGACTGGAGGCCTCAAGAAGGATGAATTTTATGGAACAGACAGAATCTGAACAAACAGGAGTTTGGGGGCTGGGGTGAAGGGAGGGGACTGGAAAGAAGTGTTCTAAGTTCAGGGTCAAAGCATCAGAGACCAGAAGAGCTCACAGAAGACTTCAGCATGAGGCAGGGGAGCTGGGCACTGACCTGGCTGAGGACCCCAGGGCAGGGCACAAGGAGGAATGGGAGACTCTGGGCACACTGATATTTGAGAGGAAGAGGAATGCCAGAGGGAGTGGTGAACACGGAGAGAGAAAGCCAGAAGAGTGAGCTCTAGTGGATGCCGTCCATGGGAGAGACTCCCCTGGGACGGTCCAGTTAGATGAGCACAGGCCATTTGGGAATCCCTGATGACCACAGCAGCTGCCATGTTCATAATATGGACACAGACCCAGAATAAGTAGTTCTCATACAGTTGTTTTTTTCCCCTAGAAGCTGGGACAGATGAGGGGCTGGAGCAGTCTATGGCATGAAAGGGAACAGGGGTCAGTTAAGAGCTGACAGGGAATTAGCATGCTTATTGATTAAGTACAATAGGTGGTTTTTTCATTCACTCTAACAAGTTGTAATTTTGAATATGATTCCTTCCCACTCCCACTTCTTTTAGTCTCTGCTCATCTACTCGGAAAGTCTGAGCTTCTTCATGGGGAAGTGGGTCCTCATGTGACCACCCCTGCCCGCATCCCCCAAATTGGACTCTTACTACAGAGAGAACCAGAAGTGGAGGGTGACACTGGGGGAAATCAGCACGGAGAATGCTTGGCCAGGGAAAGGCAGGGTGGTGGCAGAGGGCTGGGCACAGCGGAGGTTGGAGAATGGGAAGATGTTACACGTGGCAACAGGTGGTCCAAGCACCTGGGCCAGAAGCACACTGAGGCTGAGAACTGACCGCAGGCTGTCTTTCCCTTGTACGTATACACCTTTTAGGTAGAGGTAGGAGATAGAACGCAGATTAATAACTGGTGTTTGCTGCTCTGCACAGGGAAAAGTGGTCTAGGTGTAAGAGGAGAAGGGACCAGATTCAAGCCCCCAGAGTAGACACGATGCCCGTCCTGCTTTATACCTGAGGGTGGTGAGCGTCTCTGGTGCTTTGCACACAGTCCTTATGTACATACATAATGAAGAGCCAGGATCAATGAGGTCTGGATGTGGGGCTGAGTCTAAATGAATTGCTAAGAAAGAATGAACAGAAGGGACTTACTGGCATGATGCAGCCACCTTGAATTTAGCAATGTAATTTCTCCGTAAGTGAAAACCATTTTAGTGTCTGATTTCCCAGTATTACTTTGTGGCTACTCATTGTCTGGTCTTATTTAAAAGCGGCGTAGATTTTAGCCAATAAGGTCAGTGTAACTAACCCTGAACTCCCATCAACCTGCATTCTGTCTCTGTTCTTTAATGTCCATTTGACCCAAGTCATTGTAACGTCTAATCTTCCTCAGGTGACTGACAGCAATTTCTGGACTAGGGTTAAGGAGTATTGATAAAAATAGGAAAAAATTATAGTGTCTGCCCCAGCGTTGTCTTTTTCTAGCTCTTCACAGGAAAGACACAGAATTCTTTTTCCTTTCTGGGATGGGTTTGCTTATTAACCCAACCAAGATCACAGGGGATGTTTTTCATTGCTCCATCTGGAAAGCTTCCAACACTGAGTCATGTGTCCTTACTTTGGAAACTGTATCTCACTTGGATTAAGGAATAGTAAACTGCAATATAGTTTTTAGAAAGAGGTACATCTAGCCACAAAGAACAGAATAATGTGTAAGAGCAGAGAGTCACACTGACTTTGTACTAAAAAAAAAATCAGCCTGAATAGAAAAGTCATTTGTTTTGTGCCATAACGGCAACCTGTTCTTGTCATTGCTTAAGAGATGCTCAAACTTTGCCATTGAGCCCAGTTCCTTCCTGGCCACCTATGAAGTCAGGGTCTTACCAGCACCTGGAATTGGGAAAGAAAGAAAAGAAAGAAAGATAGCAGGTGGCCCTCCCATGAGAGGTACACTAATTCTTTAAAATGACACACACTCTAGAGACCACCTATGCCACCCTTGCTCATCTAACAGTCTCTCAGCTTTCCCCATTGCTCTCACACCTTTTGAGAAGGAAATGCACAGGGATCCTTGCTTAATACAAGCTCTTCCTCCAAACGCAAAATGAATGATGAGATGCATACTGATCTGGAATCTAAGTAACTTTCCACTTGTTTATTGTGTGAATCAGAATTAGACTTTTAGAACTAGAGTTTGAAGGGAACAGCTACCTACGCCAGTGTTCTGGCCTGGAGAATTCCATGGACTGAATGGTCCATGGGTTCGCAAAGAGTCAGACAAGACTGAGTGATTCTCACTTCACTTTGAGTGGATCAGTTCAGTTCCATCATTTCAGTCGCTCAGTCGTATCTGACTCTTTGCGACCCCATGGACTGCAGCACGCCAGGCCTCCCTGTCCATCAAATCTCCTGGAGTTCACTCAAACTCATGTCCATTGAGTCAATGATGCCATCCAACCATCTCATCCTCTGTTGTCCCCTTCTCCTCCCACCTTCAGTCTTTCCCAGCATCAGGGTCTTTTCAAATGAGTCAGCTCTTCGCACCAGTTGGCCAAAGTATTAGAGTTTCAACTTGAACATAGTCTCTCCAATGAATATTCAAGACTGATTTCCTTTAGGATGGACTGGTTATCTCCTTGCTGTCCAAGGGACTCTCAAAAAGTCTTCTCCAACACCACAGTTCAAAAGCATCAATTCTTTGGCACTCAGCTTTCTTTATAGTCCAACTCTCACATCCATACCTGACTACTGGAAAAACCATAGCCTTGACTATGGATGGACCTTTGTTGGCAAAGTAACGTCTCTGCTTTTTAATATGCTGTCTAGTTTGGTCATAACTTTTCTCCCAAGGAGTAAGCATCTTTTAACTTCATGGCTGCGGTCACCATCTGCTGTGATTTTGGAGGCCCCAAAAATAAAGTCTCTCACTGTTTCCACTGTTTGTCCACCTATTTGGCATGAAATGATAGGACCGGATGCCATGATCTTAGTTTTCTGAATGTTGAGCTTTAAGCCAACTTTTTCACTCTCCTCTTTTACCTTCATCAAGAGGCTCTTTGGTTCTTCTTCACTGTCTAACATAAGGGTGGTGTCATCTGCATATCTGAGGTTATTGATATTTCTCCCCAGCAATCTTGATTCCAGCTTGCGCTTCATCCAGCCCAGTGTATCTCATGATGTGCTCTGAGTATAAGTTAAATAAGCACAGTGACAATATATAGCCTTGACATACTCCTTTTCCTATTTGGAACCAGTCTGTTGTTTCATGTCCAGTTCTAACTGTTGCTTCTTAACCTGCATACAGATTTCTCAAGAGGCAGGTCAGGTGGTCTGGTATTCCCATCTGTTGAAGAATTTTCCAGTTTGTTGTGGTCCACACAGTCACAGGCTTTGACATAGTCAATAAAACAGAAGTAGATGTTTTTCTGGAACTCTCTTGCTTTTTTGATGATGCAGTGGATGTTGGCAATTTGATTTCTGGTTCCTCTGCCTTTTCTAAATGCAGCTTGAACCTCTGGAAGTTCACGGTTCATGTACTGTTGAATCCTGTCTTGGAGAATTTTGAGCATTAGTTTGCTAGCATGTGAGATGAGTGCAATTGTGCGGTAATTTGAGCATTCTTTGGCATTGCCTTTCTTAGGGATTGGAGTAAAAACTGACCTTTTCCAGATCTGTGGTCACCGGTGAGTTTTCCAAATTTGCTGGCATATTGAGTGCAGCACTTTCACTGCAGCATCTTTCAGTATTTGAAATAGCTCAACTGGAATTCCATCACCTCCACCTAGCTTCATTCGTAGTGATGTTTCCTAAGGCCCACTTGACTTCTCATTCCAGGATGTCTGGCTCTAGGTGAGTGATCCCACCATCGTGATTAACTGGGTCATGAAGATCTTTTTTGTACAGTTCTTCTGTGTATTCTTGCCACCTCTTCTTAATATCTTCTGCTTCTGTTAGGTCCCTATCGTTTCTATCCTTTATTGAGCCCATCTTTGCATGAAATGTTTCCTTGTTATCTCTAATTTTCTTGAAGAGATCTGTAATCTTTCCCAGTCTATTGTTTTCCTCTATTTCTTTGCATTGATCGCTGAGGAAGGCTTTCTTATCTCTCCTTGCTATTCTTTGGAACGCTGCATTCAAATGGGTATATCTTCCCTTTTCTCATTTGCCTTTTGCTTCTCTTCTTTTCACAGCTATTTGTAAGGCCTCCTCAGACAGCCTTTTTGCCTTTTTTGCATTTCTTCTTCCTGGGGATGGTTTTGATCCATGTCTCTTTTCCAGTGTCATAATCCTCCGTCCAGAGTTCGTCAGGCACTCTATCAGATCTAGTCCTTTAATCTATTTCTCACTTCCACTGTATAATTGTTAGGGATTTTATTTAGGTCATACTTGAATGGTCTGCTGGTTTCCCTACTTTCTTCAATTTAAGTCTGAGTTTAGCAATAAGGAGTTCATGATCTGAGCCACAGTCAGCTCCTGGTCTTGTTTTTGCTGACTGTATAGAACTTCTCCATCTTTAGCTGCAAAGAATATAATAATTTTGATTTTGGTGATGTCCATATGTAGAGCCTTCTCTTGTGTTGTTGGAAGAGAGTGTTGGCTATGACCAGTGTGTTCTCTAAGCAGAACTCTGTTAGCCTTTGCCCTGCTTCATTCCGTGCTCCAAGGCCAAATTTACCTGTTAGTCCTAGTGTTTCTTGACTTCCTACTTTTGCATTCCAGTCCCCTGTAATGAGAAGAGCATGTTTTTTAGGTGTTAGTTCTAGAAGGTCTTGTAGGTCTTCATAGAACCGTTCAACTTCAGCTTCTTTAGCATTACTGGTCGGGAAATAGACTAGGATTACTGTGATATTGAATGGTTTGTCTTGGAAAAGAACAGAGATCATTCTGTCGTTTTTGAGATTGCATCCAAGTACTGCATTTTGGACTCTTTTGTTGACCATGATGGCTACTCCATTTCTTCTAAGGGATTCCTGCCCACAGTAGTAGATATGATGGTCATCTGAGTTAAATTCACCCATATCAGTCCATTTTAGTTCACTGATTCCTAAAATGTTGACGTTCACTCTTGCCATGTCCTGTTTGACCACTTCCAATTTCCCTTGATTCGTGGACCTAACATTCCACGTTCCTATGCAATATCGCTCTTTGCAACATCGGACCTTGGTTCCATCACCGGTCACATCCACAGCTGGGTGCTGTTTTTGCTTTGGCTCCATCCCTTCATTCTTTCTGTGTATTTCTCCACTGATCTTCAGTAGCATATTGGCACCTACCAACTTGGGGAGTTCATCTCTCAGTGTCCGATCTTTTTGCCTTTTCATATTTTTCATGGTGTTCTCAAGGCAGGAATACTGAAGTGCTTTGCAATTCCCTTTTCCAGTGGACCACATTTTGTCAGAATTCTCCACCATGTCCCGTCCATCTTGGGTGGCCCTACATGGCATGGCTCATGGTTTCATTGAGTTAGACAAGGCTGTGGTCCATGTGATTAGATTGGTTAGTTTTCTGTGATTGTGGTTTTCAGTCTGTCTGCCCTCTGATGGAGAAGGACAGAGGCTTATGGAAGCTTCCTTGGATCAGCGTCCTCATACTGCCATATTCCTCTTCCTTTGTACTCCAGCTTCTCTGATTTTTGAGAATGCAAATATTGGGAGGTTGAGGGAAAACCATGATCAAACAGAGTCATTTGGATCCTTCTTGATGAAAATGTACTGTCTAAACATTAGGGGAGGTAGACATCCTATTATAAGGTTTTGAATGGATGGAAAAGATTTTCTCTTTAAAATTACCTGGGTATTTATGTCCCTTATTTGAACCTTCAAAAGCATAAAATAGGCTGTGTGTTACCTGTCTTTATTTGTCTCTGAAGGTGTTAATAATACTGTGGAATTTCGGGAAAGATGAAAATAAGTTAACATATCCATAAAATATTTAAAGCAGTGATCAACATAAAATAGGTGCTCAATAAATGGCAGTCCCTCTTTTTTTTTTTTTATCAGATGGATACAAGTGTCTGTATTCTTCCTGCTATAGGATTAGAATTAGGCCAGGTGAGTACTAGAGGAAGAGGGAGAGCTCGGAGCATTTAGGTCTTCAGTTTAAAACAGCAACAACAAAACAGTGTGAGTTGACATTGCATTGTCACCCACTGATGAGTTTATGTTTTTTGTCACTTGGATGACAACTATTAGTCTATAATCAACTTCAAGGACCCTAAAAATCTAACCCAAACCAACCCATTTCCTGCAACTCAGTTGCCTGTGAGTTTAGTAAAGCCAGCTGCTTGTCAGTCTCTAGCATTCTGTCCCGCTAGGCGTATCCTGTGGCCTGGGATAGCCAACTTCCTGCTTCTGCCTTCTCTTCCTACCTTTTCTCACACAGCCTCCATTCCGCATCTGCCAGATCCACAGTCCAGGGCTACCCCCTTCCTTTGTGCTCCTGTAATACTTTGTAATGCCTTTCACACACCTCTGTCCTGGTGGTGCGGTGGAGAAGTCACCTGGGCTTTGCAATCTGACCTTGTGGGTTCCAATCCAGATTCCACCGCTAATTAAATGTGTGAGTTTTGAATAGTAACTCTGAATCTGTTTTCTCATCCATAAACCGGAGATAATAGAACCTGCTACATAGGGTTGAGGATTAAGCGAGACATTCAAGCACAGTGTGCAGGGCATGCAAAGCAGTAAATCTTTGGGAACCAGCAAGAGAAGTACAGGATTTGTATCTTTGTTTGCATCTTGGCCTTATCTCCATTACTAGAGACTAAATAATACCTCAAAGGCAGTAGTTGGCTTCACTCCTAACATAGGCCCTTGCCCAGCATTCCCTGTCTCACCACCCAGAGTAGGGTACAGGTCACCTGGGGGCTTGTTATTCGTGCAGAATCTCAGGGCCTATGCCAGACCTATGGAATCAGTGTCTGCATTTTCACACGGTTCCATGAAATTTGAGAAACACCACACTTGATAAAATATATCCCTTTTAATTTGAGAAACACTGCACTCATTCCTTGAATTCACTTGCTGAAGCTGATATTTTAATTATGCTAGTAATAGCCACTACCCACTCCAGTGTTCTTGCCTGGAGAATCCCAGGGACGGTGGAGCCTGGTCGGCTGCCGTCTATGGGGTTGCACAGAGTCAGACATGACTGAAGCGACTTAGCAGCAGCAATAGCCACTAGGAAAACAGACATTGAAGCTCTATGATCAGTACTGCCGTTACATCGCTGGCATTTATTTATTAGGAGCCTTTAGACCAGTAGTTCTCAAAGTGTATTCCCCAGACCAGCAGCGTCAGATTCACTTGGGAACTTGTCAGAAATGCAAGTTTTCAGGTGATTCGAAAGCATCCCCAGGTTAGAACCACTGCTTTAGAACATTGGGAAGCAACCAGAAGTACCATGCTAATAATGTGCCTCCCCTTCTTCCTGCCTCGTCGTTTCGTTTCTCCTCTTCCATCTCTTTAAAGGAGCAAGCCAGTTAAATATCATATTGTTTCCTTTCTGTGTTTGCTGGATACTTGCTGGTACACATACGCGTCTCAGTGTCTACGTGGCAGACGGACATACGTCAAAATACCTTTCCCGGTGTATGGAATACACAACCTATATGGCTTATTTGCAGTCCCTGTATTTTGTTTTGTTTTGTTAATTTTATTCATTTTTTGAATAGGTGATAGATGTACATGGTGTAAAATTCCCAAGGTACAAGAGTTTACCATGAAAAGTAAGTCTTCCCCGCTTCTTCCTCCAGTAGTAGAGTTCCTTTCTCCAAGGGCAATCACTGAGCGTTCATCACAGACATTTATTGAGCACCTACTATGTGCTAGGCCTTGTTCTGGGTGCCGGATATGGAACGAGACAGAGAAAAACCCCTGCCTTCCCAGCGCTGACGTTTCATTTACCGATTTCTTGTTGTATTTGTTCAGTAACACAGAATTTGGCAGTAGTAAAAGCAGGACTCTGGAGTCAAACCAACTGATTTTAAATCCAATATTCCCCATGTTCTAAGTGATCTCAAGCTACTTATTCTACCACTGTGAACTGGGTTTTCTTTATCCTGAAATGGAGATAGCCATTCTATTCTATAAGGTTGTTGTGAGAATTATACTTGTAAAGCACCAAACAGTGCCTGGAATGTAGTAAATGCTCAATAAATATAGGTGTTGATTATAATGCTGTGATCTCATTCTACTGTTCTATAATGTAAACTAGAAATGGCTAGAGGATTTATTTTCTAGTAGTATCCATTTCCTCTCTTTGCTATGTGATGATCAAAAAAATCACTTTTTTCAGAACAAGCACAATAAATTTGCCCTCTCAATTCTGATCATTAACAGATTGATGATAATACTGACTTCTATGAAGTAATCAACCTCTTTTTAAAAATCACTAGAGCATAGAGACTGTCTTCCTCTTTATTCTTTTTAATCCAGATTTTTTTTTTTAAATCCCATGTAATTTGGAAATTTTTCTACTATTATTTCATTTGGAGGTATTTTGTACCATTATTTTCAGCTTTTTAATGTTATAAAGTACATTCCTTGGGTAGAGTCTACATTTCACATCAGAGGGATTAAACACTTCTAAGCAAAGTTTCTGACAATACAATTTGATAAAGTTACCTTAAGTAACATTTTTTGCGATTCTAGTCTCCAACCAGAAAGGAAAACAACTCTAACCCCTGGAAAAGTAAAGTATTCCTCAGTGATAGTCTTAAGATGGAAAAGATTCGAAGGAACAAAAAGGGGAAAAGAGAGAAGAAAAGAACTCCTAGGGCATGAAAACATTTACATATTAAGCCAAGAACTGTTTCATTTATTTAGCATAAAAAATTATTAGTGGGCATAATGAAAGATTGCAAGGAAGTCGCGTTAGGTGTATTCCCCCATGCACTGATCCTGGACCAGTGAGCTGAATTCTGAAAGGGAATGTGACCGACCACAGTCCTGATTTTTTCCCCTTTGTCCCTGATTATATTTTGTATTATTTCCTGGCAGACTGGGTGTATGGATCTTTGAAAGGTTGACTGTAGTATAGGAAGGCCCTTCTCATCACCTTGTCATGAAAGAAGGAATAGGAGGAGGGGATACCTGGGGAATGGAAGTGAAATGCCTCTGAGGTAGATTTGGGGTGTTTTGTATTCTTCTTTAAACATCTTCCTGCCTCTGATATTTTATTGTCAAAAATAGATTAACACAAGAACATCAGGGCTCGTAATTTTGAAAGGCATAAAGTCCCTTCTCGGGTTCCCAGGTGTCTTAGTGGTAAAGAATCCCCCTGCCAATGCAGGAGATGCCAGAGACATGGGTTGGAAGATCGCTGGGAGGAGGAAATAGCAACCCCCAAATCCCACAGACAGAGGAACATGGCGGGCTGTGGTTCAAGGGGTCTCAAAGAGTCAGACACAACTGAGCGCACACACAAAAAGTCCCTTCCAAACCGGCGAGGCTTCCTTGGGTGGCACTTCCCCACGTGCTCTTCTCAAACTTTGTCTGTACTAATCATATACCCCAGTGCAGAGCTCACTCTGACTAGGGGTGCATTAGGCAACCGGCGTGTGACCGCTTTGCCTTACTCCTGCACCTTGTATTTCTCATTCGCCTCTGTTCCCACTACTTACTACCTCTAAACTCAGTGGTTTAATTTATTATCATCATCTCTCATGGTTGTGTGAGTTGACGAAGCTCAGCTGGGTTCTTAAGACCTTTCAGGAGTTTGCAGTGAGATAGCAGCTAAGGCGAGGGTAACTCAGTGGGATGTTCTATGTGGCCTCATCACTCAAGGGTCTGTCACCTCGACTGGGATGGCAGGGACAGCTGAGAACTGACCGGCATCTGTCTCCATAGGGCTACCTTGACTCGCTTTACACCATTACAAGAGGTGGCCTCTTGGTACTCAAATTTCTTGCCTTAGGATCGACTCCTCCCCTTTGGAACAAGCACTTCAAAGAGACTCAGGCAGAAACTGCAAGGTGTCTCTGAACTCAAAGTTCAGAGTCAAGTAAAATCACTTCCCCTGCATTTTACTGTTCAAAAATCTAACCAGCTCAAATGTAAACAAGTGCAGTATACAAGGCATGGATACCAGAAACTTGGCTCACTGGATGGGGTAGAGAGGGCATCTTAGACACGAGCCACCACAGCCTCTTTGCCAAAAATTAGTCAGACTTACCTTCAACACAGCGGTTGTGCCACTGCACCAGATGCTTCTACGAAACATAAGACCACACAAGTGTTGCTGGTGGTGGTCTAGTCGCTAAGTCGTGTCCGACTCTTGCGACCCCATGGACTGTAGCCCGCTAGGCTCCTCTTTTCATGGGGTTCTCCAGACAAGAATACTGGAGTGGATTGCCATTTCCTTCTCCAGGGGATCTTCCAAACCCAGGAGTCAAACCCGGGTCCCCTGCATTGCAAGCAGATTCTTTACTGACTGAGCTACGAGGGAAGCCCCGCACAAGTACTTAGTAAGCGAAAATGTATGGGGTTTGGTACTGTTTATTTTAACTAAATATATCTGATATTGAATGAGTGTTATTTGTTCATAGAATTGGTTTTGTTGGCTTATATGCATTTGTACCTGTTGGTCAGAAGCTGCTACTGATAAAAATATTTTTGGATTATAGAATTGATTAGAGTAGTTAACCAGACACTCAATACAGTTCATCTCATTCCTTTCTAACCTTTGGTATACTCGTGTATTGTCCTATACAATAATTATGGAATATTTTGTTTATTAAAATGAGAGTTGTATTAATGTTATTCATCCATTCATTCAATCAACAGGTATTTGTTGAGTACCTCTGATGAGCCAGGCTCTGTGTCAGGCAGTGAAAAGCTGGGATACTTGGTGCTATGTTGGGATTTTGCCCTGAGTAGTATCGGTCTTAGCATTTTAAATATTCATTATATGAGTTCATGCGTTCATATGTTTGGGCACTAAAGAAAGCAGATGTTCCTGAACCAATAGTAACAGTTAGTGTTGACTCCACCCTTCTTTGTGCGTTATTTCACTGAATCCCCTCAAGAGGTCTTAGGACAGGGGCAGTGTTGATATCCAAGGTTCGGTAGAGGTTGAAAGTATGACTCAAGAGTCAACAGTATTCCTACTACACTAAACTGCATTAAAATAACACCCTTATTTCTAAATTCTGTGCCTTTTAAGAAATATTTTCACCATTCGAAAATGGTGAATGCATAACTACTTAATTACTGTTACTTAATATTCATACGGAGAAGGCAATGGCACCCCACTCCAGTACTCTTGCCTGGAAAATCCCATGAACAGAACAGCCTGGTGGGCTGCAGTCCGTGGGGTCGCGGAGAGTCGGACACAACTGAGTGACTTCACTTTCACTTTTCACTTTCATGCATTGGAGAAGGAAATGGCAACCCACTCCAGTGTTCTTGCCTGGAGAATCCCAGGGACAGCGGAGCCTGGTGGGCTGCCATCTATGGGGTCGCACAGAGTCAGACACGACTGAAGTGACTTAGCAGCAGCAGCAGCAATATTCATAAGACCACTTTAGTCATTGTCCAAATGTACTGACAGCTCCCATCCACACCCCACCACTGGGTTTCTTTAGGTTTCATACTGACCATTTCTGAGACCTAAGAAGGAGATGTGAAAAAGAATAGAAACTTATTGTTATTGAAATTTTACTGTATCCCAGTCACCAAGCTTGTTATGTCAGAAGAGTACGAAGCTGCTGTGGCTTTGTAGATGGGGGAAAAAAGCAAAATCATCAAGCTGTTTTTTAAAAGCAATCATGAATTCCAAAAATATTGATGGAGCACTTACAATATGGTGGGCCCAGGACAATGTGTGTTCTCACTCTCCCGTGGGAGAGACCAAGCAGATGTTTTTCCTGCCAATACACTCTGATACGGGAAACCTACATGAGGGACACTCCAGAGGGTGAGTGGAGGGTGAGAAGAGTTCTAGAAAGAATCAAAGATTGGAGAAATTACTCAGGTGAAGAAGGAGGGGTGAAGGTTCCATCAAAGGAAGACACCCTAGGTAGTGGCTCAAAGTCCAAAGATGTTCAGAAATTCTAGGGACTGGGGTGGGGGGTAAAAAAAAAAAAAGAAAGAAATTCTAGGGACTGAAAGAATTCTGTGTAACAGAAGGGCAGGATGAGTGTGGAGGGGCAGCCAGAGAGAAGTTGGTCAAGAAGTCATGAAGAAGGAAACCTTTCTTGCAGTCCTTGTTAGGAAGCTTGAATGAGTGACCACCATTGAATCAGACTTTGCTGAGTAGTTTGGGGGTGGGGGCTGTTTGTTTGTTTTGCTTTTTCACCGTACCATGTGGCATGTGTGATCTTAGTTTCCTCACCAGGGATCGAACCCATGCCCTCTGCCTTGGAAGCACAGAGTCTTAACCACTTGACTCTCAGGGAAGTCCTAGTAGGTTGGATTTTAAGTGCATCTGTGGCAAACAGGTTAAAGTTCAGGCATTTTCTCCATTTTAACCATGACTTCCTCTTCCATTCTTTAGAGTTGGAAATGATTCTTTTTATTATGTTTATATTACTTTTGGGATGGGGGATATTTTTCAATATGTATCAGGCATTATAAATGGCTTCCCTTCTCATTCTGGGTATTTACAATGTTGATTACAGCAGGGAGGATCGAATTCAAACACCAGGTGTCATATCGTCTGAATATTAGATGAGTCATTATTTATGCATTGATCTAGGAACAACAAATCTGTTTCCCACCTCATCAGTTCTACAGATTCATACTTCTGTATATTTAGGTAACCGTGCAAGAGATAGATGCAAAATATGAAAAGATGCTGCACACCCACTTCCTCCAAGATAATGTCAAAACCGTTTTGCCCTTTCTAGCCTGATTGTTCAGCTCTTCTGAGAGAAAGCGATTGAAATTGCCTCTCCCGAGTGCCCAGATGGCAGATGCAGAAGTCCCACTAGTTTTTCCCTCCACCGCCAACAGAAACAGGGTGGAGCAGTTGGGAAGGGAGGCCAGGAGCCCCAGAGAGAGGGAAACAGTGGAACAACGCAGTGACAGAGGCACCTCCTCAGCTGCCTCTAGCCCCTGGCAGCCAAGACCTCCCCAGCCAACCCAAGCTCCCTCCGCCCTCGCCTTCTCCAGGGACTCCTCAGGGAAGGAGGACCGGTCAGTGACTTTGATCCTATCAGGGAAATGAAAGAGTTCATGCAAGAGATAAAACAGAGCCTCCAGTCCATTTCCCCTGCTTGTCTCACTTCCCCTTTCCTCCCACTCTAGATAGAAACAGCGGTGATGAGTGCTTTCTCCAGTGCTGCTTGGAGAGCTCTTGCCGCTTCCCTCTGCCCCACAGTTTCCCAACCTCAACCCGAGGGCAGGCTCTCCCTCCCCACCCCCTCTCTTTTTTTCCCCTCCTTCCACCTGACAGGGACCATAAATAACCCAGGCTCCTGGTGTTCCCAGCTGAGAACAAAAAGTTATAAAGTTTGCCTGGAGCTCTCTGCCACTCCCTGCCCGGGCCACTTCTTTGTTTTCTTCTGTTTTTCGTCTCTACCTGCGTTAGCCGTTTCTTTCTTCAGGTTGGAGGAGAGTTTCCTCCCCATTAAGTGCAGTGGCTCGCTTGCTGCCTCTCCCTAGATTTCAGGCTGTCTCAGCTACCCGGTTAGGCACCGGGCATTGGTATCAAATTACCGAAAGTCTACACTGGAGCAGTCCTCATATTTACATACAAATAAGTCTGGGGCTCGCATTTATGTCACCATTCGGTTCTGCTAGAGGCTTGCCAGAGGAGTTGTTAATCCAATCAGAAGAAGTTTTAAAAGGATGTCTTCGGAGTGATCAAAAAGGATCTTGATCTCAATGAAATGTGGCCAGATTTGGGGGGATTTTTTTTTTTTTTTTTCATCTGAAAAACTGATGAGTAGGAAAAGATGTGTGATTCTTCAGTTGCCGGCGAGGAGACGAAGATGCTGAGAGGAACTCGGAGGTGGTGGTGAAGACCGTGGATCTAACCCAGGCATTGGTTTTGGGGGGGCTGATCTGGAGTTAGATTCTAAATCACTGTCTCAGGAATTCCTGGAAACATAAGGAAAACATTTGACCAGCCCAAGCCTGGTGGAAATGGCTTTAACACAGAGTAAGATCTTTCTTTAAGTTGTACTTAGTGTGTGCTGTTTTTGTTTCCTCCATAGTGAATGTGCAAATAGCCCAGCTGTAAAGTAACTTAAAATAATCTCTTGGTTCTGAGTAGCTGTAGAAAGCTGATCTGTTTAGTTTTTACACTTGCAAAAATGGTAGTTGATAATATATTTTTAGACTTGATTGGTAGTTTAAAAGCTGAGCTCTTGTGGTTTTCTGAGTTTAAATGAATGGAAATTATAAACAATGCAGAATGAAGGATTGGAAAATAGAGCCAGAGCGGTGAAATCGCTTACCTTTGAGAAAAGAGAAAACACACGCCTTTGAAATCCTGTTCAGCCAGCCAGGCTTGTATCCAGGAGAACGAGAGTCGAGTCATAAAAAGGAGAAAGAGTTTGCCTGTTTGTGGAAGGAACTTTTCCACAGCCCATGCTACATTTTGTAAAGGATGGGAAATGTCCCAAAGGGCAAAAGGCATCTGGAAAACCTGCCCGGTCACTCCTGGAATGTGTTTTTTTTTTCCGCGTGAGATCATGTTATGCCTGTGTAGCTAGTAAAAGTATTCTATGCACTTACTCTGTATAGATGGTTCAAGAACGATTTATTTCTTTCCAGCTGTTGAAGCTCCGATTTGGTCTCTGTTGAGGATAGAGCCACTTTCTGAGCAGGGTTCAAGCACCAGGGCAGCTGTACTGAGCTGTTCATTTGATAGATTTCGAAATAGTTCAATGTGGATGTGTTTCAAGGTTCCCCAGTTGAGCAGTTCTAATTCAGATTAAATCACTTGCCAGTTATTTACATAACCCCAAACTGAAATCCTGGTTGTGAGAAAATCATTTAAACTAAAGTTGGTTCTCTTCCCACATAAAATTTCCAGCACAGGGATGAAGAGGTGCCTCTTATTTTGCAATCCAGGTCCATTCAAACAAACTGCCCTCATCATGGTTAGGCCAGGAAAACTCGAGCTGACACAAGAGATGAACCTTTCTAGTCTGCTCAGGCTTGAGGCGGGGACAAGGAGATATGGAAATGTTTTAAAATTGGTACCTAGTGCCAGGAGCTCTTTCTGCTGCTTAAATTCACTCTTGAAATGATGAACTAACCTCTACCTATACTTTTTCCTTCTAAAGGGCAGTTACAAATATTATCCAGGGGATGGGGGGAAATAAACATGAGAAAATGGATGATTAGCTAATGACCAGAGGAGCAGTTTTCTCCCCAAACAGACACATTTTCAGAAAGGAAGCGTCTGATGCGGGCTTGCTTTGTACATCCGCAGGTGAAGATGCAATGACAGGCGACACGGACAAGTATCTTGGGCCGCAAGACCTTAAGGAACTGGGCGACGATTCTCTGCCTGCGGAGGGCTACGTGGGCTTTAGTCTGGGGGCCCGTTCCGCCAGGTATCTCACTGCTGCTCTTTGCTCACAGTTAATCCAAAACAACCATGATGCCATAAACTGAACCCATTTCCATTTTTCACATTATCCCCAAAAGTGCCCTTGGGGTAAGGATGTGAATTTGGTGAAAGGTACACATGCTCTGCTATTTTCTTTTGTGGTTTTCAGTCTTTACTTTTATGTGAGTGAATGTGTTAACTGTTTGTTCTGTTTTTCCCTACCTGGCAGTCATGCTTCAAGCATCATATAGCAAAAGAGCTCACTGACAGAATGAGGAGAACCAATCTGGGCCACATGTTTTAAAAATAAGTTTTGTTCTGTAGTGAAAGAAAAATCCCATTTTTCCATAAGTAAGAAATATTTGTGTTGATTGTTCACTATACTCTTCTCATGACTGAAAGAACAATTTATGATTGGGACTTTAAAAGAGTGCATTCTTGGGAAAAAATACATATCGCTTATTGGAATTGTCTAGCAACTGTTTGAGCATCTCTTCGAAAGCTCTGCCATTTGTTTGTTTACAAGGGACATGTTAAAGGTGAAATGGTGACTTAATCAAAAGTCAGAGGCAGGAATGGTGGCAAATTCAGTGCTGAAAACTGAAGCATAAAGCTTTTGTATGTGGAAAACCTTGGCTCCAGCCTGACCTGGTTGAAAGGAACAGGACCTTGTCCAGAATTTGGAGACTTCTTTTCCCTGGTTGGATTAACAGCATGTTTGCTGACAGTCAAGTTATTTTTAAGCTAATAATTAAACCTTCTGAGTTAGAGCCCTGAGGACATTTTCCTATAGTTTAAAAATCTGTTGTAAAAGCTTCGTTGTCTGATAGTAAATGGCACTTCCCACAAAGTAAACTTGGGAGTTTATTCTCAGTGTCATTGATAGAGACAGTTTAGACTCAGAATTGATTTTCCTTTGAGTCAGTCTTTTTTCTTAATAGAATTTGAAACCTCATGTAACTTAATCAACTTTTGACTTTATACATGTATTTATAGAAGGCCTTAAAATCTTATTGCAGCAGGTGTCGTTAATGACAAGAGGAAAATGAGTTTCTAGAAACATGTCATATTTCAGGTAATCACAGATAACAACAAGTTACAACTGAAAATATGCAGAATCTTAAAGGACCTTAAGGAAAACTTCTGTTTAGAGACTTAATAGCTTTAGTAATCCAATAACTAGCTGATTCGCTTCCTCAGATAATACCTAAAAGCTACATTTCATGACTCAATCATTTGTGTGTAGGGAACTGTAGCACCTGACCTCCAGTGAGAGATGAAACCAGAATATTGTCTCTTATAAACTTTCCATAAGACAGTTCTGAGGCTTTCATACTTCTAGTTTGGATTGCACCATTCCTCTTTGTTGCTATTATATGTAACTCATTTTTTGACATTGGCAACTGATGTTATGCTCAGAGGCAAATTTAAAAAATCTCTAAAGCTGATGTGTTTTTTAAAGTACTGTTAGAGTATTACCAAGTATAATATTCTGAGTGTAACATTTAAAAAGGAATACATTATATGTGTAACTCATCCAACCATAACATTTTTTTCTTTTTTCCTGTCTGATTTTTTTTTTTGCTTTCTACTTCTCCTGTTTTTTCTAAAAATACTTTAAAATAGTCCCAAGATCAGGTAAGAAGATACGACGCTTTGATGGTGTTTCTCCGCCTTTCCCAACTCATTTTCTCATCTTTGTTTTCTCGGCGTTGTGCTGTGCTGTGCTGTGCTGCCATGTGCTTTTTCTTTTTTTATTTCTCCACTCAGCTTTAGAAAATCAGTTTTGTGATTTGAGAAAATAAGCAAGTAGCTAAATGTGTAATAAATAATGTTACTTACGCAAAGTTGACTGAATACATGAGGAATTTATTTCCCTTAACATAAAAGTTGTATAGTGCATGAAGTAACTAGAGAGATCACACTGGGTTTATAGGCAAAGTCTTGACTGGAGGGACTGTTTGTTGGCTGAGTGCTGTTTTCTTTGATTTGTGCTAGGTACAGTAGGATAACTTCAGAATTCTGAGGCATGTATTTTCTAACACTTCCTCTGCTTAACACTTAGGGTATACTGATAGCTACAAATAATATCGTTGACCTCAGTGAAAAACAATGTAATGCGTTCCAGACCCCCATGCAAATAGTCTCTCATTTAAGTAGCTGAAAGCACTTCGATGTATTAAGGATTCACGCTGAAGCTTGATGCCTTTAATGGGCTCTCCATCTGCCTAATGTAAATTGGTCAGGAGTAGGAATTATGTCAGATGAAGACATCTTTAGACGTTTCCACTGATGACTCCCAATTCTAGGCTCTGTTCTTTCATGCACACTCCTACAGTAGTTGAAAGAAAGAAGATTTTGGTTTTTTTTTTAAATCAATACATCTTAGATATGTTTAAGGAATAAACTTAAAATTAATATGTAAACTTTAAAAAACCTTTTAAGTATTTGTTTCACATGTACAATAAAACCAACTCATGTACCACCAATATTAATATCTGCCATGGGAACCATAATTTAGAGAAATTTATATCTGTATTGAACAGTGCAGATTAAATACATGTCCATCACTCTGTTGGAAAAGAAAGTTCTGTTGGATAGTGTTGGGTTAGAAAGTAAAAAGACAATTCCTGCTTTTAGGAAGCTTATATTGCATCTGAGAGAAGGCATGGGCTAGAAACAGGAATAGCAACAACAAAGTTTGCAATAAAAACAGGGGAAAAATAAGTGATGGGTCATGATTGGGCACTGGAGGCCCGACCATGTAAGAGGTCAGAGGCACGTGGCTTACTAAGTAAGCTCTGTGCAAGCATAATGCTACTCTTTTTTTCCTTTTATATCCAATTTCTAATATTGTGTCCTGCCCATAATAGTCAGTTAGTAAGTATCTGCTCAAAACACTTAATAATGACTCTGTAGAATGCTATCTGTTTTAGAGAAAGTAAGGCTCTCATCCTAGGAGCATGTACCAAGCCATTGGTGTAGACACTTGGAATAAAGCCTATCATTCAGGGGTCTCTGTATCTTGATATAAAAATACCCACTTTGGGATAGTCTGTAGTACATCCAAAATATATCCATATATGCCTTCAACGTTCTGTGCTTGCACAATATTCTGTGCTTTCACAAAATGATTTCTTTTCAAGATAGGCAGTAGGGGAAAAGAAATCATCTTGTGCAAGCACAGAATGATTTCTTAGGTATGTCTCCTTTGCTCTTTTCTCTGACAAGCACAGACAAAGCAGAGCTGAGGCCAAAGTCTGACCAATGCTGCCAGCAAAGATTCAAGCAGCCATGTTTGGATTCAGACAGTTTACTACTCCCGAGGTGGGGCCAGCTTGCCGTGGTCCCGTCCTCCACACCAGGAGAGGTGACACCGAAACCAAAGGGGCTGTATGTCTACCACGTTAGCTGTGAGCTTCCCCATCGCTGAGGAGCTGGTTCCAGAAGGCTGGCTCAGCCATCTCGTTTTCTGCAGCTGTCTTCCAAGGACGATGAGACAGGAAGCCTCAGACCGCTTTCAAAACAGGAGTCAATGAGAAGCCACCTCATGACCACCTACCTGGTAGGCAGGCAAGGGGCCTTGAAGCAGCTTCTCACAGGACTCCATGCTCTGTGTTCCTGAAGGATCCACCAGGGTTCTGCCAGTGCTTATATGAGCTGCTGCCCCAGTCCGCCTGGATATTATGTAGATATATGTGAATACGTGCATATATGTAGAGTTACTAGGATCCCTTACTCTATTGGTTTCTTTTTTTTTTTAATCAAAATATAACTGACACATAAACATTATATTAATTTCAGGTGCATAGCATAACGGGTCCGCATTTGTATATATTGCAAACCAAGCACCATAACAGGTCGTGTTATACCATAACAGGTATAACACGCATCACCGCACACAGTTACACTTTTTTTTTTAGGATGACAAATTTTAACATCTCACTTAGCAACTTTCAAATATGCAAAACAGTATTATAAACTATAGTCAGCACGCTGTACGTTACATCCTCAGGTCTTTCTCGTGTCATAACTGGAAGTTTATGCCTTTTGACCACCTTCACCCATTTTGCCCATCCCCCAAGCCTTCTTGTTATGAGTTTAGAGGTCACAGTGGTGAGTGGCACTTTAGGACATCAGGGGTTCTGCACTCTGGCAAGTCCAGAGGCTGCATAGAATATTGAGAAAGGCTAGGAAGGAGAAGAGCAGAAGAAGCAAAGCTGAAAAGAGCACAGTAAGAAAAGGCGAGAGAACTGTATGTGGAATTTGAATTTTTCAGAAAGATGGCAAAATGATCATGTCAGGATAACACTTCTTGTTTCTTCATGCTTTCCATGAGAAGCAATTGCAAACCAGAGCTCTCAGTAGGTTAAACCTGCATCTAGTTCCCAAATTCTTATTAACAGATGCATTTATAGCAACATAATTCCATTAAATAGTGCGAGACAGACAGATATGTACCAGAAAGAGAGGAGACTGTCAAAGAAGATTTTAACAAAGAAAAGATCTCTCCAGCTATCAAATTACCTAGAGTCATCCAGTTCTTCTGAATTGTCATGTTGGTTCACCTGTCACAGAGAAACATGCAAAGTCCTCCTATATTTCATCTTCTCACAGATTGAATACCAGACAGCCTAATTTTAAACAAAACCTGATCATGAGGTTATCTAAGCTTAAGAAATTTCCTCAAGTATAAGGAAGTTTATTTTTGACCATGTCTTTTCAAGAACGATTTTGGTTGATATTTTGAGCCATCTTGCCTGTTCTGAAAGTTGCATGCATTAATGTTCTTTTACCCATCTCATCATCATCTCCCCCTCTTGAATGGTTAACTGTAACTACAACAGCCTCCGCTCCTTCAGCTCGGATAGGTCTTACACCTTGAACCGAAGCTCCTACGCCCGGGACAGCATGATGATTGAGGAACTGCTGGTGCCATCCAAAGAGCAGGTATGTGTTCTTTCTCAAAACTTCTCTCGTTGTTAAGCTTTCGTTTTTTATGATTGAATCACACTCTTTGTCGCATGACAGAAACTCTATTTCTGCAAGTTTGATTTTGCCTTTGTAAGTCTTCCTATACTACCAGTTAAAGAAAAAGTCAGGGATTTCCCTGGTGGTCCAGTGGTTGAGACTCCACACTTCCACTGCAGGGGGTACAGGTTCAATCCCTGGTCAGGGAACCAGGATCACACTTGCCACAGTGCGTGGCCAAAAAAGAGAAAGAAAAAAAAATCATTCATACCATAAATCGAAATATCCCTCTCTTCTGCAGATTAGTCTCTCACATACCACAGAGAAGAATTTAAAGAAGTCCTAGGAAAGGCATGGATACCTTTCTCGTTTCTTAGTCAAGTCTTTCAGGTTTTTAAAAAAGAGAGTTAATAATAATTGGTAGCTAAAGTCGCTGACATTATCCACACGAATGCTTGATTCTGCTCGACAGTGTATGGTGTTGGAATTTGCTGAAATTGTTTTTAGCAAGTCATAGATTAGATTGGTCATGTTTTTGGCCCATTAGCTCCAAAGCTGCCTGGGATGGGCTTTCTCAAGATGTGCTAGTATTTTGCTTTCTGCTAGAATCTTTTTTTGGTTAATTTGGTATTTATGCAATGTCTTCTTTCCAATAACTGTGGCTCAACAGATACTGGTTTATTGTAGGAAGTCCTAGTAACAGAATTTTGCTACCTATGGACTCAGGATGGATCATTAGTCTAAATACACATAATACCTGGTTTTAAATGTGCAGTCAGGAGCTGGTGATGGATGAAACTGTTTGGACCATAAAACTAAGTTTGAGGGTGGCCTATAATAGTTAAACAGTGTACATGGTAAAATTATGCTGGACTTACTGATTCACTACATAATAAAGGTAAATTGGGGCAGATGAATAAGTAATAGACATTTATCATCACCAAGTTAGGTAGCCACACATGGGGGGGGTCCCACCTGTCTGGAGATGCTGACGTCCAGAAACACAGATGTACATGGTACTTCACAAGGACCACAGTATGTATTTTTTAAAGCTTTTTTTTTAAAGTTATTTATTTCTTTATTTATTTTTGGTTGTGCTGGGTCATCGTTGATGTGTGGGCTTTTCTCTGGTTTCAGTGAGTGGGGGCTAATCTCTAGTTGCCATGCACAGGCTTCTTATTGCAGTGACTCCTTGCTGAGGACCATGGGCTCCAGAATGTGTGGTTCTTAGCTGCTCACAGCGTGCTCTGGGAGCTTCCTGGCTCACGGATCAAACTCGTGTCTTCTGCATTGGCAGGCAGAATTTTTACCACTGAGCCACCAGGGAGCCCCCACAGTACATATTTTAATACTTTTATGCTCTCTAGAACATTCTTAGCAAGCAGGCCTTACAAAGATGACCACCATGGCTATTCAGTGTTTGGTCAAAACACCATTTGTAGAATGATTATAGGTGCATGCCATGATTTAAATGGGTGTTAGCACCAGAGAAGGCACTTGTGTCAAATAATGAAGCTAAGCTCTTAGGTGTAAAGAGTAGCCTAGGTTGTGGTTTTCTGAAGAACTTTATGCTTGGTTGGCTGTGGTCATTCTGGTTGGGTGATTCTGATCTCTTTATGTTCCCAATTGAAATGAAGTATTAGTAGATATATTGATAACACTTCTGAGTATAGAAATAACTGAAATTCTCTATGCTCTAAGAGAACCCCACAGAATTTACAAAGTTTCAAGTGAAAGGAGAGTCCTTGAACACTTTGCTGTTATATAACACATGTGCCTAGTTCTATAATGGAATAGTAGATCCTCCACTGAACCTAATTATGGTTTATATTTCTGAATATATACTTGTTTAGGGGCAAGGGCCTGAAATGGAGGCCACCACCACCATTATCACCATGAGTTCACCATCATCACCACCACCACCACCCGCATGACCCCATCCCCACCACCATCACCTCCACCACCATGACCACCCCTTTTACCACCAGCTTCCTGGCTCAAGGGTCAAACTCGTGTCTCCTGCATTGGCAGGAGTGATAACTGAGTTATCAGTCTCTCAGTTTCTGCCTGTCAGCCTTAAGGAAAATGCAAATGTTTGCAATGCTGCAAGCCTACAAACAGGCTTCTGAGGGTTCTCACACCACTACCTGCTAACTACCACCGAGGTCTACTTAATCGGGTAGAAGGGTGGTGCAGCATTTACTCAGAATGAAGGATTTGTGAAAAAGAAAAGGCTAGAGAGAACTTTTGAAGTGAAGCTGGTGTTCTTTTGTATAGTTTGTTGCTGCTCCAGTTTCAACAACACCTCTGTGGACATCACAAACCACCCTGTAGACCAGTCAGAAGAAAGGAGAGCTTAGTTAGTTCAGTCGCTCAGTCGTGTCTGACTCTTTGCGACCCCATGAATCACAGCATGCCAGGCCTCCCTGTCCATCACCAACTCCCAGAGTTCACTCAAACTCATGTCCATCGAGTCGGCGATGCCATCCAGCCATCTCTTTCTCTGTCGTCCCCGTCTCCTCCCACCCCCAATCCTTCCCAGCATCAGACTCTTTTCCAGTGAGTCAACTCGTCGCATGAGGTGGCCAAAGTATTGGAGTTTCAGCTTTAGCATAAGTCCTTCCAATGAACACCCAAGATTGATCTCCCTTAGAATGGACTGGTTGGATTTCCTTGCAGTCGAAGGGACTCTCAAGAGTCTTCTCCAGCACCACAGTTCAAAAGCATCAATTGATACCTTTAAATTTTTTGCTAATAATTATTAAGTTGCTAGCTACAGAAGCAGATAGTTGATTTCTTTAATGGCGACAGCGAATCTGTGGTCTGACAAGGCGTTTCTCATGGAACTAGCATGTTTAATAAACACATCACATGACTCCAGGATAAATTTATTGGAGACCTGGAAAAAAGATACGGATGACATAAAGACATTTTAGGGACAGTTGGTGGCATTTGAAAACATACTGGCTATACTGTTTGGAAATTAGTGTTCATTTTCCTAGCAGTGATAATAGTATTGAAGCTATACAGGGGACTATCTCTCTTCCAGGGGTATGCATGTTGAGATTTTAAATAATGAAGTAATCTTTAAGTCAGCCATTTATTTTCAAATGGTTCAGCCAAAAGTGTATATGCATGGAGAGAGAGAAGAAAATCAAATATGACAAAATGCTCACTGTTGAATCTAGGTTGAGTGTCTATAAGTATTCCTTATACCACTTTTTCAACTTTTTTATTTGTATAAAATTAATAATTTGGAGGAAAGGGAAGAGCAAGTTCTGAAAGAGATATAGCAACTTATTTACTCCCTAATGTCTCATTTATTACAGAAGAAAAAGAAAAGACTAATTCCTCAAAAGACAGGCTTTATTTCAGAGGAAAGAGTCAAGTTACACTGGGCACGATTCATGAGAAGCATTTACTTCAGAAGTACATTTAAATACTTTGTTAGAATTAAGTGACAAAAAATATTAGTTTATAGCTATCATTTCTCAAAATCTGCATGTATAAAATTTTAAAATGGAGTTTCTCCACGGTGTTGATTTTGTCTGAAAGCATGCAAGAAATCTTAAATATTTATAATTCCTAAAGCAGTGATATATGATTTAGTGTCAGATTTAAAACTGCCCTATCATTGCCCAGTTAAAACTGCTTTGACAAGTAAAGGTGAAAAATGAATAAAAGTTGACTCACCATGAATTTCTTGTTTGTTTTTGCAACAGTAGAGCTCACCCATACAAAGCACAGCTGCCTCTTTGCTATCCAGCTGTTGATTAATCAGTTTGCACATTAACCACAGTTAAAGTGGAGTTGAGACCCAGGATGGTTAGCACAGGCCTGCCCCCCAGGTTTCTGAAAACCTGCACAGATTTGAGGGCAGGTGTGGAGGCCAGAGCTGAGGAGCAGAGTTGGGAGAAGGAACCCATCCCCATGCCCTGCTGGGTCTTAGTCATGATTAGTCCATAAACCACTTAATCTCCCTATGAATATCAAGAGTGGACTCTTTTGTACTGTGATACCGGGTTATCCAGGAACTCTACATTCCTTTACCTTCCCTTCACTTTGTAATCAAGAGTCACATGTAGTGGTGGCCTAAATGGGAAGGAAATCCAAAATAGAAGGGATTAGGTAAACACATAGCTGATTCATTTTGCTATCAGCAGAAACTAACACAACACTGTAAAGCAACTATACTCTAATAAAAATTAATTTAAAAAAATAAAAGAAATTTAGAAAGATGAAGAAACTGAGGTACAAGCAGCTGAAGTAACTCACCCCAGGAGACACAGCTGATAAATGGCAGAGTCACTAGCCATAGGACCCTATATTGCCTTCTTTTTGCCTTCTTTATTTAAAGGAAGGTTTATTGAAGTCTAGTTGCTTTAATTTCTTCTGTACAGCAGAGTGACTCGAATATACATATATATTTAACACTACTCCACTCTCAGTCTGCACTGCTCCAGAGTCAGCTAAGACCATTATACTCTGCCCTCCAGGATCTCAGACTTGTTAGTATTCTTAACATGGGTGCGGTGCCATCCTCTGCATTTGCTTTTTTTTTTGGCATGAAAGATTATATTTAGACACATGTTCTTTATTATGCTTGTTTCTAATTCTAGTAATAAGTTCTTATTGAATGTGCTTTAAAAGGAACTGACAACATTTCCAGTTTATATTCAGCAACAAGGTATGAAAATTATGGAGAAAATTATTATACTAAAAATTAAGGCATAGAAGGCATCATTAAAGGAATGGAAATAGTTGACCTTTACATAGATATGAAGCAGAAGGCAATAGTGGTCGAAAAATATTGTGCAGGCTACCCAGTTAATTATACTTCCTTTGATGCGAATGTGTACCGTAGGCAGAAACATTTAAATCAGTATGATTTCTGGTAGTTATTCGAAGATGGAATAAGAGCAGAAAGCACTTAGAATTCCCAGCCCACTCTGTTTAGATGGCAGTGACAGCATCTGATGCTCCTACACCTATACCTTAACTCATGCGTGCTGTATGCTGTCACTTCAGTCGTGTTCAACTCTTTACAATCCTATCGACTGCCAGGCTCCTCTGTCCATGGAATTCTCCAGGCAAGAATACTGCAGTGGGTTGCCATGCCCTCCTGCAGAGTATCTTTCTGATCCGGGGATCAAACCCCTGTCTCTTAGATCTCCTGCATTGGCAGACGGGTTCTTTACCACTAGCGCCACCTGGTGTCATTTAGGAGGGGCTGAATTCCTCTCTCTCCTGTCCTCCAAGGATGGACCTCAATTCTGGCTATTCAGAGGATTTCCTTGTCCTCTGAAATATAAAATCAGGGTGAAATATAAAATCTTAGCCAGTCTAATGACAGTTTGTGCAGCCTTTGGGGTTGCTAAGCTGAAAGGTGATATAAACCAAAGGGGGCTAGAGATGGAGCATGAAGATGAACGATTCCTACCATCTTTGGGGCAGTAGCTAGATCCAGTCATGCCTGATGTTGCACCACGCAGACTTTCCCATTATATAAACCAGTACATTAATCTCAATCTGCCTCCACCCCCTGAGGTTTTAAGCCAGTTTGATTTGGGCTTCTGTCCTTACTAATATGCTGGTTGTTCAGTTCAGTCACTCAGTCGTGTCCAACTCTTTGTGACCCCATGGACTGCAGCACGCCAGGCTTCCCTGTCCATCACCAACTCCCAGAGCTTGCTCAAACTCATGTCCATCGAGTCAGTGATGCCATCCAGCCATCTCACCCTCTGTCATCCCCTTCTCCTCCTGCCTTCAATCTTTCCCAGCATCAGGGTCTTTTCCAATGAGTCAGTTCTTGGCATCAGGTGACCAAAGTATTAGAGTTTCAGCTTCAGAATCAGTCCTTCCAGTGGATATTCAGGACTGATTTCCTTTAGGGTGGACTGGTTGGATCTCCTTGAAGGGTCTTCTCCAACACCACAGTGCAAAAGCATCAATTCTTTGGCGCTAAGCTTTCTTTGTAGTCCAATTCTCACATCCATACATGACTACAAGAAAAACCATAGCTTTGACTAGATGGACCTTTGTTGGCAAAGTAATGTCTCTGCTTTTTAACATGCTGTCTAGGTTGGTCATAGCTTTTCTTTCAAGGAGCAAGCGTCTTTTAATTTCATGACTGGTCACCATCTGCAGTGATTTTGGAGCCCAAGAACATAAAGTCTCTCCCTGTTTCCACTGTTTCCTCATCTATTTGCCATGAAGTGATGAGACTGGATGCCGTGATCTTAGTTTTTTGAATGTTGAGTTTTAAGCCAACATTTTCACTCTCCCCTTTCACTTTCATCAAGAGGCTCTTTAGTTCCTCTTCACTTTCGGCCGTAAGCATGGTGTCATCTACACATCTGAGGTTATTGATATTTCTCTCAGCAATCTTGATTCCAGCTTGTGTTTCATTCAGCCTGGCATTTCGCATGATGTACTCTGCATGGAAGTTAAATAAGCAGGGTGACAATATACATCCTTGTCATACTCCTTTCCCAATCTGGAACCAGTCTGTTGTTCCATGTCCAGTTCTAACTGTGGCTTCTTGACCTGCATACAGACTTCTCAGGAGGCAGTTAAGGTGGTCTGGTATTTCCAACCCTTGAAGAATTTTCCAGTTTGTTGTGATCTACACAGTGAAAGGCTTTCGCGTAATCAATAAAGCAAAAGTAGATGTTTTTCTGGAATGCTGAATGCTAGCTATTGGTAATGGTCAAATCTGGCCTGAACAACCACCTATCAAAGGCAACGTAGAAAGTCTTCTAGCACCTCAAAGTGCAGTTCAACCTTGAGATTATGTTAGTTTATGCTTTCTTTCCAGGAATAAATCTAATTTTAACTAAATAAAAAGAAAATGAGGGAACTCCTTGGCAGTCCAGTGGTTAGGATTCTGTGCTTCCACTTCTAGGGGCCCAGATTTGATCCCTAGTTAGGGAACCAATATTTTACAAGTTGCTCAGCAAGGTCAAAAAATAGGGAAAGGCATTCTTTGCCAGTTGATCTCTAACAAAACCGTTCATTTCCTTTTGGTTCTGTTGACACAGGTGCCATGCATCTGTTGTTGTTGTTGTTTAGTCACTAAGTCATGTCCAACTCTTTGCAACCCCATGGACTGCAGTATAGCAGGCTTCTCTGTCCTTCACTGTCTCCCAGAGTTTGCTCAAACTTATGTCCATTGAGTTGGTGATGCCATCCCACCATCTCATCCTTTGTTGCCCCCTTCTCCTCTTGCCCTCAATCCTTCCCAGCGTCAGGGTCTTTTCTAATAGACCTTTTCCAAAGAGTCGTTTCTTTGCATCAGGTGGCCAAAGTATTGGAGTTTCAGCTTCAGCATCAGTCTTTCCAATTAGTATTCAGGGTTAATTCCCATTAGGATTGACTGGTTTGATCTCCTTGCTGTTCAAGGGACTCTCAAAAGTCTTCTCCAGCATCACAATTCAAAAGCATCAATTCTTCGGCACTCAGCCTTCTTTATGGTCAAACTCTCACATCTCTATAGGACTACTGGAAAAACCATAGCTTTGACTATAAGGACCTTTGTCAGCAAAGTGATATCTGTGCTTTTTAATATGCTGTCTAGATTCATCATAGCTTTTCTGCCAAAGCGTCTTTTAATTTCATGGCAACAGTCACAGTCTGCAGTGATTCTGAAGCCCTCCCCAAAATAAAATCTGTCACTGTTTCCACTTTTTCCCCATCTAATTGCCATGAGGTAATGGGACCAAATGCCACGATCTTAGTTTTTTGAATGTTGAGTTTTAAACCAGCTTTTTCACTCTCCTCTTTCACGTTCCAGAGGCGCTTTAGTTCCTCTTGCCTTTTGCCATAAGTGTGGTGTCATCTGCATATCTGAGGTTGTAGTCGTGCATCTACAAAAAGAGAAAACTGGGGCAGCTGCAGGGCCCTGTCCGTCTCCAATTAGGTTGCTCTCGTCTTGCAGACTTCTTCTTCAGAACTGATTTGCCCACAATCTTTGTGTCTAAGGGGGCTAGTAGCAGGGCTTCCAGTGGTGACCGGTTTAGAAGGTGTAACTATACCAATATGCGAACAGTTACACTGGCTGTTGGGTCCCTGTGAAGATCTTTCTGGAGTCAGTGCTGGAGGCCTCCCAGTAGCCTCCCGGTACCTGGAGGCAGTTGTCACACTGTCCACGCCCTAACTCTTCTCATTTATCTCCCTGCCTAGGATTCCAGATCCTTTGAGCTGGACTTGGTCTTCTGTGAGGTTGAGGATGGTCTCATGTCAGTTCAGTTCAGTCGCTCAGTTGTGTCCAACTCTTTGTGACCCCATGACTCACAGCACGCCAGGCCTCCCTGTCCATCACCAACTCCTGGAATTCACTCAAACTCATGTCCATCGAGTCGGTGATGCCATCCAGCCATCTCATTCTCTGTCGTCCCCGTCTCTTCCCACCCCCAATCCCTCCCAGCATCAGAGTCTTTTCCAGTGAGTCAACTCGTCACATGAGGTGGCCAAAGTATTGGAGTTTCAGCTTTAGCATCAGTCCTTCCAATGAACACCCAGGATTGATCTCCTTTAGAATGGACTGGTTGGATCTCCTTGCAGTCCAAGGGACCCCTTGAACAGTATCAAAAGGCAAAATGATAGGGTACTGAATGAGGAATTCCCCAGGTCGGTAGGTGCCCAGTATGCTACTGGAGATCAGTGGAGAAATAACTCCAGAAAGAATGAAGGGATGGAGCCAAAGCGAAACAAATACCCAGTTGTGGATGTGACTGGTGATAGAACCTAAGTCCGATGCTGTAAAGAGCAATATTGCATAGGAACCTGGAATGTTAGGTCCATGAATCAAGGCAAATTGGAAGTGGTCAAACAGGAGATGGCAAGAGTGAACGTCGACATTCTAGGAATCAGTGAACTAAAATGGACTGGAATGGGTGAATTTAACTCAGATGACCATTATATCTACTACTGTGGGCAGGAATCCCTTAGAAGAAATGGAGCAGCCATCATGTCAACAAAAGAGTCCGAAATGCAGTACTTGGATGCAATCTTAAAAACAACAGAATGATTTCTGTTCATTTCCAAAGCAAACCATTCAGTATTACAGTAATCCAAGTCTATGCTCCAACCAGTAATGCTGAAGAAGCCGAAGTTGAACGGTTCTATGAAGACCTACAAGACCTTTTAGAACTAACACCCAGAAAAGATGTCCTTTTCATTATAGGGGACTGGAATGCAAAAGTAGGAAGTCAAGAAACACCTGGAGTAACAGGCAAATTTGGCCTTGGAGCACGGAATGAAGCAGGGCAAAGTTTTGCCAAGAGAACGCACTGGTCATAGCAAACACCCTCTACCAACAACACAAGAGAAGACTCTACACATGGACATCACCAGATGGTCAACACCAAAATCAGATTGATTATATTCTTTGCAGCCAAAGATGGAGAAGCTCTATACAGTTAGCAAAAACAAGACCAGGAGCTGACTGTGGCTCAGATCATGAACTCCTTATTGCCAAATTCAGACTGAAATTGAAGAAAGTAGGGAAAACCACTAGACCATTCAGATATGACCTAAATCAAATCCCTTATGATTATACAGTGGAAGTGAGAAATAGATTTAAGGGACTAGATCTGATAGATAGAGTGCCTGATGAACTCTGGAGGTTCATGACATTGTACAGGAGACAGGGACCAAGACCATCCCCATGGAAAAGAAATGCAAAAAAGCAAAATGGCTGTCTGAGGAGGCCTTACAAATAGCTGTGAAAAGAAAAGAAGTGAAAAGCAAAGGCGAAAAGGAAAGATATAAGCATCTGAATGCAGAGTTCCAAAGAATAGTTAGAAGAGATAAGAAAGCCTTCCTCATCGATCAATGCAAAGAAATAGAGGAAAACAACAGAATAGGAAAAACAAGAGATCTCTTCAAGAAAATTAGAGATTTCAAGGGAACATTTCATGCAAAGATGGGCTCGATAAAGGACAGAAATGGTATGAAATGGTCTCATGTATCCTTAGCTATATACTGTGTTGTGTACAACTTGATGTATTAGCAAGAAATGTGCAAATTGGAGAGTTCTTTGGGAGAAACTCACATTTAATTTGTTTAAGACCTACGCCCTTTCCATGATCTCAGTAATAGAAAGGGAGAAAATGCCCAACCCAAAAGGCTGGTTATGCTAATCATGTTTCCCACTCTCCTTGCCAACCCCATTCTACCCCTGCCTGCCCACTCCCTCCTCCATCAGCAGATTAACTTTCCTGTTTCTTTCCTTTAAGCTAATTTCTAAAGGGCTCTCACAAATGTACCTGGTGGCAGAAGGTCACCAGCCTGGGATTAAAAATTTGCTGGAGATAGTCCTTGAAAGATAAGCACCTTCAACTAGTGGCATTTAATGTGCTGCTTTTTCCTCTTCAAAGTGCTTTGCCAGCATTACTCAGGTGGTCCACTCAACACCTCTCACAGATTGGTCAGCAAGATTACAGATTTTTTTTTTAAGGCAGAGAGTTTGGTGGTGTAACTTAAGGTAGTACAGCTCATTTAGAGGTCTTGAGCCGGATGTTGATGTATTAACATTCTCAGCTTCTATACTGACCTTGACTACCTTCTCTTGTTAAAGTGGTTGCTAAATTTTCTTAAAATCAATCTGATTTGGAAATCCTTAGAATGCAACTTCATTTTGGTTTGTATTCTAGTCTCAAATAAGTCTTATGGATAATAAGATTTCTAGAAAAGAAATACTTTAGAAAAAGACCCGGTTTAGTAAGGTCTTAATTTTTATTTTTCTGCTTCAATCTGCTTTTCTTTTATGGAATCCATTTATAAGGTGTACATGATGCTTTGAAATACATCTGCATTGTGAAATGATATCCATGGTCAAGCTAATTAACACATCCATCACCTCCCATAATTACCATTTTTTGCTGTGTGATGAGAACACTGGAGATCTTCTCTCTTAGCAAATTTCAAGTGTTTGATACGTTTTTATTCATTGTGCTGTGCTTCAGGTTTCCAGAATTTATTCATCTTATAGCTGAAAGTTTGTTCCCTTTGATCAATATCTTCTCTTTTCCTCCACCGCCCCCCCCACCCCACTGCAGCCTTGGGTAATCACCACTCTAGCCTCTGTTACTATGAATTAGGCTTGTTTTAAGATGGAATCCATTTCTTTCTTTTTTAAAAATACATATATCCCCTCTTTTTTGGATTTCCTTTCCTTTTTCATTTAAGTCACCACAGAGCATTGAGTAGAGTTCCCTGTGCTGTACACTAGGTTCTCACGCATAGTAATGTATATATTGTCAATCCCAATCTCCCAGTTCATCCCCTTTCCCCCTTGGTATCCATTCATTTGTTTTCTACATCTGTGTCTCTATTTCTACCTTGCAAGTCAGATCATCCGTACCGTTTTTCTAGATTCCAAACATATGCATTACTGTACAATATTTGTTTTCTCTTTCTGAATTACTTCAGTCTGTGTGACAGTCTCTAGGTCCATGCACATCTCTGAATGGCACAATTTCATTCCTTTTTATGGCCAAGCAATATCCCACTGTGCCACAATCTTCTCTATCCATCTCTTTAAAAAATATTTCTGAGTAGTTGTGGTAGATGTCCAAACAGGCCTACTGTGTATTTCAGCAGTTTTCCATTTCACTCAGTATCTGCCATAGGTCACAATAATTATAATAATCAGGGCAGCACCTACCATTCCTTTTATTAAATGCATCACCTAATTCCATGTATTAAGCCACCTTATGGACTAGGTATTATCATTACTGCATCACAAAGAGCCTAGGGCTGAAAGGAGGGTTTTACTTGCCCATTGTCACATTAGGTGATAGTTGGTGGTCCAGCTGAGAATAAAACAGATCTGATGACTGCCTGGGTCCCTTCTGCTGCCGCCCCTTAGGCCACAGTGCCACTGTCGTAAGCGAAGTATGGCAGCCTGAGTAGTCACCTGGAAGAGTCGATGTTTAGACCAGAATTTGTCGTGACCAAAATGCCACTTAATGTTTGTTAATCCAGCAGGCTAATCCCTATAGTCTAATAAAAACATATGCCAGCCTAAAAAGCTACACAAGGGGCTGCAATGTTACATAAATTTAAGAAATAGATTCAATTATAAAAGATCTGGGAGTATCAGGATTATTATTATCTGTGTTTTTGTTTACTAGCAATTTAGAATTTTCATATCATTTTCACACTCCTTGGGTCATTGCATTCTCACAGTGAGTTGGGACAGTTAACATTATCCACCACTACTCTAATGCAGAAATGGAGGTTCAGTGAGGGTTTCTGACTTGCCACTCATGGGCTATGAAGTGAGGCAGCCCACCTCAAACCCAATCATCTATTCTCTGTCTAGGGAATCTGACACCCACGTGGGTCCCCCTGCCCTGGCCCTGTTTGACATGTGGCTGTAGGCTGAAGTTATCCTTGGGTAACTACTAAAGCCACTAAGTGCTGGGTAATGACTTTTGACAAGCTTGTGCTCTCCCGGGTGCCCAGGCCGCTTACATTATCCAGCTGTTTCTCAACTAGATCATGTTAGCAGGTTTTCCGATCAGATGCACTGAGTTTTGCCTGTGACCTGTTGCTGTGAGCTTTACCTGGTGCCGTTCACGTTAGCAGTATCCAGACCACCAGTTCATCTACAGGACGAGCCTCTGCCGGGGCAGCCAAGCTGACAGACCTTAACTGGTGTCATCTGACACTGGGGGTGACAGTCTGACTGCCTGCAGCCTGGAGAATTAGCCGATATTGGAGTTAATTGGATTTCTCTTTCTTTTCCTTGCAAATACTTTCTTTTCACCTGACTCTTTTCTTCCATGCCTGCACATTTATTTCCAGTCCTGAGCATTTGGGTGCATCCTTATTGGTGAGGCCAGTATGTACTTGTTCTCCTTTTTGCTCTGACGAATATGGCTGGTGAGAAACTATTTTGGGAAAGTATGAAGCTCTTGGAGACAGTGATATCATCATTAGTCAGGCTTTAGACTCTATTGAATAATGTGCATTTTGATTTTAATAGTATCCTTGACATCACTTCCAGGATGAAAACTGATGTGCTTAATCATAATCATTTTAGACTTGGGGAGTAAAAGGTCTTAAGTCAATGTGAACTTTTCCTTAACATAGTGTCCTAGGCACTGAGTATATACTTTGTATTATCAATTTCTTGAAATCCCTCTCTGAATCTCAAGTTTCCTCATCTGTAAAATGGTGTAATATTACTTCCTGAGGCTACTCGGTCCTGAGGATTCAAACAACACATGAATGTAAGGCCTAGGACAGTCCTTAGCATTGAGTTGATAGAGTTGCTGTTAACATAGAAATTTAAATAAGACTAAGGCATTTAGAAGATACATTCTTCTAACTGAATGGGGTCTGTTGATTTAATATAGGCATCCTGTGTCTATAATTGTAAAGGGCCAGTCCCAGCGCTGGAAGTTGTTTTTGCCATGTTTTCTCCACACATTATCAGATTTTAACAAATGGGCTCATGTAAATAAAAGTCCTTTGAAAAGTAGAAGTGACTTCCAAAAAAGAAAGGAAAAATAGAAGCAACTACACATGCATACTCTGAAAGTCTTTGAGAAGTAGAAACGACTGTACCATGCCAACGCTGGCCTTGCTGCCTGATCTCTGGTGTACATGTTCATTTAATCTTCATATCAACCAGTCGTCAATTTAAAAATAAGGGAACTTAGGCCGAGAAAAGTTAAGAAACATTCTAAGGATCTTAAAACCAGCAAGTAGTGTTGGGACATCTCCAAGGGGGCTTTCAATAAGTAAAGAAAAAAGTCAAAGGCAAAATATCTCCTTCATTCCTGGTGGAGGCCTCTTGAGGGTTGTATCTGACCCAAGTGGGCCTTGGTAACTGAACCCCTGGGCAGACACCCTACCCAGTGGCCAGCATCAGTGACCCGGGACAGGCAGCCCCCTCACGAAGTTCTGTGTAGAGGAACAAAGCAGGTGGCTCTCCTCTGTGACCAAGCTCAGGCCCACAAGAGTGAAAGCTGCATCTGAGCAGAGCCTCCCAGCTGCCTTTCCCAAATCTTCCATGAAGATAAATAAACCACATTTCCAGGGCTACGGTGAATAGAAAGGGACAACATGAGGCCTTCAGTGACACAATGGAGCTGCCTTTCCAAAAGGGAAAGCTTACAAGTGGGAACAGTGCTCTCTCTTCACAAATGGCAAGATGATTTTCACATCCAAGTCTGTGACTCAGCTCTAAAGCCCGGCTTTTCCATTAGGCCCTGGAAACACCCCTACTTGCTGTGGGAAGTTTGAGAGCCGTCTCTAGTTCATCTTTTTTTTTTTTAAATAAGCATGGTGTCTTTGCTTTTTAATTTTTTGGCTATGCCTCGCGGCATGTGGCATCTTAGTTCCCCCAACCAGAGAGTGAACCTACACGCCCTGAATTGGAAATGTGGCATCTAACCCATGGGACCACCAGGGAAGTCCGTCTAGCTCATCTTTTTCAACTATCATTTATGTAGTGTCTGACTTATCATTTTAAATGTCTGTTGTAAGTAACCAAGTGGAAAAAGATTTTTTCCTGGTACTGTGGAACCATGCACAGTGATGTTTCAGAACATTTTGAAATTCATATTGTTGATTAAAATAAGTAAGCAGTTCAAGCGGCACATTTCCGTTTTAAGTGAATGTAGCCATTCCCTTTTCCAGGAGATCTTCCCAACCCAGGGATCAAACCCAAGTCTCCTGCATTGCAGGCAGATTCTTTACTGTCTGAGCCACCAGAGAAGCCCAGTCTGTAGAAAGAAGTATTCAGAGACAAGGAAATGAAGCTACCACCTCATCTCTATAAAAACCATAGGTTCAGATGGCATGCCTTGTTTTGTATTTCAGTGGATGCATTGTGAGAAGAGCCTTTTGTTTGTATTTCGGTTATTAAAATTGTTAGGCCTGCCTATAAACCTCTGCAAAACTATATGGAAAAAAAACTGGAACAAATGTGAGGACATGTGGCCAATTGTTTTAACATGTCTTTGTGTTCATTGTACGTTGGTTCATTTGTGTTATGACAGAGTTCCTAGGAGTGGGGAGAGTGAAGGACCCAGGAGGGAGTCAGAGGGGTCCCCATGTGCTGGCACACTCCTGCCTCAATAAATATTACATGGCGGCAGTGTTACCTTTTTGTGTGATATAATTGATCGTTTCAATAATTAATGTCGCCAGTGCATGTTTCTAAGAGGACCAAGGGTAAATAATTTACTGTAATTACCAAAGAGGAGTGATATTATTTATTTATTAGAGCTTGAAAAAAAGGGTCCTTTGGAAAATAACCTTAAGGCCCCAAATGTAGGAATTTTAGTTTGCTAAAAAATTAAGTAAGCAGCACCACTACTTCACATTAAATATTTTGCCCTACTCTGGAGGTGAGTTGAGCTTCCCAGATGGCAGTACTGGTAAAGAACCTGCCTGCCAATGCAAAAAACTTAAGAGACAGGCGTTCAATCCCTGGGTCAGGAAGCTCCCCTGGAAGAGGGCATGGCAACCCACTCCAGTATTCTTGCCTGGAGAATCCCATGGACAGAGAAGTCTGGTGGGCTATAGTCCATAGGGTCTCAAAGAGTCAGGCCACGATTGAAGCAACTATACATGGAGGGCAGTTCTTTGGGGTCTCTAAAAGTCAGTAAAATTGGTAAATGAGGCCAGACTAAAGCCAACATCTAATCTTTGGTGAAACCATAAAGAATGTGGGCACTTTCTGAAGTGATGTTTTGCTCTTTGGGGATTAGGAACCTGGTTCTATAAACTTTTATGAACATCACTGATCACACACCCACCCACTGGATGTGCCGTCTCTCGCTGAATGCAGAGAAAGCTGCTCCTCATTCATTTCTGCATTCCCCTAAGATCTGGATAGGATAGTGACTGCACATAAGTGCTCTACAAATTATTGTTCAGTTTGATTTCAGCGTTTTTCTTTAATCTTTATAATTCACAGTAATTTATAAAATTTGTTTTAGCAAATATACACACCAATAAAAAGTCATGTCCTGTTATTAGACATACTCAATTGGATTAGAAGAAGAGCCTCCATATACACCTTCTCTCCAGAGACAGTGACTTGGGGTACCTTTTAATGACTGAGTATTAAGCTCACAGAGTACTCTGCATGGTAGAGGACTTGCCATCTGTGACTTCCACTAAAGAAATAAACCTGGAACATTTCACTGGAAAATTTCAGAGAAGACTCTCCATTTTCCGCCTCGAGGCTCCATCCCTAACTGTCTATCTGGGAGACCAGTAAAGGTAGAAGTTTGGGTCTGAACATTTGGTATATAAGCTTTCAATTAATCTCCATTTTCATTATGGTGCCTTTAACCTTCTAATCTTCTGGCTCTGGTCTCTATGCCTCTAACTTTCTGCCAAGGATGACGGAGGGCAGTTAGTTATTTGGCAGCGGATAAATCAGTGAGGGGATTGTGAGGATCACATCACTTTTATTAGCGACTTTCAACCAATCCTTGTTTTTCTGCTGATGTGTTCTCTTATTCTCTCTTTTTTTTTTCTCTTATTCTCTTTGTGTGCGTGTGTGTGTATGTATGATTTAACACTCAAGTTCCGTTTTACTGGGGTTTCAATAGAAAGCAGATCTTTAGCAGGATGAAAAACGAGATTGATATTGTTTGTGGCCTGTGAAATACTATCTTTCATCAGATTTGGACCATTCTTAGCAATTCTGTCTTCAGATTTAGCCTCTACTTTATTTCCCTCTTCTTCCAAGAGCCCAATTACACATGTTAAAACCTTTCACTGTGTTCTACGTCTCATACCATTTTTTGTACTTTTCATTCTTTTAAGACTATCTACCCTTGACATACACATACTACTATATTTAAAACAAATAACCAACAAGGGCCTACTTTTTATAGCACGGGAACTCTGTTCAATATTCTATAATAATCTAAGTGGGAAGAGAATTTGAAAAAGAATATGTATATATATAAAACTGAATCACTGAACTATACACCTGAAACTAACATAGCATTGTAAATCAACTGTCAACTATAGTCCAATATAAAATAAAATTTTTTAAATCTACCCTTCATTTTGTATATTTTCCACTTACACTTCCAGTTCACTAACCTTCTTTCCTGTTGTGTCTACTCAAGAACTCACATTATCCTGAGCACTGGACAAAGACCCGTTTGATTCTATCTTACACATATGCCACTGCTCTGTTGAATTATCCAACTTTAACTTATTTTCTCTATCTTTTCTATTTTCTCAAACATGCTAATCATAGTTACTATGATCACTATAATGAAAGTTCTTATAAGCTTCCTTCAAATATAGGATGACGTTGGGATCTGTTTATAGTGTCTGGGTACTTTTTTCTGTTTTTGCTCTGTGCATGGCCATCCTTGGCAGTTTTTCATTGCATGCTGGACATGACGTATTAAAAACAAGTTTGTGATGATATATTCCTTCAAAGAGGAGTCACTATCTCTCTGCAGTGCAAATAGAGGGGTGGTTGAGTCTTCTAATCCAATCAAGATTTTGCTGAAATGAGGCTGGTTTGAAGCCCTGATAAGCCTCAGGCAATCTCTGAACTCTCTCTGGCCCTTCAGGGTCCTTATTTGAAATTCTGGTATGATCTTTGAGGCCCCTCCCCTTCCAGGTCTCAAACTCTGAATCTTTTTCTCATGAAACTGCCCAAAAGCTCTACTATGCCTTTCAGAAATTTTCAGGTTGGTTTTTCAGCTTCCTGTTCTGCACAGCCCCAGAATTTAGCAGATGTTCAGAACGGAAATCTGTAGCGTTCTTGAGGCCACCCAGATCTCCACCAAAACTCTTTTGGTTTTTGTATTCCCCTGCAGGTAGCCCCTGTAGGCACAAAGCCCAGAGTCCATCGGCACTGGTAACTGACAAAAGCCCCCAAGACGTTAAAAACGGAAACAAAAACTCAGCTCATCTTTTTGCAGGTCACCTCCGCTCCAAGCACAGGTCCTCCAGTTTCCTCCTCAGTTGTTCTCTGCTGCCTGCAGAGACAGATGATTTCCATACTTACCTGGTGTACTTAGCACAGCGCTAGGCTGCCTTGGGCTTCTCTATCCCACTTGGAAATAGAAGTCATCAAGGTTGATTTTTTTTTTTTTTAGATTCAGAAAAGAAATTTACAGTTGTAGGATTAACTTAAGAGATTTTTGAAGTACTTAAAATCGTGGTTAGAATTACTTCTTCCTTGTGCCATGCCAATTACTCAAGTGGTTTCTTAAAAGACTGAAATAATACAGCATATCAGTGGATTTTATTTTTTAATTTTTGAAACTGCAATGTAGACCTATAGAGGAATATACAGACAGGCCTGTGGATGCAAAGGGCTGATGACACTGGTTATATTATATAAGGGACTTGAGCAACCCCGGATTTTAGTATCCACAGGCACAGGTGGGTGAGGGGTGTCCTGGAACTTGTCACCTGAGGATAAAAGAGACAACTATAAGAAAATGCTTATTTTGAATATTGAACTGTCTGGACTGATGGAGACATACAGGTATATTTTATAGGTGTAGAGAAACCACTGTCTTGGGTGAGTTGCTGACATAATATATTGTTTATTTTTCAGCATCTAACATTCACAAGAGAATTTGACTCCGATTCTCTTAGACATTACAGCTGGGCTGCAGATACCTTGGACAATGTCAATCTTGTCTCAAGTCCTGTTCATTCCGGGTAAGTAACCAGAAAGTCACTTTTGTTAAATTAACATTGCATTTATCTTTTGCAGTATTAATTCATATTGGCAAGTTTCACATGTATGAAATATTGATCTTCTAAAGGACTTCATTAATGAGTATACATGGCATATATTTGTAAATCATTAGTAAACTTTTTTCTAGACAAGTCTGCATATCTGTTTTTATTGATAAAAGCACAGAGTTAGAAAGGAAATTAATAAAATGCTGGTGCATAAAAATTGCCTGGCTATTCTGGCGCTACTTTTAGGCCTTTAATTTTGTGTTTCAATAAAAATATTTTAGTATAGTCATTGTTTTCATTTTACTTTATTCAGATGTTTTTTCTGGGTATATTATTTTCCTGAAATAAAATTATAATGAAGTTGTATTAAAGTTTTTTAAATAAAAGAATTTTTAAAAGAAAAGAAACAGTAAATGTACCAATATGTGTACACCAGAAGAGCTATAGTAAAAACCACATCAAAGAGGCTCCTCTTTGTTGCCTTGTTAGTCAGTAGGCAGCTAAGAGGTGACCTGCTTCAACTGCTAAATTGATAATTACTGTATTTTTAGATATTGGGTTCTTTGCCTAATAGGTAATTAAAACTTGGGATAATCGATATGTATACAAATGGGAAAGAAATAATTTGAAAATTTCAAAGTATTTTCACCTCTGAAATTGATGTTTAGGCCATAAATTAATTGTAATTCAGGATAAGTACAGATTCATTTTGAATTAAATAAATTAACTATGATTAACATATGTGAAGTGCCTTATATATCTTATGAAGTATTTTTTGCTGCTTTGAATTACAATAAAGTGTGATGACTAACATAGCTAGTGCTTGTCATATATCTGGCATTGTGTTAAATCTTTTCACATGTACTATGTACTATTTATTTGAACCTTAAAATGACACTGAGATAAGTTTTATCATTATTCCCATTTTACAGAGGAAAAGTCCTAAGCTCAGAGTAATGCTACAAATTATTTAAAGAATTCTTACACAATTACAGCTTGTAACGTCACAGTTGTAAAAAACAAGTCACCACAAAGTCATTTAAACAGAAATAATTTACATGCAAGTGCTTTATAAACTATAAACTACATGGTGGTCTTTGAGTCATCAATATTGCATTTCTTTAATTCAATTAGAAAAATTCTTAATGATAGTAATATTAATTTTTAAACTGCTTACAATATTTCCATGATTTATAGTAGATGTATATGGGTCTAAAATTGAAAAAGCCAAAAAAAAAAAAAGAGTTGAGAAGGAAAATATAAAGCACCCAGAATACATTCATTCAGTGGGCAAACATATTGAGTTTTTTGAACCAAGTTTAGTGAATTGCCACCATGTTACCAAAATCTAGAACCAGCACTCTGTCCTGTACATAGGAAAGAAAAGTCCAAGGGTTTAATTTAGTAAATTGAGAAGCTGAGGCATCATAGGATAATAAAATCAGAAATGAGCTTTCCTCTGCATCGGACACAGTATAGTATTTGAATATGCAACTTATCTCTCCTTCCCCTTGAATTCATTGAAGACAACAGACTTCTTCAGGGAAGGAAAGTAATAGCGGCTAGTTGGGCTTATTTGAAAAGGAGAATACACACTGGTATACACTTGGAACTAGTTCACTAATGCCAGGTCTATGGGGCAGCTTATACATAGCCAGATGAGGCAAATCTTTTCCCAAATTGTCCCACAAATGCCAAATGCCTTGGTTTTGTTTTCTGATGGTTTTTATTTTTCCTTTGCTTATCATTGACATTTTCTGTTGCTTGCTTCTAATTATCTTACATTAATTTTCCCATTTGCTTTCTAAATTATTTTGCAGCTATTCTTCTCCACTTCCTCAATATGATTCAAGGTGATAACTGTGTCTTTTATGTGAATCACCCCTTTTTGTATTTTTAATTTATGTGAATTTTCCCCACAGATTGTGTCAGTGTCTGTAAGTGTATCAGCATTTGTCATCCTGCTGTTCCTAAAACTAGAAACATTCATGTGTTAGTTTTAAAATCATTTGTAGAATTCCTGCTTTAGTTTAAATATTAATAAGATACAATGAATATGATTCAGTATTACCCTTTCATTTGTTTTTGTAAGTTATAGTGCATGAAATTTTATTTTGTATACAACATGTAAGAAGTGAAGTTGCTCAGTCCTGTGAGACTGTTTGCGATCCCATGGACTGTATAGCCTGGCAGGCTCTTCCGTCCATGGAATTTTCCAGGCAAAAGGACTGGAGAGGGTTGCCATTTCCTTCTCCAGGGGATCTTCCCAACCCAAGGATGGAACCCAGGTCTCCTGCATTGCAGGCAGACACTTTACCCGCTGTGCCACCAGGGAGGAGTTTAAAAATTATATTTCTGTATTTCATGGTGTTATTGAATAACAGGACTCAATATTCTTCTTAACATTTACTCCATATTGCCTCAGTCTTTTGGCTCTGAAGCCGAAAACCTTAGAACAATAAATAATCAGTAATGAGCCCCAGCTATGTGCTGGGTGCTATGCAGAATATAGAGAAAGAGATTCTTCCAATTTGTCATTGAAATCTTCTAAGCCATGGTTTTTCCATTTGGTTCTGATATTCTCTGTAGCTGGGGTGTTTTTATATTGACACTGGTACCTTCCTACACCACCTTCAGTGTATGTGTGTATATATATTATTATATACCTATAATATATATTTCATTTATTTATATATGTATAAATAAATGAAATTTATCACTCAGTGTGTCTGACTCTTTGAGACCCCATGGACTGCAGCCCGCCAGTCTTCTCTGCCACAGGAATTCTCCAGGCAAGAATACTGGGATGGGTTGCCATGCCCTCCTCCAGGGGATCTTCCCAACCCAGGGATTGAACCTAGGTCTCCCGCATTGCAGGTAGATTCTTTACCATCTGAACCACCAGGGCAGCCCATAATATATATTTCATTTATTTATATATGTAAATATTTTTCCATACATTTTTTTTCAATGTTAGTAACCAAATCTGACCCAGGCAATTTCTAAGCACATTTAACAAAATAGTTTTGTTTATTGGTTTATTCAATAAACATTTACTGTGTGCTTATTATGTGTGAGAATCCTGCTCAGCTCTGCAAGGTAGAGCAGTGAACAAGACAAACCTGATCTGAATTATTACGTGTGTGAGTGAGACCCAGCTGTTTGTGGCCAGGGCGAGCAAGGCCCTCTCAGTGTAAACACTCCAGTGTTTACTTGTCCCAATACGACTGCATTTTCAAACCCAGAGTTTATCTTGAGTCATTTCTCATTCCTTCTGTTACTGCTCGCTGCAACCACAAATCCCTTTTTAACCACTGAAAGCTGGGAAAGATCAGATTTTTGTCTTGGGCGTCCTTACAGTATTGCCACGTTGTCGTCAGTACTGGGTAAAGAGTGGTTGTTAAGCTTGTACGTGTCTAAGGAAATGAAGGCTCCCAGAGTAGCTGCAAGAGAGCCCTGGATCATTCAGCACTGGAGACAATTCATCTGGACACTTGTACAAGTGAACAAGGATCTTTGTTTTTGAATAGGAGGGAGTTTTGTTTTTTGTTTTGTTCTGTTTTTGAGGGGGTCTGTCTCTTGCCCTCATACTTTGAATATCCCTGTGATTCCAGTCTCTCAAAGTAGATACAATCATATCAAAACATATAAAAACCATTAATTAACCCAGAGGAAAATGGCTAAATCCAAAATAAGCAAAAAGGGATGAAGTAGACTCACCTCACTGATGACCACAGTTGGTTCTGAAAATCTGCTGGGCTGAAATTGATCCCCATGCACCTGCCTCTCTCCATGCGGATGGTGGGCTGATTTGCTTCTTTGGAGAGGTTACTCTTTCAAGGTCAAGAAGCATCACTCTTTAGGAAGGGGTCTCCAGCTAAGACCTCCAAGCAGGGTCTGAAATCTATTTGGGGCGGGGGGTGTTAGAACTGTTTTACAGAAGAATAAACAGTAGAGGATTTTGATGGATGGGATGGTCCACCCCCATGCCCACATACACACACCAAATACTGTAGATATTCAGTTTTCTGAATATCAACATTTGGTGCTCTTCCACGAATAAGCGTATTTTCATATGTGAGAACTAAAATGTAAACATATGTGCTTCTGTCCCCCTGTCTGACTTGCACTCTTCCATATGTTGGTCTCACTGGTTTATGTTCACTAGAGTGCTTTACAACCCGGTGACAAAGGTGGGAGGAGTCACAGAGGTCTTTTTCATGAACATATGATAGGAATCAAGATACTACCCAAATAAGTTTGGGATTAGTAGATACAAACTATTATACATAGGATGGATAAACAACAAGTTGCTACTGTCTAACACAGGGGACTATATTCAGTAACCTGTGATGAATCATAATGGAAAAGAATATGAAAAATAATATATATATATCACTTTGCTGTACAGCAGATATTAACACATTATAATTCAACTATATGCCAATAAAAAATTTTAAAAGATACTGCTCAAATACGACAGTTAATTCTTTACATCTTCATAGCTACAAGCACAAGCAGATAGTTTTTCTTCCCTAGCTTTAATATAGCAGCCAATGACAGAATTATATGGACATGTTTTCTAAAAAGTCAGTTTAACAATTTTTGCATTTCTGTACAGATTCTCAAATGTAGGTTATTTTAAACAGTTTTTAAAGCCAAATTGATACTGAAAAGATTAAATCCCTTTCCATCAAAATTGCCTTAGTAAAACCAGTTACTTTCTGCTTTTATTCGTTTCTGCTTTGTGAATATAGTAAAAATTAGAGTGTCGGTATGATTAAATATACATTTATTTTCTGAGTTGTTCACATTTAAGACATACTGTGGAGTTTCATCTTAACTGCTGGGGGAAGAGATTCCATAGTCAGCAAATGGCTGAAACCATGTATAGTTACAATGACCCTTGAATATAATTTAAACCACCCACAGCAACCACATACAGTGGTTTTGTTTAGAGGACTTTGTTTTTAAATGCAAGACAGTTCTTTAATAGCCAGTTTTTATTCCAGCTTTGAAACATTCACTGTTCCTTTAGTTTGAGCATCGACAGAGTGGTTGACTTCTGTTCAGAGGCCATTTGCCACCAAAAATAAATTGTCGTGTCTTACACTTTTGCTCAGTTCACAAGTCGAATGCATGTTTGAGGTATTTGCTTCCAGTTTATTCTTAAAGAGAGGAAATGCTTGCTACCTCGTCTGTCACTTTAACATCTACCTTCAGAACTGACTGTGCAGATGGTCTGTGTCTCTCCCTGACCTGGTCTCTGATCCTCCTCTGCAGGTTTCTGGTTAGCTTTATGGTGGATGCTCGAGGCGGCTCCATGAGGGGAAGCCGCCACCACGGGATGAGGATTATCATTCCTCCACGCAAGTGTACGGCGCCCACCCGCATCACCTGTCGTTTGGTAAAGAGACATAAGCTGGCCAACCCACCCCCCATGGTGGAAGGAGAGGGATTAGCCAGTAGACTGGTAGAAATGGGTCCTGCAGGGGCACAGTTTTTAGGGTAAGTCATTTTGTCAATTTTCATCTTGGCCCTTATACCGCATCTTTGATTTTCTTTACCCTTGTCAATTAAATTAAATGTATTAACTATTAAATCTATTGAGTTGGACCATTTTGATCGATTACAGCATTGGCATAGAATCAGAGGTCACAAAGCTATGTGATTCTGTGAAAAGCTGGTAGGCTGGCACTTCCTTAACTCAGTTTGCTGGTCAAAGCTTTTACTAACCCAGAAGCATGTTCTCTGCTCAGTGAGTGCACGGAACCCAGCAGCCCCCGTGGAAGTCAAGGCACCATTCTGACATGTGACATATTGAACAAATGTCTATTTTGGGTACATGTCTTCTTAATGATAATTTTTTGGGGAAACAATCCATCGTGATCTGGTACTTTAAGAGAAAAAAATGAATTTATTTTCTGAGGTGGCACTTGGGTGCAAACCAGGCAGGCTCTGTCATGACTGACAGTTTGTTCACAGTTTCCCCTTCTTGTTTCTCTTCCTGCTGCATGGATGTTATTCAGTAAACTGCATCTTCCCACCAATCCTCCCCCTGTAAATGAGGGTGAGAGCTTGGTTAGCCGAATCCTGCAGCTTGGGCCTCAAGGAACAAAATTTATTGGGTAGGATCTTTATAGACAAGATACAGAATGTCTACAATTCTTTTTCCATTTTCAATTTTTTTCTGTCACACCCATGGTCTTATTCTTGTCTTAATTTTATTTTCAGTTTTTAATGCTTTCAGTTGATGTGTGTCACTGAAAGAAAAAAAGAAAATCATAGTGGCTTGACTTAATGTGGCACCGCTACCTCTCTTGTGCTTTTCAAGCATGTGAAATTCACTGCAAGCATTCTGCTTTCATAACTTTGTGCTTTTGTAGAATTTACTTTCATGTAAAATATTCCAACTGATTATGGTAGTTTTTAAGATAGACTGAAGGTCTGATTTTAACCCAGTGTAAGAGAAGGTATTTGCAGACTCTGGATCAACATTTGCTATAAATGATATATATGTGTGTGTGTATATATATATATATATATATCTGTGTGCATATATATATATGTATGTGTGTGGAGTTACATTTTTTTTAAAGTACTTATGCATACTAAGTAAACTTTATTGACTTTGAGAAGGAAAATCATCAATAAGTAAACTGATTTTGAAAAAAAAATGTTGGGAATACAAGATATTTAAAGAAAACCAAATAGGCAGCAGGTAGAATATTTACTAAAGTTATTAAATTGTTTTGTTTTCTGTTTAAGCTGAAATGTGTTGGTATTCGTCTGTCTGCTTGTCTGTCTGACTGGTGTGTTGGCCTTGGCAGTCTGCATGAAGAAACCTGTTATGAAAACTTATGCTTGGCTTTCACCTTGGTCCCAGACCCTCGTTCATTTCTTCTCTCCAGTATTGTTGAATGTCATACACAAAGTCACATTCCTTAAATATTTACAGTGACAGTATCTGATACATCAACCTGCAAAGATTGTATCTAGTTCTCAAAAAAAGAAAAAATTAATGTCTGATCCAGGTGTGGTTAAAAATATGATAAACATCTTACTAACTCTTGAAATTGCTAACACTGTTAGGAATAGCTGATTCTGTTTTTACCCATCAAAAAATAAATACATTACAAAAAAATCTTTCAAACCCCTAAAGATTTTGCCAAAAGTAAAATTTTCATACCTATCATCCTATTTTAAGTGAATGCTTCTGTAATAGCAAATATTAATATGTTTTATGTCATTTTACTATCACTTTTTATGCTGTTACCTATTTAAGCCTGTACCTTCTTTTCCCACTTGTACGTAATCACATAGGCTAAGAGGTGAGGTTACATACAACCTCTGTAGGAGAATAATGATACTGTCTACTTAAATGTCATAAAATAAAGCTGCACAATCCAACTACATAAACTGTGTGTGATTGTGGTCTGCTTACTTCCATTCATCTTTTTTAGTATTTATCCTACTTTAAAATTTAACAGAATTATTCCTGTGCTTGATTGGCTAGCTTCAATTTGCAGCCATTTTTTTTACCTTCTTTTGCAAAAGGACACTGTCAAAGATTAACAGATTGTTATATGACAATTTCAAACCAATAGTGCTTTTTCAGAAAGTTTAATTCCTATGCAGTCCTACAAGAGTGAGGAAATTAAGCTGCTCATTTTGTAACTTAAAAATTAAGGAAACTCTCTTGACTATACAGGCTATGAAAGTTATGAAAACTGACCTTTGGAGGGAGTGGATTGTTATATTGATTGTTTTCTTGCTAAGGGGAAAAAAATCAGTAATCTTTCAAAATAATTTACAAAATTTCTTTAAAGAAATGACTGTGTCCTTTTAAATCATGAGTGTTTTGTATAATATACCTATTGTGTTCTTAAAAATGGACCAACTTTCTTTCTTATGGTCTATTTTAATAACTTTCAATTCCTCGATTTCTAATGTATGCTGAATATTTCTCTCTTTTAAATCAAATGCCTAACATATAATAGGCCCCCAAGAATTGTTTGTGAATGAATGAATGATGGCATGTTTTCAGGCTTCTAATATATTATTAATTAGCAAATGATTCTGCAGCTTTGAAATCATTCCCAACCTTAGTGGCACCTCTGATTTTCAAATGAATATTGTCAGTGAAACATTTTAAAAAGTATGAAACTATGAACACATTTCCTTTGATACCAAAATAATGTGGCTTTTTTTCCAGCCCTGTCATAGTGGAAATCCCTCACTTTGGGTCTATGAGAGGCAAGGAGAGAGAGCTCATCGTTCTTCGCAGTGAAAATGGTGAAACATGGAAGGAGCATCAATTTGACAGTAAAAATGAAGATTTAACTGAATTACTTAACGGCATGGATGAAGGTAGTTACAATGACTACATGTTTCTATGAATGTCTGTAGCAGGAATCAAATGAATGGCTAGACTAAAGGAAACAGTGCTCGAACTTCATACATTTGTATTTTAAAGTGGGAATCGGGTTCCTCAGCATTTGTTGTTTTCTACGTATAAGGCATGAAGTTCAATTTCATCTAAAAAACTAATCCTATCCCAATACTAATGTACAAATTTCTGATAATTCTCTCAGTCTTAAATCAACTATATCAGTCTTTCCAAAGCTTAAGAAAGTTTTCTAAGTCAAACGTGTAAGGAGGGGGTAAAATAATAATGGAAGGTATGCAAAACATGTAGAGCATTTTTAAGAAAATACATTCACTTTTTAAAAAACTGTTGTTGGAGTATATTTGATGTACAGTGTTGTGTTAGTTTCAGGTGTACAGCAAAGTGAATCAGTTATACATATACTTTAAAATTCTTTCCCCATATAGGTTATTACAGAGTATTGAGTAGAGTTCCCTGTTCTATATCAGAGGCTATTTTATATATAGCAGTGTGTATATGTCCATCCCAGTCTCCCATTTTTCCCTCCCCTCTTTCCTCCCTGGAAACCATAAGTTTGTTTGCTACATTTGTGACTCTATTTCTGTTTTGCAGATAAATTCATTTGTACCTTTTAGACTATATATGTAAGTGATATGATATTTGTCTTCCTCTCTCTGACTTCTCTCAGTATGACAATTTCTAGATCCATTCATGTGACTAGAAATAGCATTATTTCACTCCTTTTATGGCTTAGTAATATTCCATTATATAGATATATATATGTCTGTATGTATATGTATATATATGTATGTATGTATGTATGTATGACATATTCTTTATCCATTCCTCTGTCAATGGACATTTGGGTTGCTACCATGTCTTGGCTATGATAAATAGTGCTGCAGTGAACATTGGAGTACATATATCTTTTCAAATTATTGTTTTCTCCAGGAGTGGATTGCTGGATCATATGGTAGTGTTTACTTTTTGTTTGGGAAATTATTATTTCCATCCCTTTTCTTTTATCTCAGTCTTCTCCCAGATTATTCTCATAGATTTTTAATTTCTCCTGGATTCTATGAGGTTCAGGCTAATGATTGGAGTCTGTGGTGATTCCAGTGTCTTTTTCCCTGATCTAGTAAGACTGGCCTACAGCAAGCATTACACCTTCTTCAGGCTGTCTAACCCTTAGAATCATAGTAGTTTTTCTTAGCAGACATTGTGAATAGACTTGTTTTGAGAATGGGTACTTGCTATAGTG